>NC_091263.1:22441742-22744772 GCF_042477335.2 Ovis canadensis
CTCAGCAATAAAGAATCTGCCTTTAATGCAGGAGATGTAGGTTCAATCCCTGGGTTGGGAAGATCCCCTAGAGAAGGAAACGCAACCTACTCCAGTACTCTTGCCTGGGAAACTCCATGGACAGAGGAGCCATGGGGTGGCAAAGAGTCAGCCATGACTTGGCAACCAAGCAGTAACAACATGCCTTTTACATTAAAACAAACAAACAAACAAACAAACTATGCATTGCATTACTAAGAAACACAAACACGGATTCTAAAAAGGAAAAATGTCTGTGTACAAAACAGATAACTACTAAGAAACTACTGTAGAGCACTGGGAAATTTACTCAATATTCTGTGGTTGACCTAAAGGGGAAGAAAACCCAAAAAAGAGGAGATACACATATCCATATGGCTGCGTCACTGTGCTGTGAGTAGAAATCAATACACCACTGTGAAGCAACCATACTCCAATAAAAATTAATTCTAAAAAAAGAAATTTAAAATTTTAATTAAAAAATTAAATGTACAACATGGTCATCACAGAAATAATGTTTATCAATTCAATAATATAATGTGATAAATATAAGCTTGGAATTATAAGCTATCAATATTAAAAACTTCTACTTTATATGGACCAAGTATAACAAGTCTAACTAATGGAAAAAGTCCCTCCCATGTGTGACCTATGTTAATGATAATTCACTCTTTTCTGAGACAAACTTTGAAGTCAATTTGCCTGCCTAAATGACACTCTAGTTTTCTAACACTTAAATCTCAAGTCAAAAAGTATAGGCAGATGAAGCATGGAAAGGCCAGAACACTAACAAGCACTAACACTAGTTGGTGGGATAATGAGCATGGACAGACATAGTCATTTCTTTTCCACTTTTTTTTCCTTGAGCACTCTGATGGTCTGCTCAGTGTCTAATGTGAAGCCCTACACATAGCAGGCTCTATACAAAGACGTAGACAAGAACAATAACTTATCTGTGAAGAGAGTGGGTTTTCAATATGCCTACTAATTTCAATCAAAATAGTCTGGTTGTTTATACTACTTCCTCCCTTCTCTTAAACATTCTGAATGCTTCATAAAATAAACTTTATGCAATGAAAATTTTTTCAACTTTTGCACAATAGGTAAAACAAAACTGAGGTAAAAGAAAATAACTGTAGCAAAACACATATATTTTTAGACATACCAGACAATTAGGCAGCTTATTGATTTATATTTAACTACTTATCAGTTAATTATTCAAATCATATTTATCTTAAAACCAAAGTTAAGAGAGATAGCACCAGGGCTTCTTATGAATAAATGAGAGGGGATTCACAGTAATTTAAGACAGAACCAATCCCTAAATTCCAAATTTAACAGTGTTTTGCTCCATAGGATAAAAATAAGAAATATGTATCTCATGTATTATGAGGGAGGAGATGACCCAGAGATGATCCAAAAAGCCCTTGACAGTGGGCCAAACACTGGGCTCTTGTCTTGTCTCTGCTAATAACTAACTGGTCTTGGATATATCATTTACTTTCTGAGTCTGTTCATCTGAACTGGGGTTGTATCATTTTTTGAGATAACTTCAGGGCTAAAATCTTCTGGGTAGTACCATTCCCAGTCATTAGGGGGATTAAATAAGGAATAAAGCAACAAAACAAAATACACAAACAGAAAAGTTACTTGGTTTTATATAATTTCAAAGACAAGAAACTAAGGTTTACAAATTAAAAATTCAGACTTCAAGATTAAACAAATTCTATGAGATTTGTTTTATTAATTATATACCAATTTTTATAACCTTGATTTTGTTAAAAGGGAAAACAACTTTGCTGTCTGCATGACAGGAATAAATGGGAATGATCAACATAATCTGTGGAAAATAGATATTTGGACATAAATAATAAAACAGGTAAGACAAGTAAGACAGGTGACAAATCACTAACCTCAAAATCTGGTAAGAATTATAAGTAAGAGCAATTATATCATCATCTAACTCAATTTTTATTTTTAAAAAAGAATAGCAGCCAAAATAATTGGTACAGGAATAGGGACATTATAACTCAGAAGATAAGCTTTAAAAAGGCAATTTTAAAGAGCAAAACACTAAAAAAAGCATTTCCATTTATAATAAAAAATTACTAGTTGGCTTATTTCCAAATATTCTACTTTGTTGGGAATCACACTAGTTGAGGCTTAAAATGACTGATTTGTGGATGTTGAAAATAGTGATGCTTCCTACAGATTTTAACCTTAGAACTTTAGGATCTAAAGTTTATCGAGTTTAGTACGGGGTGGCAATATAACAAAATGCTTTCTGTGCTTCACCCACTTGTTAAAAGCATGACCAGTTCAAGTTGCTTAAATTCTCCAAACTATAGTTTGCTTATCAGTAAAACTGAGTTAATAAAGTACCTAAATTAGTTTTAATAAAACTTGAGTTTTATTAAATTCAAGGTTTAAATGAAAACATACATAAAAACAGACCCTAGTATTTTTGGAAAAAAAGTTATTGACTAAAATATTATAGAAATGTAAATATCTGAAATAATCAAGTATCTTCACCAATTGTATTGAAGCCATTAAGCCAAAAGAAGGGAAAATGTGTTTATCTAAATTCCTACTATGAAATCACAAATGTTATTCAGAAAATGGTCTATTTAAGGGAATTCAATTTATCTTTATTCTAATTTGCAAAGCATAAAGACACTTTTGACAGCCACATAATATGGATTTTCATAGCAATGGTATATCGATATGGAGCAACCCATAATCTTTTAAAAAAAATTCTCCTTGGTTTAGAAGCCACCCAGTATGAGAACAGGTTGGCACGTTGAGCCAAAGAACAAAACAAAACTAACACTAAAGAGTAAACACAGGTCTTACTGACTTTAATTAACTGGATAGGATATTTTGCTAAAAATAGCATACACCTCTTTAATCTCGACTTATATCTCTGGGAGAAGTAAATTAAACTCCAAAACTTCAAAGTAGATTCAATCAGGGTTCTAAAAGACGCTCACTTTATTTTTATTTTGGAAATCTTACCTGAAAAGAAATTTGTTAAACACAGTGAACTGTGATTGGCTTTTACCACTATTACATACCTCTACCTACTGTACCCTTTCAATCAGGAACTAATCATGCCTATTTATTACATACCACGGAGTAGCAAACAAAACGCTTGGACTGACCCACCATTATTCCATATAAAGTTAGGAGAAATAAAATGTACAGTCTAGAAAACGCAATAGTTATAATAGAGGCAGGACAACTCTCAAGTATTTGAAAGTATGTTAACAAATAATCCACCTTCTCTGCCTAAGTTACAAGGAGCAGATTTTTAAGCAATATAGGAATTAAATTACCCAGATTTGAAATGGCTTATAACTTTTGTGAAGGATACTATGCCAAACTGAAAGAGCACAAGCAATCAATGTACCTTTTGATTCAGTAGTTTAAAAATTCATTCCAAGAAATGGCAGGAGATGTGCTGGAATATATGCACGAGAGACTGATGGCATAGGACAGCAGAAAACACGAAAGCAAGCCTAGGTATTATTTAGCCATGAATAGGTTTAAATTAGTAATTTAAGACAATGAGAAAATGGTCAGGGCTAAGTATTAATATAAAGAAAAAACATATACAAAACTATATAATGAAGGATGCCAATCCTGCCCTCCTAAGAAAATATCTGTATGTGTAAAACTAATTGGAAAAGTAACTATAAAAATAACTGGGACAAAATACAGTTGATTATGTCTTGTGTAGTGGTACTACAGATGGTTTTTGTTCCAAATTTAATCCATGAATATATACTTAATTAGATGCTGAATAATCAACCAAGTATCAGGAATGCTCTGAAAGGGACTGCTATACCTAAATAGTAAATTTAAGTATATGACTCCCAATGCCCCTTCTAACTCAAAGATTCTACAACTCTAAGAAAACTATCTGTGACTGATTTAAAAATCAGTAAGCCTCAGCCAAGAACAAAAAAGTTGAAAGCTGTATTTTCAAAGGACTGACAGCCAAGAATAGCATTAATTTCTGAAGCAATATCAGTATCTTCTGGCTAAGAGTTTTTTTCTTAGACAGAAAAATGGGCAGTGAACCTAAATGAGCTACGGCAAACAAAAGAAACAAACAAACAAAAAACTGCAGAATGAATATGCTATTGCCAAAACAATGAGGAGGAGAGGAATGAAGAAAAAACGAAGGTGTATCCCTTGTTTTTACCAAAAGGGCTGCCACCAAAATAGACAGCATCCTCTGTATGGGTGATTAATGATGACAATGCTGAAAGCTACCTACACTCTTCTATCTGGTAGGATTACAAATCAGAGAAGGGAATATGGTATTAAGAAAGTCTCTGCTTCTTTAAAAAATCTGATTTTATCAAGTTGATTAACATCAGAATTAAGTGACTTTTAGTAGGTAAACTACAATCTCAACCTTCATCAAAGAAAAGAAAACAAGAAAATCACAGCTAATTATAAACCATTGGCTCAGAGTCACAAAAATGTTAAATATTTTCACAAAGCATTTTAAATATTAATCCATTTTAAGTCAAGGCAATTTCATAAAATAATTATCATAATATCACAGATTAGAAACTTATAAGTCAAAATAAAGAAAACATATTCCTCTTGTAATTAGCAAAGGTAGCCATTTGTTACAAAAGTAAGCCACCACAGAATGTCATTAACTTTATACCAGAGATAAGAATCCATACTAGACATCATGTGATAGGCTACAATGACTACAGAATGAGAATATACTCTTAAAATTGCAAAACAAAAAGAAAATGATTAAAATACTAAAGTATAAATTACTCAAAATATCGAGAAATTATTTATATGCATGCAAATATACATGTATATACCATACCATACCATCTTTCTTGCTAGTATTGAAGACATTTAAAAGATGAAATATTTATAATAGTTTTACTATGTTTAGAATATCCTATGATGTAAAAAATAACATTTGGTTGTATAGAAAGATCAAGAAAACACAACTTATAGAACCTGGTCAAAATACAGTTTATTTTTCTTTCCTTTTTATTTTTAATAAAAGGACTGTAGACAAAAAAAAAAAAAACAAAACTGAAGGCTATGACTTTCCCACTAGCTATCATAAACAAGTAAAAATCTATTTTCCCAAATCATAACACATAAATTTATTAATAAAAAAGAAAGAAACTACTGTCTTTTTAGCATTAAATATTTATCTTTTTTCTTATAGAATTCATTTTACTGTAAAAACTTGGCAAAACTAGCACCTTAAAAATACAGCTTTCTAATTAGTGGATGAAAATAATACTCATAAAAAATTCAAAGATAAACAATATGCTAAAAAGTTTAATATGATCAAAGAATATACTATGTGTTATATAATTGCCATAAAACCTGATTTTTCCTATTTATTATTAATCCAGAATACATTTTTGAGGTAATTTTACTTGACCACCACCCATTTCCTATTGTGACAAATTATTCAATACCCAGTATCTTTAACCATTTCTCCAATGTTAGAGTATTTAAGACTTCTGCCCTAGATGAATGTATATGAACATTATATGAATCAGTACTTCCTTAACAACTAAAGCACCTGAAAATAGCCAAATTCTGAAAAACCTACTTTCTCCTTGAAAACAGAAAGACCCAAACCCCTAACACGCCCTTAAATATCTTTTTATGGCATCTGAAAAATTAATAATCTCAAGAAAACACAAATTCACTTATGTTCTGAGAGGAAATATCAATGTACGAAATTTTAAATGTTTTCGGAAAGGCAGCACATTCTTCTGAGTGCTGCAACAGATTCTCTAGCTCTGCAATCCTGCTGCAGTCATGAATAAACACATTCCTCTGAAGTTCTGAGTATGTGTGGCCATATCAAGGGCATGAGGCATGCACATCAGATTTGAAATGGATTTACATTACCTCCAACCTTAGGGCCACCTGCTGAACCAGGCTTCCTTGCACTGTTGACAGGATTTCCGGATGTTTTAGGTGCAGGAACCTTGAAGGCCGAAGCAGCTGATGATGGCCTATTTCCATCCACTGATTCTTCATCATCAAAGCTCTTATCTGCACAAAGTGTTAGAAAAATGTATTTTAAGAGAACCAAGCTTTGCTCAATTTTCCATAAAACTCAAAAATCAAAAAAGGTATGTATAAAGTCATTACTTTCTCAGATAGATAATACAAAATAAAGCTCCTTTGAATAAGCATTTATATACTAACACTATATAAAATAACCCAGTGTAATTTAAAATCAGTTTACAATATTATCTTAGTTCTCACCTAGATATATTAAGTCAAAACATAAAACCAAACACATTAACACTAAGAGTAGTAAGAAGCATTTTTCATTTCTCTGCTACTCATACAAGCATTTTCTGCCAGCTCCTCCCACAGTGCATCTTCCAGCACACCCTGCCTTATTTCTTATACCCAGATTCTGCAACTTACAATCACAGATCCGTTTGCAAATCAGTCGCCTCATTCCTCTGAAAGCTCTTAATTTCCCTCACCCTAGGATGCTCTGGATAGTTCACATGGCCAAATACAATAGATTTGATACTAATCAAAGATTCTATCAAAAATAGACAGCAACAACCACAGAACCACCACTGAGGTTTGTGCCGGCATTTTTCTTTCTCTTCCCTGCCCTAGGTGCTGTAACAGCCAATCAGCTACAAGGTGACATCATCTTATGGCAGCTACTGCCAGATGAAAGGTAAAAATTCTCCATGTATTTAAAAAAATTCTCCATGGAGCTGCAATCCTTAAGTCTATAACAAAAATTTCAAGGGTGTTCAATACTAAAGGTTTATAAACCTAAATATGTTTCCTTCTCTTTAAGCCACATGAAAATTTATACAAAGGAAAAATAACCTTTTCTGCAATGTTTGTTCTGCTGGAGTGCTTCTTATTGCATCAGTAAAGCACGGAGCATCACAGTGCTCGTTACTGTGCATAATTAACTCTGTAATCTTACAATCTGCTGTTTCTTTAAGCCACAGAAACCAAACTGAACAATTTGTTCTTATCAACGATTCAAAAATATTCTACAAAGCTCCTTTTGGACTATTTATGAATAACTACACTAGTATAACCTCCTCGTACAAAATGAACCCTCCCATCCCCAATCCACCCTTCAAATCACAAGACGCGTGCCTTTTACTCGTCTGAGAAGATGGTTTTCTCTAGGACCCTGCACAAACCAACCACGACAAACAAGATGGGCGAGGCAGAGAAGCAGCTTTACCACAGGCTTCAGATCAATATGCCAGAATCTCTTCTTTTCAGTCTGCATCCCTTACCTACACAAACACCCAAATCAGGTAAAACAGACTCATCCCTACAAACCACTGCAAGTCCAACTACTCAGTGTATTTAAAAAAATACCAGACAAGTGTTAAGACTGTTTTATTTACTGGAAAAAAAAAGAATCAAATAGATACCCTAATACAAACCACATCACGTTTCAAGTGTTTTTCTTAAACAGTACAACTTGTAGGAAAAACGTATCTTTTAGTTAAAAAATATATACATATTTTAGCAATGTGCTACTGGCAGTCAGTTTGGATCCATTAAATCTCTGGAGACCGCTCTGTTAAAAAACATTAATATAATCTCAGATAAACCTTCTTTTTTTTTGGGGGCCACCACCCTATTTTGAAAAAATGCAGCTAAGAAGGACAGAGTATATACACAAATCTACAGAGCGAGAGGCACTAAAACACCGAGCAGCCAGAAGTTCCCATGGAAACAGTGCTCTCTCTGTTCCTACACACACACAGAATTGAAATGAGTAAATACTTCTACCACTTAAAAATAATTAACTCTTAACATTCTAAAACTACTAGGTAATTAATTTTTCCCTTTTTATCAAAACAAGGCAGAGAACAGTATATAAATTAAAGCCTGCAGCTCAATTAATTTTCATAAAATGAATATGCTAGTGTAACCAGTCTCCAGACTAGTAGATCATTATCAACATTCTCTAAGCTCCCTCACTGAATTGCCCTAAAGTCGTTATTTTCTACCAGAGCTAACTAGTCTAGTCAGTTTTGCCCATTTTTGAACTTTTATACAAAAGGGATCAAATAATAGGTACTCTAGTACGTAGTTCTTTTCACTCAATAAAATGTTTGGAAGACAAATTTTCTCATTGCTTCAAGTTTTTTAGTGCATGAAATGTGCCACGAGTTATTAATATCCATTCTACTGTTGATAGACATTTGAGTTGTTGCCTAAGATTGGTATAAAATAGTGCTAAGAGGTAAGCAAAGTTAAAGGGTTCTAAAGCTTTCAGTATTAACATGGAAGTAGTAAACACATACTACTTTATTTATTTTAGGTTGCAGTAAGCCAAAGATGGGAGAAGGTGATGGCACCCCACTCCAGTACTCTTGTCTGGAAAATCCCATGGACGGAGGAGCCTGGTGGGCTGCAGTCCATGGGGTCGCAAAGAGTCAGACACAACTGAGCGACTTCCCTTTCACTTTTCACTTTCATGCATTGCAGACGGAAATGGCAACCCACTCCAGTGTTCTTGCCTGGAGAATCCCAGAGACAGGGGAGCCTGGTGGGCTGCCGACTATGGGGTCACACAGAGTCGGACACGACTGAAGTGACTTAGCAGCAGCAGCAGCAAGCCAAAGATGCAACTATGCAAGAGGTTACAAAGATTGTAACCTCTAAGGCAGTGGTACTCAAAATGTTGTCCCAGGCGAGCAGCTGACCATCATTTGGCAATTTGTTAGAAATGCAAATTATGAGGCCCCAACTCAAATTTAATGAATCAGTAACTCTGGATTAACAAACTCTCCTGGTGATTCTGATAAAAGATCAAGTTTAAGAACCACAGCACTATGGTAGAAACAGGCAAACGTTTTCTAAACGGCTATATAGGAAATATTATAAGCTTTGCAAACCTTACTTATATGTAGTCTCTCTGTGCAACTATTCAACTATGCCACTGTAGTGTTAAAGCAATGATAACAATCTGTAAGCAAATGAGTGTGGCTGTGTTTCAATAAAATTTTATGTATAAAAAATGGAGGATGACTGGATTTAGCCTGCAAGCAACAGTTTCCCAACCCCTGCTTGAGGGTAACCACTGAAATAAGAGTAAACACATACATAAAAAAAGAAATCGAAGAAAAAATAAAATAACAAGAAAGAACTGATTAACTGAAAAAAACTAGCAAACGACAAAAGACAAAACAAGAGGATAAAAATAGAAATAAAAGAAAAAGTGGGGAAAATAAAATCAAATATATCAGTAACTACTTTAAAAGTAAATCAACGAAATAGTCCAAGTGAAAAAACAGACTGAACTTGTTTTTAAAAACAGGTTGCTTAAATGAGAGATGTATTTTACATATAAGGGTCACAAAAAAGTTAAAAGTAAAATGAAGAAACAGACCATGATAAACATTAATCAAAAGGTTCATGTAGCTATACTAATTTCAAACAAAGCAATTTGAACAAGTATTACTAGAGACTTTTTAATAATGATGAAGGAACCCAACCCAATAGGGGTAAAATATCAGAACCCTACATTTTTATGCACTCATATACATTTCTCTTCAAGAAAATCAGAGATAACAAGGGAACATTTCATGCAAAGATGGGCTCAATAAAGTAAGAAACGGTATGGACCTGACAGATGCAGAAGATATTAAGAAGAGGTGGCAAGAATACACAGAAGAACTGTACAAAAAAGACCCAAGCTCATGTTCATTGACTCAGTGATGCCATCCAACCATCTCCTCCTCTGTCGTCTCCTTCTACCTCCGCCAATCTTTCCCAGCATCAGGGTCTTTTCAAATGAGTCAGCTCTTCACATCAAGTGGCCGAAGTATTGGAGTTTCAGCTTCAACATCAGTCCTTCCAATGAATATTCAGGACTGATTTTCTTTAGGATGGAATGGTTGGATCTCCTTGCAGTTCAAGGGACTCTCAAGAGTCTTCTCCAACACCACAGTTCAAAAGCATCAATTCTTCGGCACTCAGCTTTCTTTATAGTCCAACTCTCACATCCACATATGACTACTGGAAAAACCATAGCCTTGACTAGACGTACTTTTGTAGGCAAAGTAATATCTCTGCTTTCTCACATGCTATCTAGGTTGGTCATAACTTTCCTTCTAAGGAGTAAGCGTCTTTTAATTTCATGGCTGCAGTTGCCATCTGCAGTGATTTTGGAGCCCAAAAGATCAAATCTCTCACTGTTTCCACTGTTTCCCCATCTATTTGCCATGAAGTGATAGGACCAGATGCCATGATCTTAGTTTTCTGAATGTTGAGCTTTAAGCCAACTTTTTCACTCTCTTTTTTCACTTTCATCAAGAGGCTCTTTAGTTATTCTTTGTTTTCTGCCATAAGGATGGTGTCATCTGAGGTTGTTGATATTTCTCCCGGTAATCTTGATTTCAGCTTGTGCTTCCTCCAGCCCAGCGTTTCTCATGATGTACTCTGAATATAAGTTAAATAAGCAGCGTGACAATATACAGCCTTGACATACTCCTTTCCCAATTTGGAACCAATCTGTTGTTCCATGTCCAGTTCTAACTGCTGCATCCTGACCTGCATACAGATTTCTCAGGAGGCAGGTAACGTTGTCTGGTAATCCCACCTCTTGAAGAATTTTCCACAGCTTGTTGTGATCTACACAGTCAAAGGCTTTGGCATAGTCAATAAAGCAGATGTTTTTCTGGAACTCTTGCTTTTTCGATGATCCAACAGATGTTGGCAATTTGATCTCTGGTTCCTCTGGCTTTTCTAAATCCAGCTTGAACATCTGGAAGTTCACGGTTCACACACTGTTGAAGCCTGGCTTGGTGGATTTTGAGCATTACTTTACTAGTGTGTGAGATGAGTGCAATTGTGCGGTAGTTTGAACATTCTTTGGCATTGCGTTTCTTAGGGACTGGAATGAAAACTGAACTTTCCCAGTCCTGTGGCCACTGCTGAGTTTTCCACATTTGCTGGCATACTGAGTGCAGCACTTTAATGGCATCATCTTTTAGGATTCTAAATAGCTCAATTGGAATTCCATCACTTGCACTAGCTTTGTTCGTAGTGATGCTTCCTAAGGCTCACTTGACTTCGCATTCCAGGATGTCTGGCTCTAGGTGAGTGATCACACCATTGTGATTATCTGGGTCATGAAGATCTTTTTTCTACAGTTCTTCTGTGTATTCTTGCCACCTCATCTTAACATCTTCTGCTTCTGTTAGGTACATACTATTTCTATCCGTTCAACTTCAGCTTCTTCAGCATTACTGGTTGGGGCCTAGATTTGGATTATTGTGCCCATCTTCGCACGAAATGTTCTCTTGGTATCTCTAATTATCTTGAAGAGATCTCTAGTCTTTCCCATTCTATTGTTTTCCTCTATATCTGTGCACTGATCACTGACGAAGACTTTCTTATCTCTCCTTGCTATTCTCTGGAACTCTGCATTCAGATGGGTATATCTTTTCTTTTCTCCTTTGCCTTTCGCTTCTCTTCTTTTCACAGTTATTTTTAAGGCTTCCTCAGAAAACCCTTTTGCCTTTTTGTACTCCTTCTTCTTGGGGATGGTTTAGATCACTGCTTCCTGTAGGATGTCAGGAACCTCTGCCCATAGTTTTTCAGGCACTCTGTCTATCAGATCTAATCCCTTGAATCTATTTCTCACTTCCACTGTATAATCATAAGGGATTTGATTTAGGTCATACCTGAATGGTCTAGTGGTTCTCCCTACTTTCTTCAATTTAAGCCTGAATTTGGCAATAAGGAGTTCATGATCTGAGCCACAGTTAGCTTCGGGTCTTGTTTTTGCTGACTGTATAGAGCTTCTCCATCTTCAGTGGCAAAGAATATAATCAAACTGATTTCAGTATTGACCATTTGATGATGTTCATGTATAGAGTTGTCTCTTGTGTCAACAAACATCCATCTAGTCAAGGCTATGGTTTTTCCAGTAGTCATGTATGGATGTGAGAGTTGGACTATAAGGAAAGCTGAGTGCCAAAGAATTGATGCTTTTGAACTGTGGTGTTGGAGAAGACTCTTGAGAGTCCCTTGGACTGCAAGGAGATCCAACCAGTCCATCCTAAAGGAGATTGGTCCTGCGTGTTCATTGGAAGGACTGATGTTGAAGCTGAAGCTCCAATACTTTGGCCAGTTGATGTGAAGAGCTGACTCATTGGAAAAGACCCTGATGCTGGGAAAGATAGAGGGCAGGAGGAGAAGGGGACGACAGGATGAGATGGTTGGGTGGCATCACTGACTCAATGGACATGGGTTTGGTGGGACTCCGTGAGTTGGTGATGGATAGGGAGGCCTGGTATGCTGAGGTTCATGGAGTCACAAAGAGTCAGACACAACCGAGCGACTGAACTGAACTGACCTTGTGTTGCTGGAAGAGGGTGTTTGCTATGACCAGTGCGTTCTCTTGACAAAACTCGTTAGCCTTTTCCCTGCTTCATTTTGCACTCCAAGGGCAAATTTGCCTGTTACTCTATGTATCTCTTAACTTCCTACTTCTGCATTCCAGTCCCCTATAATGAAAAGGACATCTTTTTTGGGCGTTAGTTCTAGAAGGTCTTGTAGGTCTTCGTAGAACCATTCAACTTAAGCTTCTTCAGCATTACTGGTTTGGGCATAGACTTGGATTACTGTGATATTGAATGGTTTGCCTTGGAAATTAATAGAGATCATTCTGTCGTTTTTGAGATTGCACCCAAGTACTTCATTTCAGACTCTCTTGTTGACTATGAGGGCTACTCCATTTCTTCTAAGGGATTCTTGCCCATAGTAGTAGATATAATGGTCATCTGAGTGTTACCAGGTTATCTAAAATGAAACACTAAAGGCAAACAATATAGAAACTGGATAAAATGTACATTTAAAAAAGTTTTCTTGGGACTTCTCTGATGGTCCCATGGTTAAGAACCGTTTTCCAATGCAAGGGACGTGGGTTCGACCCCTGGTCGGGGAATTAAGATCCCACGTGCCTTGGGGTAACTAAGCCATTGGGTCACAACTACTGAGCCCTGGCACCACAATTAGAGAGTCCTCGAGCTGCTAGGAAAGAGCCGTGTGCCACAACTAAGCACCAACACAACCAAAACAAAACAAATAAAAAGAAATACTTATTAAAAAATTAAATTAAAAAGTCTTAATAACTTGACAAACAGTAAGAAATACAAAGACAAAACTTGTACTTTTGAAGGTCTTTAGGGCAAAGGAAGCAGAATTTAAGACTCACATAAGATATAAAATATTAATAGACTTTTTCCACCAAAAACTGGTGTACCAAATGACTACTTGCAAGGTTAAAGTGAACCAAAAATAAACCCTTATCCTCTCATAGTCTTTTATTCTTTTCAAACTTTTCTCAAAAGAGAGCAATAGAGAAAAAAACAGGAGGACTTCATTAAGGTCAACTGCTTGGACAGCTGAGACACCCAAGGCCCTTAAACTCAGTAGGCTCACACTAGTAGTACTCCCAAGCTACAGCCAAAGAAAATGCAGCATTTTCCTGGAAGACAGTCTCTGGCCCACAAATTTATACCAATGGCTAATTCATGCTGATGTATGGCAGAAACCAACACAGCAGTGTTAAGTAATTATTCTCCAATTAAAAATAAATTAAAAAGATTTTTTAAAGTCTCTGGCCTCATATTATTTGCACAAATAAATTTCCAAATGTCACTTGGCGTGACAGGAAATAAGACACCATGAGAAGGAATAAACAGAAAGAAACAGACAGGAGGAATAGATCCCAGAATTATCAACATCCTACCTAGCATTCCAAATTCAAATCTGAGAATTCTTAAGCATAGACTATGAAGTATCTACATTTGGAAGTTTGAAATAGTTGCCTATCTACTAGGCAAGCTTGAAAATAACTTTAAAATATTTTAAAAAGTGGACACAGATTAAAAAAAACAAACAACTTCTAAAAATAAAAATACAATAACTAAAATTTAAATTCAGTAGGCAGGCATAATAGTAGACTAGACACAGCTCAAGGGATCATTAGTGAACTAAAAGAAAAATCAGAAAAAAAAATCACCTAGGATATATACAGTAGGCACTTTAATATTTACTGAATAAACCAAAAAAAGGGATCAAATATCAAAAGCAACCTATAAATCATGATTATGTTGACACGTCTGTTCCCACTTCAATGTTTCAAAATGACAATACTATGGTTTGGTGCAGAAACTGAAAAGGATGAATATATTAAAAAGAACTAGGAGACAGGAACTAATAAAGTGAGTAGGCTGCAGTGGTAATACACAGGATGGAAAAGCAGAGAAGGCGATAAGAGCAGGAAGATGAGATGAAGATGGAAGAGGAGATGACAGAGGAGGAGGAGACTGGGAAGAAGAGATGGTGACAGAAGGGAAGAGGGGGGAAATAGAAGGCGAGGAGAAGGAAGAGATAGAAACAGGATAAGGAAACGGAGGCAGAGAAAAGAGGGGGAGGAGACAAGAGAAGGCACGGGGGAGGGACAGGCAGAAATTGAGGGGGACAGAAAAAAGAAGCCCAAGTTCAATAAGGCTTTACCTTTTGTTTCCTACATTCAACACTTGCAAACAGTCCTCAGCAAGCACTGAGGTATTACAGGCCCACAATCCTGTATCTGCATTCCTGAAAGCCAAAAAGCTTTGGTAGTCCAGTTTCAGCTTGCTTTGTCTTTTTAAATTCATTTGGTGGCAAAATGTGAACTGATTTGAACTCAGCTTATAGCAAAATATGACGTGATTTGACAAGAGACTATTTATTGTCTTATTTTACTCACTGTGAATTTGCAAAGATTTGACTGCAAAAAATATTAATGTACTTGATTACAAGGGACAGTCTCAGACCCAGGTAGAGTTGTTATATAATGATGCATGGTGTATGACCATATTATTTTTCTATACCCTGACATATTCTGAATTCCAAAATACAACTGGTATACAAGGTTTCCAATAAGAAAGAGTAAATTCATATTACCCTAAGTCCCTTCCCTTTTTCCTTCCAATGAAAGTCATATATTTTATATGGCTATTTAAACATTCTACTTCACTTTTATGGGCATATATATTCCAAAATCTGCAATTTCTGCTTCTGAATCCATATGAAAGATTAAAAACTTCTCCACTTAACATGCCAAACAAAAGAGCAAGCCAAAACTTTATACCATTTCTCAAAAAAAAGGAATTAATTGGGTGTGGATTTTCTTCAGTAAACCAACTAGTTCAGTTAAGAACCCACATCACGGATTTTCATGCACAAAATACACTGTTTCAAATTAAGTAGTTTCTTATACCAAAGTTCCTCTTTTCACTTGAAGCTATATCCTTCCTTATTCTAATTAAAACAATGAGTAAAAGTACTTTGGATTGCTAACTGTTTTACACTCTTACACACCAGTCATGACCATGGTCATAGCTAAATTAGCAACTGAGATTAGGAAACAATAATCTAAAATATCTTGGTTGTCCACTCTCCACTCAGCTGTTACAACAAGATACTCTCCTTGGCTTCCCTCTGACCTCACAAGTCCCTGTAGCTCAGTATCTTTCTCCTTCACTCAGCCACTAAATGGTGAATATCCTCTTCTCCAGACAATACACTTTATGAGTAGTTTCATCCATTCTCAATAGTTTTAAACATCTTCTGTATATGCTGGCAACTCTCAAATGCTTTTTCTTCAACAAATAAATGGCAAGTGGAGAAAAAAAAAAGATATGAACGGAGGATTAAAAGATCTATTAATAACTGCAATGGTGAACCTTGTTTGAATCCTAATTCAAACCTTCATATTATCTGAAGAATTATGGGTGGAAGTTTGTGACATTGTACAGGAGGCAGTAATCAAGATCCTCCCCGAGAAAAAGAAATACAAAAGGGCAAAATGGTTGTCTGAGGAGGCCTTACAAATACCTGAGAAAAGAAGAGAGGCGAAAGGTAAAGGAGAAAAGGAAAGATAAACCCATTGGAATACAGAGTTCCAAAAAATAGCAAAGAGAGATATGAAAGCCTTCCTCAGTGATCAATGCAAAGATATAGAGGAAAACAATAGAATGGGAAAGACTAGAGATCTATGACCCAGAGAGATGGTATTGGGAGGGAGGTGGGAGGGGGGTTCAGGATTGGGAACTCATGTACACCCGAGGCAGATTCATGTTGATGTATGGCAAAACCAATACAGTACTATAAAGTAAAATAAAGTAAAAAAAAGAAAGAAAGAAAGAAAGAAAAAGTAAATCAGAGATACCAAGAAAACATTTCATGCAAAGATGGGCACAATACAGGACAGAAATGCTACGGACCTAACAGAAGCAGAGATACTAAGAAGAGGTGGCAAAAACACAAAGAATTATACAAAAAGATCTTCATGACCCAGATAATCACGATGGTGTGTGACTCACCAAGAACCAGACAGCCTGGAATGCGAAGTCAAGTGGGCCTTAGGAAGCATCACTACGAACAAAGCTAGTGGAGGTGATGGAATTCCAATTGAGCTATTTAGAATCCTAAAAGATGATGCTGCGAAAGTGCTGCACTCAATATGCCAGCAAATTTGGAAAACTCAGCAGTGGCCACAGGACTGCAAAAGGTCAGTTTTCATTCCAATCCCAAAGAAAGGTAATGTCAAAAAATGCTCAAACTACTACACAATTGCACTCATCTCACACGCTAGTAACGTAATGCTCAAAATTCTCCAAGCCAGGCTTCAACAGTACGTGAACCGTGAACTTCCAGATATTCAAGCTGGATATGGAAAAGGCAGAAGAACCAGAGATCAAATTGCCAACATCAGCTGGATCATCAAAAAAGCAAGGCAGTTCCAGAAAAACATCTACTTCTGCTTTATTGACTATGCCAAAGCCTTCAACTGTGTGGATCACAACCAACTATGGAAAATTTTTCAAGAGATGGGAATACCAGACCACCTTACCTGCCTCTTGAGAAATCTGTATGCAGATCAAGAAGCAATAGTTAGAACTGGACATGGAACAACAGACTGGTTCCAAATTGGGAAAGAAGTACATCAAGGCTATATACTGTCACCCAGCTTATTTAACTTACACGCACAGTATATCGTGCGAAATGCCAGGCTGGATGAAGCACAAGCTGGAATCAAAACTGCCGGGGGAAATATCATAACCTCAGATATGCAGACCACCCTTATGGCAGAAAGCGAAGAACTAAAGAGCCTCTTGATGAAAGTAAAAGAGGAGAGTGAAAAAGCTGGCTTAAAACTCAACATTCAGAAAACTAAGATCATGGCATCCAGTCCCATCACTTCATGGCAAACAGACAGGGAACAATGGAAACAGAGAGACACTTGATTTTGGGGGGCTGCAAAGTCACTGCAGATGGCAACTGCAGCCATGAAATTAAAAGCCGCCTGCTCCTTAGAAGAAAAGCTATGATCAACCCAGACAGCACGTTAAAAAGCAGAGACATTACTTTGCCAACAAACATCTGTCTAGTCAAAGCTATAATTTTTCCAGTAGTCATGTATGGATGTGAGAGTTAGACCATAAGGAAAGCTGAGCGCTGAAGAATTGATGCTTTTGAACTGTGGTGTTGGAGAAGACTCTTCAGAGTTCCTTGGACTGCAAGGAGATCAAACCAGTCAACCCTAAAGGAAATAAGTCCTGAATATTCATTGGAAGGACTGATGCTGAAGATGAAGCTCCAATACTCTGGCCACCTGATGTGAAGAACTGACTCATCTGAAAAGACCCTGATACTAGGAAAAGATTGAAGGTGGAAGGAGTAGGGGATAACAGTTGAGATGGTTGGATGTCATCACCAACTGGATGGACATGAGTTTGAGTAAACTCCAGGAGTTGGTGATTGACAGGGAAGCCTGGCGTGCTGCAGTCCATGGGGTCACAAAGAATTAGACACAATTTAGTGACTGAACTGAACTGAACCCAAACCATTAAAAGGCATGTATGGAATAATCACAGAAATGTGAACACTGAGTATTTGGTACTGTGGGTTAATTTTTTATATGTGAAATGGTCTTATAATTGTTTTATAAAAAGATGTTCTACTTTATTTTTCATATGTGAAGGAGTATGTGTGCATATGTGCAAACAAACACATCCCAGTCCAGCCGGAGAATAAGGCTGCAGCAGATAGGTAGGGATACAGGTGAATAAAGATCAGCTATGTACTGATAATTTCTTGAAGCTGGATAATGGGTGGTAAGGGAGGTTTGTTACAATATATTCTCTATTTCTGGGTATGTTTGAAATTTTCCTTAAAATAATTGTGGTAAGTTGAATCACTTTACTCTCTTGCTCAAGACCCTACAATGAAACCCCAATAAAATGATAAGCAACATCATAAGAGCAAAGAAAATGAAGCAGAGCGGAGAGTATGTGAAATCAGCACCTATAGATAGTATCGATTTCCTATAAGATGCAAATAAAAAGGATGGAAGGCTTTTGAAGAATAGTATCACAGAAAAGCTGCAACTCAGAATTCTCTGAAACAGCAGAGAGAACTCATCTACCTTGCAGAGTGACAGAGAAGCAACAATTTCTAAGCTAGTAAGTACAGGGCTGATTAGCAAGGAACAACTGGAAACCCATGGAATGGTTTCATCATTAAGCTTGTTCCACCCTCAATTCAGGGAGTTCAACATTTTGCATACAGGTATGCAAGTGCATTCTGTGAAAATGGAACCACCAGAAAACAAAAAGTCAGTTTTTTGAACCATTTAAACTTCTGTTTGCCAAAATTAAAATTTAATAGAAGAACTAGATGAGAAAATCAAGGAAATCTCCCATAACAGAGAATAAAAGGAAAAAAACATAAAACTTAAGACAAAACATAAAAGACACAGTGAATCAATCTAGGAGGTTCAATATCTGACTATAAGCAATTCCATAAAGTGAGACTAAAACTATGAAGAGGAGAAACTTATTATTATTAAAAAAATAACCAAACAAAATAAGATGACTTCCTAGGGCTAAAAAAACCACAAGCTTACAGAAGTAAAATAATTAAGCAATCAGACTCCAGTAAAATTTTTTTAAAATAAGTAAAATAATCCAACAGTAACAATAAAGAATGCCTTCAATTTAAACCAAAATAAAAAAATTTTAGTCAAATGATTAGAAATTGAAAATCAAAGTGCGTCAAAATAAAATAATCACCAGATTTCAATATTCACAGGAAAATACCATGTTCAATAGCACAGTTAATCTTAAATAGTTACTTCTTAGTTTGGATTTGGTTGCCATTCCTTTCTCCAGGGGATCTTCCCAACCAGGAATTGAACCCAGGTCTCCTGCACTGCAGGCAGATTCTTTATCATCTAAACCACCAGGGAAGCTCTATTAAATAACTAGTTAAAAGATATTTGAAGACTCTTACCCTCTTTGTCAAAGGGATCTTTAAAAATTCAAGACCTTCTACCGGCACAAAAACAGAAATATAGACCAAAGGAACAAGACAGAAAGCCCAAAGATAAACCCACACACCTATAGACCTTATATTTGACAAAGGAGGCAAGAATATACAATGGGGCAAGGACAGTCTCTTCAATAAGTGGTGTTGGGAAAACTGGACAGCTATATGTAAAAGAATGAAATTAGAACACTTTCTAACACTGTATACAAAGATAAACTCAAGCAAGCCTCGGCAGCGTAAAAACAAAAAACAAAAAAAAACCAAAAACAAAGATAAACTCAAAATGGATTAACGACCTAAATATAAGACCAGAAACTATAAAACTCCTAGAGGAAAACATAGGCAGAACACTCTATGACACAAATCACAGCAAAATCGCCTATGACCCACCCCCTAGAGTAAATGCGAGGGAACATGGGTAAACCTATGGCTGATTCATGTTGATATTTGGTAGAAACCAACGCAATACTATAAAACAATTATCCTTCAATTAAAACTAAATAAAAACAAAAACAAACAAGTAGGACCTAACTAAACTTAAAAGCTTTTGCACAGCAAATGAAACTATAAACTATTCACATATAAAGGTGAAAAGACAACCAACCCTCAGAATGGGAAAAAATAACAGCGAATAAAATAACTCACAAAGAATTAATTTTAAAAATATATGAGCAGCTCATACAAGGCAACACCAGAAAAACAACCCAATCAAAAAACAGGCAAAAGACCTAAACTGACCTAAACTGTTTCTCCAAAGAAGACATACAGTTGGCTAACACAGGAAAAGATGCTTAACATCACCCATTATTAGAGAAATGCAAATCAAAACTACAATGAGCTATCACCCCACATGGGTCAGAATGGCTAATCATCAAAAAATCTACAAACAATAAATGCTGGAGAGGCTGTAGAGAAAAGGAAACCCTCTTGCACTGTTGGTGGGAATGCAAGTTGATACAGTCACTGTGGAGAACAGTGTGGAGAGTCCTTAAAGAACTAGGAATAAAGCCAGGAATATGACCCAGCAATTCCACTAATTCTAAGGAAACCAAAACTGAAAAAGACACGTGTAACCCAATGTTTGTTGCAGTTCTATTTGCAACAGCTAGGACATGGACGCAACCTAGATGTCCACTGACAGATGGATGGATAAAGAAGCTGTGTTACACAGACAACGGACTATTACTCAGCCATAAAAAGCAATGCATTTGAGACAGTCCTAGTAAGGTGGATGAACCTACAGCCTGTTGTAAGTCAGAAAGAGAAAAACAATTATCGCATACTAACGCATACATATGGAATCTAGAAAGATAGTACTGAAGAACCTGTTGGCAAGTGGCAATGGAGACACAGAAATTGAGAAGAGACTTATGGACACAGTTCAGCGGGGCAAGAAGGCGAGGGTGGGCGGTATGGAGACAGTAACATGGAAACATACATTATCATATGTAAAACAGACAGCCAATAGGAATTTGCTCTATGACCCAGGGAACGCAAACTGGGGCTCGAGAAGAACGTAGAGGAAACAGGGATGGAGATAGGTGGGATGTTCAAATGGGAGGGAACATGGGTAAACCTATGGTTGATTACTGCTGATATTTGGTAGAAATCAATGCAATACTGTAAAACAATTATCCTTCAATTAAAAATAATTTTAAAAATTCAAGACCTTCAGTAATTCTGTGAAGTAAAAGGACAAACACAATTTAAATCACTATTTGGTATTCATAAATTTAAATAACAACGTATTTCATAATAACCATAATATCAAACTAAACAATAAATGCGGCTTATAGTAAGGATTATTTAAAACCTTTAAAATGTCATCATTTTAGGTAGTTAAAATTTCACCACAGCTACAGGTTGGTTACAACAGCTGTCAAGAACATCAACTACATATTCTACATGCACACAGGAAAGATGTAAACCTTCTCATGAAAAATCAGGTTCATGAGCAACATCATGTTTGCAGATAAGTTGCTACTGATGTCCAACACTTTGTACCCAGAAGGGTAAATGGGTCTGTTTCAAGAAGATTTTCAATCTTAGTAACTACTACTTTCCTGCCTTTATTGCTGTTGAATGCCCAATTTTTTTTCTCACTTCTAAGTTACTTCCTCTCCTCATAGGCTATTTTTCCCCCTTATTGCTCCTAGAAGAAAAGTTTGCCCTTTTGGCCAGTAAGTTAAAGGGCTGCTTCTTTCAGTGCCTTAAATTATTGACTCCAAGTGTATCACATATAACAGTCAAGGGTTTGGAAGGAGAGAAATCTATTCAGCATTAATTTCTTGCTGTTGTTCTCAATCCCCCAAACCAGTAGTTACGTGTCAGATTGGACGGGGGAGCCTGGTGGGCTGCCGTCTATGGGGTCACACAAAGTCAGACACGACTGAAGCGACTTAGCAGCAGCAAAAGGCTAAGGGAAAGCCAAGGTTATATCATCACTTGTTTGTCTTTTTTAAAAGATTCATGTTTGGAAGAATAGACTGTTTTGAATTGTTTAAAGTTTAGAGACAATCTATTTGCAACAAAACCTTATTTCTTTCCAGTCACTCTGTAGCATAACAACAAAAGGCCAAATTCCTCTTGTGAGCTTTTGAGGCAGATTTCAGGGCTCAGCGCCACATAATAATCCTACAGGTTTTTAACTCTATCTGGTTTAACTGCCCAGAGCTACTTCATAATCATCTGACTGCTCTGTTTTGTACCCTTGGGTAAGGATAAAGACAACTAAACAAAAAGGCACATGAAAGCCACCCCACCAACTCTTCAATTGGTGGTCATTAGAGTGCTTCTCAAGTCTGCTAATAAAATCTTTCATATGTCCATGAAGTTAAGCCTGCATAACATTTTTAACAGATAACAGACTAACAACCAGAACACAGAAAGAGAAACTATAAATGAAAAAGCAAAAAGCTGGAGCACAGGGAACTCTACCCAATACTCTGTAAGGACCTATATGGGAAAAGAATCTTAAAAGAGAGTAGATAAAAGTATATGTGTAACTGACTCACTCTGCTATACAACAGAAACACAACATTGTAAATCAACTCTACTCCAATAAAAATTAAAAAAAATAAAATTTTAAAAATTATTCTCAAATATCTCTAAAAGATACACCCAACCCAGGGATCAAACCCAGGTCTCCCGCATTGCAGGCAGATTCTTTACCACCTGAGCCACCGGGGAAGCCCAAGAATACTGGAGTGGGTACCCTATCTCTTCTCCAGGGGGTCCTCCCAACCCAGGAATCAAACCACGGTCTCCTGCATTGCAGGCGGATTCTTTACCAGCTGAGACACCAGGGAAGCCCAAAAGATGCACAGGGGAAAAAAAGAGTCGCCTAAAGATGCCACAAAGCAATTCACAGTAAAAAAATATATATATAAACATTCAAAAATGAAGATGATCAATGTTATCAGAAAAAAGACAGGAAATTTTTTTTAAAGAGATATTTTTTACCTATCTGATATGTAAATTTTTAAAAGATTAATAATCATGAGAACTGAAATGAATGTAATACAGAAAGCACTGTTGGTAAGAAGTGGTAAAGCCTTTTTTGGGAGAACTAGAACAACTTGAAATGAATAAAAACTTTGATCCAGAAATTCTACTTCTAGACTGTTTTTAAAAATGTGTGTGCAAAAATATATGTGCACACACACACATGATTTGTACAAAGGTGTTCATTTCAGAATCATTTAGAAAAGTTATATGTGATTAAGCAATCTGAAATTCCATAGACATAGAGATATTTATGACACACATCCATACTATGGAGTACTATGGAACAGTGCAAGCAAATGAGAACAGTTACATATTATGACATTTTTAGAAAAATCCACGACTATGCACTATTGAGCAGACACAGTAAATGGCAAAAATATGTTGAGAATGATACCATTCATGTAAACAAAGTCAAAACACAACTATTTTGATACTTAATATGAATGTTAAGGCAGAGTAAAAGGTACGAAAAAACAAACTCCATACTAATAAATGTGTTCCTCTCTGCTTATCTCTAGGCTTAGGGGTTTGGAGGTAATTGAGAAGTGGTTCTTTATTTACATTATTTGATTTCTGAAAAAGAGAAGATACTAGCACATTAAAGAATAAAAAACAAAATACATAAGGAATCGCATAAACCAGTGCTGTATGTATTCTCCAGATACTAATATGATGCATGTATATTACATGTGAGAGAGACTAATATACAGAGAAGTATATATGAAACTCTTAAGAACTATAAACCCCAGGATGACCTGTTACTGCTTAGATTTTTAATTTTTTAATAAAGATGTATTACTTTATCACTAAAATCCAATAAAAGTATTTTCATTTTAAAGAGGAAGAGAATATGCGGGAAGGTTATTCTCTGAGCTTTATAAGAGGTTGTTACTTTGATTTTTCTAAAAAATCAACACATTCTTAAACAGTCTGAATGGATTTAGTATTATTGAAAAAAGAAAAAGTAAGTAAATATACACTGATAGCTACTGAACCTATAATGTTTAAGAAAGAAATAAAATCTGGATACAGTCCAAATAAAACGCAACATTTAGATCTGCTTAGAAAATAAGGTTTAAAAATAATAATCAAATAAATTTGGCAATGGCCTTAAGTATATGAGAACTTAATTCATTAATTTTAATGGCTTTTGCCTTAAAAACTGGAAGTTAAAATTACATTTTTATTTATTTCTATAAGGACATATAAAAGATAAATTCTTGAAATAAACTATAACATATGCAAAATCAGATTTACTACCATATTCCATTAACATAGATATAATTATTTAAATGACTGTTTACCAACATGATTTTTTAAATATAAACTTGCACCCTATTCCTCAGCATCCCAAGGGGACAAACTGGTTACACAGAAGTCATTAAACAGTCATAAAAGAAGGCTGAAACTGTTAAAAAACTTCCAAATACAAACCAACCTTTCTTAAGAACGTAGCGAAAAATACATGAAACACTTCTGAAGTAACCTCAATTCCCCTTTGTACACATCTCTGGTGTTGATGCGATTATAAAGTATATATACCTCTAAGCATCTTAACAAAAGGTTTAATAATGAAGAAAAAAAAAAACTGAAGTACTACATGTTATGAAGGACAATACCAAAGGCACATTTGAGGCTCTAGATTTGATTCTGATTTGCTCTGTGCCTGAATCTGGGACTTATAAACTCAACAAGCCTTAGTTTCCTAATCTGTGAAATGGAAATTCCAAAATCCTCTTTACATTTCATTTATTTGCACCTTAGGAGTTAATGGACAATAAGTACACTCATGTGCTTTGGAAAACTAGACAGCACTATAAAAATACATTTTAAAAATTATTCTACTCACAATAAAACACTGGCAAAACTGATTTTTTTAAATCAAACTATATCTGTATAGAATTTATAAAGGACTAAATATTTTCTAGAGAACTACTTACTAGAGATATTGACAAATAACAAGCACATCAATTAAAACAGTGTCTATGGCAAGCCATTTTGCCTCTTTATCTACTTAATCACTACAGAATCCTACTTGTTGTCAATACAACAGCAATTTTGTCGAGCTAGGCAACTCTGCCAAATCTGTCATTCTTTCAAAGGCCATGTTCTCTCTTCAAAGCTTCTGCATATTTCCCATGTTTCTTTCAATATCCCTTTATATTCACCACCGAAGACAGAGGGTTTGCTTGGTAAGATGCAAGGTAAACTGTCATATTTGCCAGATTCCATACAGACATATCAAGTAGAAAAAGATACCAGTGACAAGTGCACATACACGTGCATATATGAACATACAAGCGGTGTGTACACACACACACACAAAGTGTCCTTCATTCTTTAGGGAGAAATACCTTTCTTATATAGCAAATGACCGTCACTTTAAAAGGAAGTGTACACCACAAGCAAAAGAAGAAAGATAAATCTTACTCACCATCTCCCATAGCCATTCAGATGGTCCAGGGAGCTCTCTCAAACCAAGAGGTCAAACAGCACAACAAACAAATGCAGCTCGGTGCCTGCGCCACTGGGCTCGGCCTGCAGCCTGCAGACACCCTGCAGACACCCGGAGCACGGTGTGACCCAGGCCGCGCTGCAGCTCTGCACCGCAATAGCCAACAGCTGCTACTCCACTTCAAAATAAAAGTCTGGGGTCTTGGTGAAAACCCTCGTCTCTTTAGCAGAGCCTCGCAGAGCTTGATCAAGATTATTCTTTAACTGCATGTAAGAGGTTAGATACAGGTTGTGGTATTTCTCCTTGTGCTGCCTGCCTGAAATTTAATGTAAGAAAAGCTCTGGGAGCCAATAAATGCCATCCCACCGAGGGACTTTTAATGCAGTCATCAAAACACAAGGCATGTGTTCAACAATCATTTTCTGCTTCCCTAAAGATATCCATGTAATCAGTAGCAATCACATGATCTGATGGATTAACTGATTTGTGCCTTTTTTAGAGGTTTTCATCCTTTCGTCGTTACCTTTTAATATTTACAACGGAGACTGCTAGAAGCACACAAACAGGAATAGCCCAGTTTCCATGATTAACTGCTCTCATTATGCAGGAAGCATTTCTGGCTGCCGTAAACAAATCACGTCAAAGGCAGCCCATCAAAGGCTGCTCTGTGTGCGGACAGCAGGGCCACACGGAACAAAGCTTGCTTCTGGCGGAGACAGGACCCAGCCAGTGCGCAGCTGCGGAGACTGGAGCACCCTGCATCCACGCTGCATAGCCAGCAGCACACTGTCAAGCTCCGAGAAGGCCCTGGGGCTCCTGGTCACAGACAGACACGTTTTTCACTCAGCCTAAGGAAAGGGCTGCTTTGCTTTTCGCCAAAGGGTATGTTATCAACTAGACTGCCAGTTACCTTATTGCCTCGTATAGCCAAATATCAAGGTAATTTCAAAGCCTAGTTTCTATGCTTTATTTTATTGCCAGCCTTCTAAAACAATTATTTTCCTAACAACTGTTTTCAAACAGAGAAGCTGGAAGATAGTTTACAATGATTACACGCCAAGACTGCATTCAGTCCTACACACACACTTGATAAATCAGAATTATGTGGAGTTTTTTCAGTGAAAAAAAAAGAAAAAGATTTGCAGTCACAGCCACCAACACGTCCGTGTTTACATCTCAGTGAGTGTAGGAGCCTGTCTAGAAAGCTCCATGATGACACCAGACCCAGCTGTAATCACAGGGCGCCTGCAAGGTTCAGTCTTTTCCTTCCACAGTGCTGCTGTTGCCTTCTTTCAAAGCCATGATTTGATTAATTTTAAATCCAGTTTCCTTCTAATAGCAGTTAATTCCACTGCACTTAACGATTCTGCCTAACTTACTCTATAATGAGAATTAAAGTCAGACTTGAAATACCCTCAAGACAAAAAAAAAAATACCATGCATTTCTCACTACTCCCAAATTATATGACACACTCAAATCTCTGATAATAGAATTTACTTTGTGTTCTTGAGTATGCTAAACTAATGCTCTAGAAAATCAAGTCAAAGAGTTCAAACAGAACTTAAAAGGGTACAGATATGGCAAGCATGAAAGAAATCAGAGCCAACAGCATGAGATATAAGGTTATGCATTAGGACGTACATAAGGGGAGAGGAGGCAGATGGAAGAGGAAATAAAATAGACAATTTTCCCAAACAATAAATGTATATAGTATAGGTAGTTTGAGGTCATATCACTACCACTTACCACAAGCTTCTCCAGCCTAAAATCCTTCTTATTCCCAGAAGCCTATCAAGACTCCTCCTACGGCCTACAAGACCCTCATATCGTGGTTCCTGCTTACATTTCCAATTAGCTCTCACAGACACTCTCGCTTCCAACCTAGCTCTTTCCGCACTAGGTTCTAGTCAGCCCTGGCCTCCTCCACTCCCTTCTTCATATATATGAAGATCTTTTCCACCTCTCGGCCTTTACGGCCACATTTTCTCTGCCCAAAGCATTTTTTACCACCATGTATCCAATGACCAGCTCATTCTCCTTTATCAGGTCTCAATCAAATATGCCAATGCTCAGAGAGCCTTGCCCACCCTTCTGTCTAATGCAGCATCACTGAATTAACATCTCCATGCCCTATTTACTTCACTTAATGACTGTGCAGATGACAGATTTTAAACTTCAGTGGCTCTTAGACACTTATACCACTTTTACCACGAATCTTCTGGGTTGGTTTTTATTTGTTTGTATTTAGTAAGATCACTTTTTCATCCCTAAACAACCTAAATCAATATAAGAAGTATGGTATTTCATTATTATAGTTTTAGGCAAAGACACACTAAAAGTTTTTACTGCTTGTAACAGTTTTCTGGTCACAGAACATTAGATGAAACAAATCCAAATTAAATACCAGGTTTGGCTGAACTCAAATAATTTGTTTTGCATATGTACACCAAGGGAGAGAGAGAAGAGGTGATATCTTTAATAGTTCTTCATTCTGTTGTGTGCATGAACTACTGCTACAAGTTTCCATGTTGAGCCTTTATTCTGACTTAAATGTTTTCCTGTCTGTAACTTTATTTTCAAGTTTTAGTTTGAGTGAATAGTAATAAGAAGCCAACAAAGGATTGAAAATTACGCGGGGAAAAATTGTGCAGAAATAAAAAATGGAGCCAAATAACCCTCCATTACATTATTTCAGGTATGATCTTGTTTGCTGTTGTTGATTAGTCACTAACTCATGCCTGACTCCTTTGCCATCCCATGGACTGCAGCCTGCCAGGTTCCTCTGTCCATGGAATGGATTCTCTGTAGGCAATACTGGAATGGGCTGCCATTTCCTTCTTCAACTTGCCAGTTAATAAAACTGGCATGGACAGAGGAGCCTGGAGGGCTACAGTCCACGGGGTCGCAAAGAGTCGGACACAACTGAGCGACTTCACTTTCACTTTCAGTGCTCAACTGACATATTTTTCTACCTGTGAAAATTACTCAGGCATCTTGGGTTGGGATGAAATATACTATAATGTTAGGAAAAATTAGGAAATTATCCATTTAATGGCTTTTTTACTTAGCAGCGAGGATTTTAAGGAAGAATTTAAATTAATTTCAGTAAATTCATTAGACAAGGAATAGTTGTATTTTCTTTCATTACCAACTGCAATCACTCTGGATATGTTTACTTACTTATGATCTCTCTTTCCCTAGAACGTAGGTTTGTCTAGGCTGAAACTTTAACTGTCTTCTTCACTCTTGTGACAAAATCTATTTACATTTTGAGAAGAACATTTTAAGAAGACCATTCTCAATTCTGGTAGAAAGCAGATTTCAGGGGTCAAACACAGAACTGAAACCTATTGCAGCAGGTTGCAAGTAAAAGCTAAAGGAGATTTACAGTAGGGTTTTAGCAGTGGAGATGTGAAAAAAAATTAGCAAACTTGACACATATTAGGATTTCAGAGGTAGAAATGACTAATTAGAATGGGAGATCAATGCTAATTATTAATAATTCTAATCAGGAAAATTTCTAGCTTGAGTTGATGGTGGTGCCATTGACTGAAATGGGTAAACTGGGGAAAGAACAGATTTGAGGGAAAGGAAGAGAACAGGCTTTAACTTTTGGACCTGTTAAGCCTGAGACACTCATCAGGCAACCAAAGGGAAAGGCCACATCAAGGTGACAGGCTCTGGGATGTGGAACACAGAGATAAATGAGGGCCAGAGCCGCACAGTGAGGAGCCATCAGCACATGGCTGCCATGTGGAGCCTTTGGGCTGGACTATCACTGAGAGATAATAAAGACAAGGGGGGAGAGGCTTGGGCCCTGGGACCCGCCAACATGACAAATGGGCTTTCTTCTTTTAGCCTCTTAATAACAAAGCTGATACAGTATTTTTCAATGATAGTACAACTCCATCATCAAAATCATCCTGACCAATTTTTACACACCAATATATATATTATAGATTTTTAACGTTCACATTTGACTATACTTTCAATATTCAGATTATAATCTCCAAAACAAAAGGATTCCTGAGGATTTCTCTCCAAGAGACATAAATGCCAGGTACTAACCCTAAATCTCCCTGTTTATGGAGAGATCATCAAAAGAAAAAGAAACGAGAGCTAAAAGAATAGGAAACAAAAAAAACCTTCTATCTTTCGAAGGTAACAAAAATAACCTCACAAAATACAAAAAGGGCAATACTTTCAAAATAAATCACAATCAAATAATAGATATCTTAAATTTATAGTATGCATTGTATTTTTCTTAAGAGGTGTGACTACAAAGTCTGGAATACACAAATGAGAATGCACTGTAAATGGAACAAAAACACAATTCCTTAATTCAAGGAATTTTAACAATTCGCCATCTTTTTGCTCTTTCTGGTTTGTATGGAAATGGACAGAGGTAACTGCTGGAACACCTTCTATTCAGAGAGGAAGAGTGAGAAACTGCTGGTAATCAGGGTGAGGACCGGTAGTGCTGAAATCAATTTACGCTCCTGCAACTAAGTTTAGATTAGGGTAGGCACAATCTTTTTAACACTAAATTCTTACTACATCTGCCTTATGCAATACAACAAGGCTTGCATGCTAAGTCACGTCGAGTCATTGCGACCCCATGGACTATAGTCCACCAGGCTCCTCTGTCCATGGAATTCTCCAAGCAAGAATACTTAGTCTTGGTTTAATCTGGAGAAAACTAACTAAATTATATTAATAACTAGTCTTCCTATCACCTGACTATAATAATTCATACAACAAATTTTTTCTCCAGTATCATATACATTATTAAGCTAAGTACACTATCTTTATAAAATAAACCTATTTTCCTAGGTGCAAAAACTACCTGTACTATCTTTGGATTTAGAATATATTATTCACATATACAGTTAATTAACACTTATGGACTGAAGGTAAATGCTACCCAGTAAGATAAACACTATTTAGCAACCTTACAAAAGGGACGAGCAACCACAAAATCAAATAAATACTAGATACCAATACCAAGCCTCCTTAAATTCCAAGGAGGTCTCATTCTAATTAAGAAGCCAAAAATGATTATACTGGTGAAGTTCCTATGTCTGTGTTTCTTCACTGGTATCATCACTGATAGTCTAAACACAGGTGTAACAGTAATCAACCCTACAATTTCTACTAAAAATCAGTTAAGTAAAACAATTACTCTGCTATCACAGGCCTAACATTCTCTAACATAAATCATACCAATGTTTTCTTAGGTCAGTCTCTCAAGGCAATAGAAATAAAACCATAAATAAACAAATGGGACCTATTCAAACTTACAAGCTTTTGCACAAGAAAGGAAACCATTAAAACAACAACAAAAACAACCCAAAAGACAACCTATGGAATGGGAGAAGATATTTGTAAATGATGCAATTGACAAGGGCTTAATTTCCAAAATATACAAAAGCTCATACAACTCAACAACAGCAAAAAAAACCCAACAACCTAATTGAAAAGTGGGCAGAGACCTAATTATATAATACTCCAAAGACACACAGACGGCCAACAGGCACAAGAAAAGGTGTTTAACATCATTAATTATTAGAGAAATGCAAATCATAACTATAATGAGGTACCCCCTCACACCAGTCAGAATGGCAATCATTAAAAAGTCTACAGTGGAAACAACCTAAGTGTCCACTGACAGATAAATGGATAAAGAAGATGTGGTTCAGATATACATGGAGCATGACTCAGCCACAGAAAGGATGAAACACCATTTGTGGTAATATGGATAAACTAGAGATGATCATACTAAGTGGAGTTAAGTTAGAAAGAGAAAGACAAATGCCATATGATATCACTTACATGTGGAATCTAAAATACAAAACACATGAACCAATCTACGAAACAGAAATGGGCCCACAGATAGAGAACAGGCTTGTGGTTGCCAAAGGGAAGGGAAACCAGGGGAGGATGCACTGGGCATCCGGGGTGAGCAGCTGAGAACTATTCTATACAGAACGGATAAACAGCAAGGCCCCATCTCCTGAGACAGACCATAATATAAAGAAGAACACATATACGTGGATACCTGAGTAACTGCCGAAATCAACCCAACACTGCAAATCAACTAGACTTCAGTTACAAAGTAAGTTGAGTAAAAAACACATTTTACGCACGGAAGGACACAGAGGACAAGGGGGTCATCATAGCTTCAACACAGAGGATATCAAAAATAAGGTTAAAGAATAATACCACTTTACACAATTAACCCATTATTAAATTTTCACTTATTCCAAAAGAGTCAGAGGATAGGTAATGATCAGCAGAATATAAAGACTTTGTTACTATATCCTAACCAAGTTTTAACCCACAAAGTCAAATCAGCTGAATCAGTGATATAATAGTTGACTTGAAGGCATATTTTGGTATATAAAACTCTGCTACCTAATCTCAGAAATGTTTGAGATCTGGATTAACTTAATTATTCTTACCTTTGCAGGCACTCAAAATCATACCGCCTGAATTTTGCACTTCATCAAATTTGGCAAGTATCATTTCTAATCTGGGAATAAAGAACAAATTCTGTTTATTTTACATACACTTTTAATTAGAAACAATTTCCTTCACCACTTCCCTGAGAAAAAACTATCCCAGGGATTCAGTTAGTTGTATACAACTCTCTTTTTATAACTAACTCGCTTACTGAAAGCAGACACAAAACCCAGCTAGCTATTTAGTAGAGACGAGGAGTCAAATACAGGTGGCACTCTACACACTCACAGGTATATCTGTAGAAAGGTAACTTTCAAAGGAAGGGGATTACAATGTATAAAGTAAACAAGTTACAGGGATATATCGTGCAACACAGGGAGCAGAATAACCACAAATGGAATATAAAAATTGTTAACTGCTATGCTGTACACCCAGAACTTATATAATACTGTACATCTACCACAATTCCACTTTTTAAAAAAAGATAACTTTTATACAAGGCACTTTCATAGTTTCATCATAAAATTATTTCTCAAATATACTTGTCAAAAATACTTTAGTTCCAACTTTACAATGAATCCACTCAGTCACCAAGTCATTTTTTTAAAGTACATAAAAATCGTACTAAGGAAACTTAAAGCAAACATAAAAACAATGGAATACAAACTGTCAGAGATTAAAGTAATGCTGATGGTGTCACTGATAATCTCATGTTGAATTTCAATTCAATACCAACTCTATTAACTCTTTCATATTCAGAATTCTTCCTTTCTACCTTTCTGTCATCACTTTTAATTAAAAATGTTTGTTTATTAGAAAAGTAATATATACTCATTACAAAAGAAAATCAGGAAACATAAATAGAAACAAAGAAAAAACCCCACAATCCCACCACCCAGAGAATTTATTCAACTGCCTGCTTTCCAATTCTTTATATGTATATATAAATTCTCTTCAGGTCAAAATGGGATCACACTGACAGCACCATTTTTTAATTTTTCAATATTATATCATGCTATGATTTATTCTTCAATTTATGACTTAGAGACCTAGGTAGGTCTTTAACTGCCAAATGTTTTTCTCACATCAATGTTTCTGTCATAATTTCACTTCTAAAACTAGTTAAGCCTTAGCCCACATTCTGTCATCTTTTACTTGTAAACTGAGGATGAAGATACTGTTTGGTCTAGAATTTTTTTTTTTTTTCAATTGAAAACCTTCTAGAAATTTATTATAACAGGATTTCTAAACCTTAAACTCATCTCATAGTCACACATCTGAAACCATTAAATTCAACAAATATTCATACATCTGAAAGTACTTCAGTCAAAAGACACCAAGTCCCTTCAGCCTCCACAGCAGTTATCTTCCAGAGACTTGAACAGAAATTAAACAGGCTGCCCAGACAACATGTGGACAAGATGAGCCAAGGGAGGGAAAATTGGAACTGGAAGATAGGCGTTCAGAATGAAGACCACACAGGCCACAAAGCTCTTCGGGAAAAAGTCAGAACAAGTTGTTAAGGAACATGAAATCAGCACTCACCTATTCAGTAGCAAAATGGGAGGAGGAAACGAAGGGCTGCAAGCTCTACGAGAAAGGATGGTTGGTAAGGAATTGAGGTGGGACAGATGAAACAGCAAGGAGTGAAGATACAGGCAGCTTTAATGGGAAGAGGAAATACTAGCAAATATAACAGTAATAGGGAGAAAGATAGGAATAAATAATAAAAGGCTATTATAAAATAATATAGCTATTTAGAAAAACAACCTTATTGAAAACGGAGGCTACATAATCTGATGGAAAAGGAGGAAACGACGTAAGAGTAGAAAGAAGAAACTAGGATCTTTTAAGTAATTCAGGAAGAAAAAAAATTGGGCCATTTAACCAAAGGTGAATACAATAGAGGCTGGAATATCCAAAAGCACCTTAGAAGGCCAAAGGATAGAGGTAAGTAAAGCTCTGGAAGGTTCTGATTCAGGGTAAGGATCGAGACCAATAAAGCATTAGGATGGAACTGGAAAAGAAACTCTATCTCCATATATAAGTTTAAAAAAATCACAAATACAACATGAAAGAGAGAATTAGGTATCTCAGAACATAATCTCTTTTGTGTATCAGCCAATTACTGATAAAATATTCATGCCATACAATTCACCCCTTTAAAGTGTACAATTCAATGGCTTTTAATATAAAGCTAAAAGATGTACACAATCAATTTTAGAATGTCATTATTATACCAAAAAAAAAACCCCGATACTCATCAGCAGTCACTCTCCCCAATTTTCTCAGTACCATGCAACCATTAATCTAGCTTCCTTTCTATAGATCTGCCGTATCTAGCCATTTTATATGAATGAAATCATCTAATATGGCTGGCTTTTTTCACTGACAATGTTTTCAAGGCTCATTTATGTTATAATATGTATCCGTCATCCCTGTTCATGGCCAAGTAGCAGTTCATTGTACAGATATATTCTATTTGGTTTATCCATCAGCTTACTGGCATGTGGGGATGTGAGACATTTTCACTTTTTAGCTATTATGAATGTTCACAATGTTGTTATGAACATCTGTGCACAAGCTGTTGCATGGATATGTTTTCACATCTCTTGGGTATATAGCTGGGGGTAGAACTGCTGGATCATGTAGTAATTCTGTTGAACATTTTGAGGAACTACAGACTGTTTTCCGAAGTGGCTATACCATTTTACATTCCCACCAACAATGCCTTCTAATTGCCCGACATCCTCAACAACACTTTTTATTGTCTATCTTCTAATTTTAGCCAACCTAGTAGTATCATGTATTTCTCTGATGGCTAATGATGCTGAGTATCTTTTCACGTGCTCACTGGCCACTTGTGTGTTTCTCTGACAAAATGCCTATTCAAATCCTTTGCCTGTTTTAAAAATTGGGTCATCTGTCCTTTTACTGTGGAGCTCTAAGAGTTCTTTATTATATATTCTTTATATACTTGGGACACAAGTTCTTTTATGAGATTATTATTTGTAAATATTTTTCCCATTATGTGGGTCTTTTTTCCAATTTCTTGATGATGTCCCCTGAAGCACAAATTTTTAATTTTGATGAAAAACAGCTTATTTTTTTCCTTTGGCTGCTTATCCTTTTGGCATGACATATAAGAAACCATTGCCTAGCATTCTCTATAAGTTTTATCATTTTACACTTAGTTCTGCGACACATTTTGAGTTAATTTGGGGATGTGGTATGAGGAAGAAATTAAACTTTATTCTACTATATGTGGAAATCCCACTTTCACATCACTATTTATTGAAGAGAGCTATTTCAAATCCTAAAGGATGATGCTGCAAAAGTGCTGCATTCAATATGTCAGCAAATTTGGAAAACTCAGCAGTGGCCACAGGACTGCAAAAGGTCAGTTTTCATTCCAATCCCAAAGAAAGGCAATGCCAAAGAATGCTCAAAGTACTGCACAATTGCACTCATCTCACATGCTAGTAAAGTAATGCTCAAAATTCTCCAAGCTAGGCTTCAGCAGTATGTGAACCATGAAATTCCAGATGTTCAAGCTGGTTTTAGAAAAGCCAGAGGAACCAGAGATCAAATTGTCAACATCTGCTGGATCATGGAAAAAGCAAGAGAGTTCCAGAAAAACATCTACTTCTGCTTTATTGACTATGCCAAAGCCTTTGACTGTGTGGATCACAATAAACTGGAAAATTCTGAAAGAGATGGAATACCAGACCACTTGACCTGCCTCTTGAGAAACCTCTATGCAGGTCAGGAAGCGAAAGTTAGAACTGGACATGGAACAACAGACTGGTTCCAAATCGCAAAAGGAGTACATCAAGGCTGTATATTGTCACCCTGCTTATTTAACTTATACGCAGAGTACCTCATGAGAAATGCTGGGCTGGTTGAAGCACAAGCTGGAATCAAGATTGCCAGGAGAAATATCAATAACCTCAGATATGCAGATGACACCACCCTTATGGCAGAAAGTGAAGAGGAACTAAAAAGCCTCTTGATGAGCGTGAAAGAGGAGAGTGAAAAAGTTGGCTTAAAACTCAACATTCAGAAAACGAAGATCATGGCATCTGGTCCCATCACTTCATGGCAAATAGATGGGGAAACAGTGGAAACAGCGTCAGGCTTTATTTTGGGGGGCTGCAAAATTACTGCAGATGGTGACTGCAGCCATGAAAGTAAAAGATACTTACTCCTTGGAAGGAAAGTTATGACCTACCTAGAGAGCATATTCAAAAGCAGAGACATTACTTTGCCAACAAAGTCTGTCTAGTCAAGGCTATGGTTTTCCCAGTGGTCATGTATGGATGTGAGAGTCGGACTATAAAGAAAGCTGAGTGCCAAAAATTGATGCTTTTGAACTGTGGTGTTGGAGAAGACTCTTGAGAGTCCCTTGAACTGCAAGGAGATCCAACCTAAAGAAAATCAGTCCTGAATATTCATTGGAAGGACTGATGCTGAAGCTGAAACTCCAAGCTTTGGCCAGCGAAGAGCTGACTCATTTGAAAAGACCCTTATGCTGGGAAAGATTGAAAGCAGGAGGAGAAGGGGACAACAGAGGATGAGATGGTTGGATGACATCACCGAGTCAATGGACGTGAGTTTGAGCAAGCTCCAGGAGTTGGTGATGGACAGGGAGGCCTGGCGTGCTACAGTGGGGGGTTGCAAAGACTAGGACATGACTAAGCAACTGAACTGAACTGAACTGACCTATGTATCCTTTTATATATTTTGAATATGATGACAGTCCAGAAAATTAAACCTATTTTAAATAAGCACATGAAATTAAAATCTTTAAAACCAGTGACAAAAAAATATTTAGTAATACTTACCTAGCAGGGGGAATTCCTCTCTTATAAAGGTCCACTCTCACTTTCTCTCCCACATGTCTATAAATCTCCACCACAGCCAATATTGCAGCATCTCTAACCTGCCAAATAATTCAGAGCTTAAAAGAAAAATACAAGATACAATAAAATACTTTACCTCAAGATAACATGACATTCACGGACCAACTTGAAGCTCCAAGTTGGTTTTAATGCCTTTAAACCCCTGGGAGATTACATTAGGTCATTAATAAAAACCAAGACGACCTACCTAGAAACGTCTAGAGAAAGCTTGTAAAAGTTTCACAGAAATCTAAGAAGCATCTAAATAAATGCGACTTTTAGAAAAACTTCTATTTGTAATAAGGCTGTGTAAAGAACTGATAATACAAATCATTATCACAGTTAACATATTTTCCTGGAATAAACTGCCTTTTAGAAATGTGGCCTGAACTCAAACAGATAATTATACACCAGTGTTCACAGCATTATTATTCACAATAGCCAAAAAGGGGAAACAACCCAAATATCTATCCATGGATGAATAGATAAACAAGATGTGGTGTGTATTATTCAGCCTTAAAAAGCAAAAGAAGGAGATTCTGACACACACTACAACATGGATGAACCGTGAAGACATTATGCTAAGTGAAATACGCCAGATACAAAAGGATAAACATCATACGGTTCCACACGATGGCTGGTCAAATTCCTATGCAGAGAAAGTAAAACATGGCTGCCAGGAGCTGAAGGACCGGGGAATGAGGGGTCACTGTGCGACAGCTGGGGAGATGGAGAAGCTCTGAAGATGGCTGGTGGTGATGGCTGCACGACAATGTCAGTGTATTCACTGCCAGTGAACGAACTCTACACTTAAGAATGGCTGAAATGGTAAAGTTCCTGTTTTGACTATTTTACCACAATGAAAAGAAACAATAAATGCGGCCTAAACACAGGAATGTGGAAGGCAGCTTTCAGTTCCTCTGCACAGTTCACTGCAGAAGGGGAAATAAAGAGACAGCAGAACTCTCTACAAACCTCTCTAGGAAGAGCAAGGGCCTAAAAGCAGGGAAACCTAGCTCAGGGTCATTCCAAACGCCCAAGCTGTGCTAAAAGAGTTACTGTCAAGATTCAACTCCACCACAAGGGACAAGTTCCAGAGCACATTCCTGTACTGTGTCTATAGTATCTGTGGCTCAGGGCATGAAATCTCCAGCAAGTGATATACCACTGGCACAAGCAGGGTTATGACTGCTACAAAAATTACTATTATGCAGGAATGAAAAGGACGCTGACAATCGGTCCTCATAATTAGCTCATAGGAGGACTACAGAAGGGTGTCCAGGGTCTTTGCTACTCAATCTTTCCAACCTAAGAATTATCCTTTAAGTCCCATCTACCCTTAATACTAGCCAAACAGCTAACAAACTTAAGTGACATTGTGAATAAAATGTGTTCTTAAAAACTAAAATGTGGTGGAGTTTGAAAAAACAGAAAATGAAGTGGAATCTTGATTTCACCACCCCCTTTACCCTCTCTCTTCTTTTTTAAACATGGAATAAGAGCACTAGAAAACAAGAGGTGGCAAAAAAAACTGACTGTAAATTTAGTGCTTGAATATAAATAAAATTTTACCTGACTGTTGGAATCTCCAAACAGGATACACAAATGTGGTACCAACTTGCTGAGGACTAGTGGCTGAGCCCCAAAACTAAATACAATTTGAAAAAAAAAAAAAGTAAAGAGAATTTGGTTTTAATTAAACAGTAAACAAAATACTGTTATACTTTCTTCTTGTCTGTCTCAATAAGACAAATATGGTGGAGAGCATGAGCATACATCATTAAAACATGGAAGGTATGAGACACAAGCAAAAACTAACTCTAAACAATGTGAGATATGTAAAGTTGAACAATCATGACCGACAATGAAAACTGTCAACACATGATCCAACGGAGCAAAATGTTCAACCAATGGCACTCTTAAACCTAGCCAACCTATCAATCACTCAGAAAATTTGAACTTTTGTATTAAAATACTGACTCTTTTTTTAGACTCTGGGTCTCACACAAATTTGCATTCCACTAAAATAAGTAAATTAAAAGATTTTTATTTATGCTTACTAATATTTTGATGAGGTCATGGGTTGAAAGCAAACGACAAGGGAGCCAAAAACCACAAAAGCTGTGCAGACTGAATGCACTTACAAGCTCTAGATGGCAGAAAGGACCATAGAGGAGTGAGAGAAAATAAAACAAAGGTATAGTTAGCGAAAGGAAGAGCACTACAGGAAAAACTGAAAGCTCCTACATGCTACCTATCGTGCTGACAGAACTTGAAAAAACTAATCCAGAAAGAGAGCACATGCTTAATTTACAGTTTCTTCAGGCTGGAGCTCTGTGGCATCTGTGCTGTCAGATCTCTGCATACTGTCGCCAGCTTCACTGTCTGATCACCTGGGGGAGTCTTATTCAGTCTAGGATTTTGGTAACCACTTGCACTGCTCTAGAAAGCCCAGGGCCAACTGGCAAAAGGGGGCTGGGGAAATTGGCTACAACAGCTAAAACACCACAGAGTTAAAGAAAACTCCAAACTGGGTCTAGAACAGAAGTAGATTCTAAGTTCTACCAGCATATTTGTTATATGACCATCTATTTCAGGTGGCAACTAACATACTAAAGAGAAAAAGAGAAACTTCTTATCAGTGACTAATAATTTTGAACTAACAACATGAGAGAGAACTTACAAAAAAATTAGCAGATAAAGCTATCAAATAAGATAAAAATTCTGGTGCCAGAGATCAATTATCAACTATTTTAAATCTGTTATTTCTAAAGCTTTCCTTGAGCTTTGTGAAATCGATACATTGTTTTTTCTTGAAAAAATGAAAAACATATTCCAATAATCATAAAACTTACATGTTTAATGTTTCAATAAGACACAGACACACGCCTTCTCGAGATCGAAAATTCTTGTGCTTAAAACCAGAGGCCAACTGTTCCCAAATGTACTATTTGAAAGAAAAGTAAACACGTATAACAAAAAATTAAATTACTCACGTTATAATCTTTTCTCTATTCTCGACCTTACTACCAGCCTTCCTGATAGCTGAACCTTCCCATGGACTGTTCACTGCTCTACAAGCTTTTCTAAGCCAAATGTGCACTGACGCTGCTCTCACCCATTTTTAAGATCTTAATCACATTTTGAATTTTGATTTTGTATCTTTCACTTTAGATTTCTAGTATTCTGGGAAAAACTGTGTCTAATACCTAAAAACCTTAGAACTCCCAAGGACACATAAATTCCTTTAAGCTTTAGAAACCTTCAGTAACAATGCTACCATTATAAGCCTCGGAGTACTGTCAGCATTTAAAAGGTCCAATGTTGCCTAGCAACTAGTACAGATTGTCACTAGGAACAGGCTTTTTCAACATTTTATAATTCAGGCTATTTTCCTTTTAACACTGGATCCAAATACAGAAACACATTTGGGCAAATCATTCTATTGCTACCCACCCAGTAATCTTTTTTTTTTTTTTTTTGAAAAAGCATAGATAAACCTATACAAACAATCTAAAACAATTACATGGGTTTGTTACAAGAAGGAATTGAGCTTTGTTTTTCCAAACATATAGCCAACTGTCCCAATCAGTCTTTTCCCCACATTTAAGAAACACCACCCTTACCATTTACCAATGTGTACATAGACACATACACACAAACTTTCACACACACATGCATACAAATGCCTCTTCCTGGACTCTCTCCTCCCTGGACTCTGTATTCAATTGCTCCTAATATTATTTCTCTCTGCCATTTCTGGAGAGTAACTTACAAGCTTACAAAAAAGAAGTCTTAAATGTGAATAACCTGACCTATTAACACCATGTCAGAACACTTCTCTCTCCTTACGTTTATGTCCAAAGACACAAGGATGCCCTGTGTAGCACTCATAACAATAGCATGTCAAGAACAAGTTAAAATTCGAATTGCTAAGCAAGCGTCAAAGGATACTCACCAAGTTATAAATAAGGACTTATATACATATTTATACCTTTATATTCTAGGGTATAAAAAAAGAGGAAGTCTACTTTTACAACTCAATTCTCCAGATTTTTTAAATAAAACATACATAATACAATTCTTATACTGAATTTTAAATAACACAATATCATTGTATATTTTGTAAGCTGATTTTTTTCCCACTAAAAGTGAGCTACTCTTTAAATATTTGTTTACATGTCACTTTATTCTTTAGTCCTCTTTCAAAATACATCCATTAGACCAATTTTTCACTAGCAACCACTTTTTACAATAAAAATTTTCTCCCTGTCTCAGTAAGGGTTTCAGAAACTCATATAACCCTCATTGAACACCAATATAATTTGCAGGTAGTGAAAACCAGAAAATCCTAACAAATAATACAATCAGTACACTGTCAAATCACTGAACTCTTTAAGTTAGCTTTTTGAAAAAGCATTAAAGAGTAGAAAATAAGAAAAATAAAACCAAAAAATCCAGCAGTTAAATACTGACAACTTTTTTAAAATTTCAATTTCTTTAAAGCATTACAATAATTCACTGTTTAAAATTCTAAGTTTCACATCCCTGGGGCTTTACTGACTTGCTGTGATTACCACCTATCTTTACTGTTCATTAATCATCAATTAGCAAAATCTGAACTTTAAAATGTAGGCTTACCATAGGTGGCGCTACTTGATCCATTAACTTCAGTATCAGAGTCTGAGCTTCATCTCGAACCTTGTCTTTGGCATCTCCCATTCTGTCTACTAAAGCTACAATAACTAGAGAAATGAAGAGAGAAAAGAATAAATATTTATAATTCATCTCCATTTATAAACTGTACTTTACAAAATTACAGACATCAATTATTTACATAATGAAAAGTTATGAAGCAAATTGTTTCAAATTCTCTATCCATGACTCCAATCAAAAATAACTGAGAAGCAAAGTTTCATAAGAATACATATGGTATGATATCCACTTAATAATGTTCAAAAAACAGGCAAAACTTATTATTATTCTGTCTAGAGATTCATACAGATGCTTGAGCAATACAGAGCAGCAAGGGAATGATTATTCCAAGGTCATGACAATAGTCACCTCTGGTAAATAGTGGGAGGTGTCAACAGGAAAGCACTTATAAGGAACTGGTAGAGTTCCAGTTTTTTGACCTAGGCATAGGCAGGTGTTGGTTTTACAATTATTCCTTAAATTTACATGCTTGATATGTATTCTTCTATATGTACAATGTATTACTCAAATGACAAAAACAAAGCCTGGTCCATGAGACTGAGGTCCTTCTCTACTATATCCAAACCTCTGGCACTATTTCATGAAACACGGCTGGAAAGGCAGGTTAGAGTCCATTCCTGGAGAGTTTTCATGGAACAGGCTTCCATAACTATAAATCAACAAAGCACCCGTGAAGAAATCATACCTATTGGGGGTGGGGAAGGAGCAAATGGGAGGGTGGCTAGAACTGAAGTTATGGGTTGTAGTCAGCCCACAAGGTAAAAACACCTCATAGTCAAAATTATCTTTTTGTAATCCCTTAACCACTATCACTTAGTGTGGTGATATCAGGTGTGTGACCAAACTACTTAACCTTTTTGTCTTTATCTCCTCAACCTGTAAATGTCTGGAGCAGTACTCACCTCAGATTACTGAGATAAATGTAAACTACTCAGAAAGTGAGGGACACTGGGAAAACATCAAAGGGGTCGCCTACTGCTCCCATCAGCCTACAGGTTCAAAAGCATAGATACTAACTTCTTTTCTCTTTACTTTCATCTTACAGCTACAGCCTTCCTTTCTCTGAGGGGATAGAGGCTGAGGCCTAATTACTCTAGTTGTTTACAGACATACAATTAAATGTGTAGCTAATGTGATGCCAACATAGACTACAACGTAACACTGTCTACCGTGTAACAATCAGAATTGATAAAATGATGATTAACAGCATTTAAGGGAAGAAGAAACACATCCTTTTTGGAAGAAAATGAAAAGCCAACCATGCAAAATGGAATGATCATCCAAAAATCTAAGCTTAATCAAAGAAATGATTATTTAAGAAAACAAAATCTTTGCCATGAAAAAAATCATAAGCCTAATCATGAGGCAACTGAAGTATCTGTCAGTTGAAACAATATAAATCCTTCTCATCTTTTTTTAAATTTTTTTAACTTATTTACTCATTTGGCTGTACTGGGTCTTAGTTGTGGCATGCAGGATCTTTAGTTACTGCATGTGGCATCTAGTTCCCTGACCAGGGATCGAACCTGGGTCCCCTGTATCTGGAGGGCAGAGTCCTAGCCAGTGGGCCACTAGCGAAGTCCCAATCCTTCTCATCTTGCTTAGACATATATTGTTAACACTAGAGAAGTTCTCCCACATCTACAGAACTGGCTATTGTGGGACTCTGGTTCTGACAGCTTCAGACAGACAGAGACAAAACATTTAATAAATGTTAGACATTATTATGTACTATAGCAAGGAGAGATAAGAAAGCCTTCCTCAGCAATCAATGTAAAGAAATAGAGGAAAACAATAGAATGGGAAAGACTAGAGATCTCTTCAAGAAAACTGGAGATATCAAGGGAATATTTCAAGTAAAGATGGGCTCAACAAAGGACAGAAATGGTACGGACCTAACAGAAGTAGAAGATATTAAGAAGAGGTGGCAAGAATACACAGAAGAACTGTACAAAAAGATCTTCATGGCCCAGATAATCACGACTGTGTGATCACTCACCTAGAGCCAGACATCCTGGAATGGGAAGTCAAGTGGACCTTAGAAAGCATCACTATGAACAAAGCTAGTGGAGGTGATGAAATTCCAGTTGAGCTATTTCAAATCCTGAAAGATGATGCTGTGAAAGTGCTACACTCAATATGCCAGCAAATTTGAAAAGCTCAGCAGAGGCCACAGGACTGCAAAAGGTCAGTTTTCATTCCAATCCCAAAGAAAGGCAATGCTGAAGAATGCTCAAACTACCTCACAACTACGCTCATCTCACATGCTAGAAAGTAATGCTCAAAATTCTCCAAGCCAGACTTCAGCAATATGTGAACTTCCAGATGTTCAAGCTGGTTTTAGAAAATACAGAGGAACCAGAAATCAAATTGCCAACATCTGTTGAATCGTCAAAAAAGCAAGAAAGTTCCAGAAAAACATCTATTTCTGCTTTACTGACTATGCCAAAATCTTTGACTGGGTGGATCACAATAAACTGTGGAAAATTCTGAAAGAGATGGGAATACCAGACCACCTGACCTTACTCTTGAGAAACCTCTATGCAGGTCAGGAAACAACAGTTAGAACTGGACATGGAACAACAGACTTGTTTCAAATTGCAAAAGGAGTACGTCAAGGCTGTATATTATCACCTGCTTATTTAACGTCTATGCAGAGTACATCATGAGAAACGCTGGGCTGGAAGAAGCACAAGCTGGAATCAAGATTGCCAGGAGAAATATCAATAACCTCAGATATGCAGATGACACCATCCTTAATGCAGCAAGTGAAGAAGAACTAAAGAGCCTCTTGATGAAAGCAAAAGAGGAGAGTGAAAAAGTTGGCTTAAAACTCAACACTCGGAAAACGAAGATCATGGCAGCTGATCCCATCACTTCATGGCAAATAGATAGGGAAACAGTGGAAACAGTGTCAGACTTTATTTTGGGGGCTCCAAAGTCACTGCAGATGGTGACTGCAGCCATGAAATTAAAAGACGCTTATTCCTTGGAAGGAAAGTTATGACCAACCTAGACAGTACATTAAAAAGCAGAGACATTACTTTGCCAACAAAGTCTGTCTAGTCAAGGCTATGGTTTTTCCAGTAGTTATGTATGGATGTGAGAGTTGGACTATAAAGAAAGCTGAGCACAGAAGAATTGATGCTTTTGAATTGTGGTGTTGGAGAAGACTCTTCAGAGTACCCTGGACTGCAAAGAGATCCAACCAGTCCATCCTAAAGGAGATCAATCCTGGGTGTTCACTGGAAGGACTGATGTTGAAGCTGAAACTCCAATACTCTGCCCACCTGATGTGAAGAGCTGACTCATTTGAAAAGACCCTGATGCTGGGAAAGATTGAGGGCAGGAGGAGAAGGGGACAACTGAGGATGAGATGGTTGGATGGCATCACCGACTCAATGGACATGGGTTTGGGTAGACTCCAGGAGCTGGTGATGGACAGGGAGGTCTGGTGTGCTGTAGTTCATAGGGTTGCAAAGACACAGACACGACTTGAGTGACTGAACTGAACTGAAGCACTGAATTATCTCATTTAATCCTCATAACAACCCTATGAAATAGAGTAGGTCCATTGGATGAAGAAGGTCCGGAGGCATTTTAAATACCTGGATCAAGGTCACACAAGTAGCAAGTAGTAAAAAACCAGGATTTAAGTAATCTTTTAGGCCACGGTCATAATTAATTCCATTTATTTGTACCTGAGGTGGTGTGTGTGTGTGTGTCTGTGTGTATGTGTGTTAACAATCACATAACAATAATGGGAAAATAAAAATAAACACTTCATTCCTGAGTGGTTGAGTTTAACTCCAAAAAGAAAATACAGGGACTTTCCTGGTGGTCCAGTGGTTAAAACTACTTGCTTCCACTCCAGAGTTCTATCCTTGGTGGGAGATCTGAGATCTCCTAAACTGCAGTCAAAAAAAAAAATTCGACCTAAACAGCTCACTTCAGTTTAAAAACTAAAATTTATAAAATATAAACAACAAAATCAAAAAACTTCACACTACATAAACTTCAGACTTACAACTATTAACAAAATTTCATAAATTTTTTGCACTAGAATCCCTTTTTAATATATATACTCTTGGAGTCAAATAGAACAAGATTTATCTCTAGCTCTATTGGTTGTTTAATTACATAAGACAGTAAACTTCTGTTAGTTCAAAGATTTTCTCCTCTGTAAAACAAGGAGGGATCCAGGTCTATACCTCACACGGCGAGTGAGAGAATAAGTAAAACCGGTAAAAAGCACCTGTGCCAAGACCATAACAAGCATTCAGAAGTGTCAGCACTCTTCCTTACAGATCTGTATACAATGACCACCAGATTATTTATTATTCAACATATGCAATCAATAATCACTGGGAATCCAAAACAGAGCTTTTCACTCTGTAAACTCTCAAAAAGAACTTGTTAAACAAATAAACACATCTGTCATAGACTGGAATCTGGACAGGGAGACCCGGAAGGAGCTGGTATATCTTATCAGTGGGTATAAGCATGGAAGCATAGCTGCTAGTATGTTTTATCCTCTCGGCATTGTGTAAGATGCAAACCATTTACAAGACGCACAGCTGAGGGCCATGTACCTGACTGCTCTAACACTTTCTACAATATCATTTTGGATTAAAACTTATCTGTTTAAGATTTGTAAATATCTTTAAACATCTTTACTGGGTTTTGTTTTCATAAAGTTCCCTGGCAGTCCAGTAGTTAGGACTCCCTGCTTTCACTGCCAAGGGGCCAGGTTCAATCCCTGGTTGGGGAACTCAGATCCTGCAACCAGCATGGCCAAGGGCGGGAGTGGCAGGTAGGGGACAGACAAAAAATAACCAAGGTCGGTGATCAGTGTTAACTTGAATTGTGTTTGGGGAGGTTTGAACATTTAATTTTTCCATAAAACATCGAGTCACAAAAGAAAATGTAAATATACTAATGAATTACATTAATAGAGTGCATACTCTTTTTGGTACTAAAATTGACATAGATCCCAATTTTCCTAAAACTTCACTATTAATATAAAAAGATTAAAAATATCTGTAACAATAGTTAACCTAAGTGTACCAAAAGAAAAACAGTATCATTCATATCAAGTTACATACACCTAAGATTACCTAATCAAAAAAAGACCTCCAGCACATAATTTAATTCAATTTCCTTTCAAGGAAAGGCTTCTAAGATGGTTTGGCTAAGATTTAAAACAGGGCAAAACAAAAAGTGTTGGTTGCTTAGTCATGTTCGACGTGGAATTCTCCAGGCAAGAATAGTGGACTGAGTAGTCATTCTCTTCTCGAGGGGCTCTTCCCAACCCAGGGATCGAACCCGGGTCCCCTGCATTGCAGTCAGATTATTTAAGTCAACTCTGGGATTCTTAGTTTAGTACTATATCTCTTTAATAGCACAAAGATACACTGCAGCCTATCGTGTAGAGGTAATTTGTCACACAAATTAGAAATAATTATTTGAGGATAATCTTTCATTTATGTAAAGCAGAGAAGCCCAGTAAATGGATAAAAAGTGGGCATTCAATAAATGACAGCAAAACCGTGATGAAATATTCCTATTATATCATACTGACTCGCAAGTAACAACAAGCTCAAGTTTCACTAAGAACAATAACGAACACTTAGCGTTTAAAGTGAAAACGACACTAACAGTAAACGCACAGGGGTAAACAAAGAGGAAGAGATTAACAGATAAAAAGCTACACACATAAGACAACGTAGATATGTGGGAAATACATACAAAAAACACTAGCCAACAAAAACAACTTAATGTAATTAATTAATTTTTAAGGGTATAGAATCATGAAGTAAAGAAAAATTCAGTACTGGGTGAGATTAATCTGAAAAACTCCCAGATACTGAAATCAGAAGTAAATCATTAAAAGAGAAAGGAAGGACCCTGGAGAAGAGAAGATTTGAAAAAGAAATAACAGCATAGCAGAGGCATAAACAAGTTAAGCCAGAACTAACAACAGTGAGCAAGTTTTTGATTAACAAAAGTGGAGAGTATTCGCTGACAATCACAGATAAATAAGGCTGCTGAGGTGGAGAAGAGTCACACGGGCTGAGAAGACTGAAACTCCAAGGAGAGCAAAATCAGAAGTAAGTTCTGAAAACAGGATAGTCCTGGCAGGCAGCAAACGAGGGTTCTGGTCCTAATACTTCCACAGTGCCTAAATTCAAGCAGTCAGTACATACATCAAACTCCACCTGATTATGTGTGAGAAATAAGTGAGATATGCAATACCTAGAATTACTCTGAAGTCTGAAATATTGTCTGCAACAACTGATAGGGCAGGGGTCACAAATTCAGATGCCTACAGTCAAGGAGGTACCAGAAACACCAAAAATGAACCAGATCCAAGAACTCCAGCATTCCAACCTGTGTGTTATAACCAAAATTCCAGTTATGAGGAGACAAGAGGAGATGGGAGGAACTTAAGGACTAGAAAGCTCGTGACCAAGACAAAGAGGAAGCTACCACACAGCCTCTGCCGATATTCACATGTGGGAATGGAAAGAAGATCAGGGTTGCCGCACTGGCCAATTTTTCAAGACAAGCTGCAAATATGAATTTTTATGTAAAATTTCCTAAATGTTAATTCAAAATACTGTAAGATAATACATAAGCAAGTAACATGTTAACATCTATCACAGGATTTTAGCCAGGAAACTGACAGTTTCAAAAATCTTTTCAGAGGCTATTCATACAAAGATTGAATTGGAACCAGGTATTGATTAAAAAGGAAATAATACAGATAGGGACAGTTACTAAGATACTTCCATTGAAAGGAGAGGCAGTAAAAATAAAGGCCTAAGTTGGCAAAATTGAGTGGTATGCTGAACATGAAGCTGGCAAAAGATAATTTGAAAATAAGGGTGATGATACACTGTGAGGCATTAACTGAATCCATAAAAGAAGTCACAAACGTGAGGCTACCCTTAAATACATTTCTACATAACAGGACCAAATCCACTCACTCAAGCACTCCAAAAGGCACACAAAGGTCACTTGGGTTGAAAAGGTAAGTCAAAGCCCAGTCTGCCATCTAACTACTATACACAAGTGTGACACCAGCACAGCATTCCGGACTACAAACACACCAGAAGCGCCGTTCAGAGTATGGCCAGCAGCCCAGCACCAGTCTACAAACCTCTTGTGGGCAAGACAGTGAGTTTTTCTAAAACAAGGTTTGGAAACAATGTGACCAAAGTAAATTTTACATTTGTTGACTCTCACAATAAAAATTGAGCCTTGTATTTTTTTAACATTTCGTTTCACTATAATTTATTTGTACTGTATTTTATAAAATACTGGTCTGCAATAGGCTAGCAATGAAAAAACGGGTCCTTCACCACAGATAAGGCTGAAAAGTGGTGCTGCAAACTATTTTGTAAGTTACTAATATGTTACAAAAAAGTAAAAGATACAGTAAAAAAATTTGAATATGAAGTAAAAATCTATTAGATGTATATTAAGTTACTAATATGTTACAAAAAAGTAAAAGATACAGTAAAAAAATTTGAATATGAAGTAAAAATCTATTAGATGTATATTCGGTAATTTTTTTGCTTTTGTTTTTGTCTTAAAGGAAACATATTTATTTAAATAGGCTTAGAATCTTTTATATCTCAGCAAATTAAAAATGCTTAGTAGTGGATCTCTGAATTGTATACAATTACATTTGTGCATTTACAGAGAACTAATTCTGTTAAACAAAAACTATGAAAAAGTCAGTAGGTCAAACACTAAAATAATTTATAAATAAAATTAACTTACCCATTGCTACATAGGACTTAAATCGTGTTGATAATCTGTCCACAAAGGCACTTAAAATTTCCAATCCCATTAATGACACCTACAGATAGAAAGAAATTTTAATGAATACAAATTACAGATGCATATTATAATAACAGTATGTAACTGTGACATAAAGTTCTTCACCTATTACCAAGTTAAAACAAAAGACACTGAAATATTCAGGGTGAACAGTCATGAGCTTCAGTTCAGTTCAGTTCAGTTCAGTCACTCAGTTGTGTCCGACTCTTTGCGACCCCATGAATCGCAGCACGCCAGGCCTCCCTGTCCATCACCATCTCCCGCAGTTCACTCAGACTCACGTCCATCGAGTCCGTGATGCCATCCAGCCATCTCATCCTTGGTCGTCCCCTTCTCCTCCTGCCCCCAATCCCTCCCAGCATCAGTCTTTTCCAATGAGTCAACTCTTCGCATGAGGTGGCCAAAGTACTGGAGTTTCAGCTTTAGCATCATTCCTTCCAAAGAAATCCCAGGGTTGATCTCCTTCAGAATGGACTGGTTGGATCTCCTTGCAGTCCAAGGGACTCTCAAGTCTTCTCCAACAGCACAGTTCAAACGCATCAATTCTTTGGCGCTCAGCCTTCTTCACAGACCAACTCTTGCATCCATACATGACCACAGGAAAAACCATAGCCGTGACTAGATGGACCTTAGTTGGCAAAGTAATGTCTCTGCTTTTGAATATGCTATCTAGGTTGGTCATAACTTTTCTTCCAAGGAGTAAGTGTCTTTTAATTTCATGGCTGCAGTCACCATCTGCAGTGATTTTGGAGCCCCCCAAAATAAAGTCTGACACTGTTTCCACTGTTTCCCCATCTATTTCCCATGGAGTGATGGGACCGCATGCCATGATCTTCGTTTTCTGAATGTTGAGTTTTAAGCCAACTTTTTCACTCTCCTCTTTCACTTTCATCAAGAGGCTTTTTAGTTCCTCTTCACTTTCTGCTATAAGGGTGGTGTCATCTGCATATCTGAGGTTATTGATATTTCTCCCGACAATCTTGATTCCAGCTTGTGTTTCTTCCAGTCCAGGGTACGCTATTCTTAAATGGCCAATAACAATAATAATATGCAAATGCAGGAAGATAGTGATATAGCCTATTTGGCAAAATATTAATAACTGATGAATTAGGTAAAGGGTACACAGGAGTTCACAGACTATACCTGCAACTTTCCTGTAATGTTGAAATGTTTCTTAAATGAAACATTTAAGCAAAAACAGCACATTTAATTACAGAGGAATCCCAGCTTCTGTCTAGGATAAAGAAATTGGAAGAAAGTATCACTGCCACTGTAAACAAGAAAAAGCCAAATAATCTGCAAAACTGTAACTGTTCTTGAATCCATTTAGAAAGCTATGGTTGTAGAATCATCATCTAGCTTGAAATCTTAAGGAAAGACAGATGCCAAGGAGAGATGAGACGTAAGCAGTAGGTCACATGTGGAAGAGGACAGAAGTAAGATGAAGCCACAGTGCAAGTGGGTGAAAAGAATTTGGGTATATTCAACCCCTTGCTAATACCTGAGTCTGGGTTGCATGGAAATACAGAAACCTGTTACTGCAGACACAAGAGGAGTTCACGCCTGCTTGCAGGCTTTCTCCACAAACCGCCACTAGACACAGTGAAGACAGAGAGCAGGGTGGGAGACCAGAGAAAGCCCTTGGCAGCTACAGGTCTTGGTAGAAAGGAGTAGCTACCTCTGCAAGCAAATCACAAACCTTCTCCAGCTCCTTGTCCTATAAGAAACAAAAATCTGAAGCTACAGATGGAAAGAGAAACACTGTTATCCTCCTGACAGAGGTAAACACTAACAACTACTAAGTAAAGAGAAAAGGTTGGGGCAGGGGGGAAGCCTTCTACTTCACCGGTAGGAGGAGAAAACCATGCTGGGCTCTCATGATTAAAGCTTCCCATTGAGGAGGGACAGGGTTTCTGAAAGAGCTTTACCTTAAGGGTCAGGGACAGAGGGTTCCTAAGACTGAAGCTGGGCCAGGAAAACAGAATAGCCCCACTACTCATAAACGAGGCAGCAAGATGGGAAGAAGCAACTGCAGTTTACCACTGGGGAAAGGAGAAAACCCCTCTCTGCAGTACAAGAAAAAAGAGAAAGCCTAAAGTGTATGGCTAGATGATTTACAAGCTGGAATCAAGATTGCAAGAAGTATCAACAGCCTCAGATATGCAGATGATACCACTCTAATGGCAAAAAATGAAGAACTAAAAGAGCCTCTTGACGAGGGTGATAGGCAAGAGTGAAAAATCTGTCTTCAAACTCAACATTCAAAACACTAGGATCATGGCATCTAGTCTCATCATTTCATGGCAAATAGAAGAGGAAAAAGTGGAAGCAGTGACAGATTTTATTTTCTTGGGCTCCAAAAATCACTGCGGATAGTGACTGTAGCCATAAAATTAAAAGATGCTTGCTCCTTGGAAGAAAAGCTATGACAAACCTAGACAGCACATTAAAAACCAGAGACACCACTTTGCCAACAAAGGTCCGTATAATCAAAGCTATGGTTTTCCAGTGGTCATGTATGGATTTGAGAGTTGGACCATAAAGAAGGCTGAGCACTGAGGAATTGATGCTTTCAAATTGTGGTCCTGGAGGAGACTCTGGAGAGTCCCTTGGACTGCAATGAGATCCAACCAGGCAATCCTAAAGGAAATCAACCCTGAGTATCCACTGGAACAACAGATGCTGAAGCTGAAGTACTTTGGCCACCTGATGAAAGAGCCAACTCAAAAAACCCCGATGCTGGGAAAGACTGAAGGCAGCAGAGGATGAGATGGTTAGATAGCATCACTGACTGAATGTACATGAATGTAAATGAACTTCGGGAGATAGTGGAGGACAGAGGAGCCTGGCATGCTGCCATCTATGGGGTCACAAAGAGTCAAACACGGCTTAGCGAATGAACAACAACAAAGTTGGGGGGTGGGTGCAGAAACAGTGAGGACTCAGCAATTCCACTCCTAGCTATATACCCAAAGGAATTAAAGCAGGCATAGATGCTTGCATGCCAATGTCATTATACACCACTCATTACAGCCCAAAGGCAGAAAAGCCCAAATGACCATCAGATTGGTAAATAAACCAAATGCCGTAGATGCATGCAATCAAATACAGTTTGGCCATAAACAGTAATGACTGATGGGCTTCATGGTGACTCAGACCGTAAAGAATCTGCCTGCAATGCGGGAGGCGAGGGTTGGGAAGATCCCCTGGAGGGCATGGCAACCCGCTCCAGTATTCCTGCCTGGAGAATCCCTAGGGACAGGGGAGCCTGGCGAGCTACAGTCCATGGAGCTGCAAAGAGTCGGACCTGACTGAGCGACTAAGCACACAGCACGGTAATGACTGACACAAGCTGCAACATGGACGAGCCTTGAAAACACTCTGATGAGTGCAAAAGCCAGACACAAATGGTTACATGTTGTGTGATTCAACTTCTCAGAAATGTCCAGAACAAACAAATCCAAACAGAGAAAGTAGATTAGTAGTGCTTAGGGCTAGTGGATGTAGGGGGTAGGAAGGTAACAGCTAAATGGTACAGGGTTTTTTTTTGACGTAATGAAAATGCTCCAAAATCGACTGTGCTGATGGTCATGCATACCTGCAAATACATTAAAAAACAATGAGGCGTGCACCTGAAATGAGCGAACCGTATAACATGTGAATTACATCAATAAAGCTATTAAAAACTTAACTGGAAGCACAGACACACTCATACACAAAATTTAATAGATGATGAAAGCAGTATCTGAAATCAGCAGGAAAAACACACACTCTTAGTAAAATCTCACTTAGGAATCGATCCTGAAGATACACCAGCAAAATTATGAGAAGACACAAAAAGATTAATGCAAGAGACTGGAAACTACCCAAACATTCATCAGTATGAGACAGATTCAAAAAAGTATGGTCCATCCACACTACTGACTACTATGACACTTTAAAAATAAAATTGAAGGCTACCCTACTTTTGCTTTGCAATGAACTCCAAGATACATTAAGTGAAAAAAAGCAAGTTGGAGAGACACATATTTAATATATATTTAAAAACAGGACTACTGGTCCGGGGTGGAAGGGAGGCTCAACAGCAAGGGAATATATGTATACTTATAGCTGATTAGCTTATACTTATAGTAGAAAGTAATACAATGTTGTAAAGCAATTTTCCTGCAATTAAAAAAAATTTAATTGAAAGAAATTTTTAAAGGAGGGCTACAAATATTAAGGGATATAGTTATGAATGTTTAAAAAATAACAACAATGGAAAGATAATCAGAAAAAAAATTTTATGGCTGGGAATAGTGTATATAAATCACAGACAAAGAAACCAGACTACTTTGAATATACCTTCTTTGCAGCAATAACTAATTTCATTGAAAATGAAATAAAATAAGTAAACATAATGCTGGTGTTAGTCACTCAGTCGTGTCCAACTCTTTGAGACCCCATGAACTCTATAGCCCACCCAGGTTCCTCTGTCCATGGAATTCTCCAGCCAAGAATACTGGACTGGGTTGCCACTGCTTTCTCTAGAGATCTTCCCAACCCAGGGATCAACCCTAGGTCTTCCACACTGAAGGCAGATTCTTAACCATCTGAGCCACCAGGAAAGCCCAAGTAAACTGAAATGTATACTCAATTAACAGCATAACCACACAGAAGACTATTCCAAGTGACTTTAAAATATAGCAATCTGACTGTCCCTCTCTAGTGGGATACACCTTAAAGACAAAAACAAAACTCTGCAAAAGAGAAACAGTCAATGTTATTTAGAATTTCTGTTGATAAAAGGAGATATAGATATAAGATATATAAAAATAGCAAAAACTGCAGTCTTGAATCTGAATATAAGTATGAACTCAAAAAATACTATTCTTTAAAAAAATCTAGAAACAAAGATCAAATGAGTAACAATAAGTTCCATTAGCACCTATGTTGTAGTTTCCACATTCCATTTCCCACAAAAAGGAACCAAGTAGCTGATTGCAGGGCAGGAGCAGCAATATGATCTCATGATACTGGAGAGCAAAGACTACCAAAGGTTCTTAGGGTCATCTGATAGCACAGTTTGGATATTAGTAAGAATAATGACTGGGAACTTCCCTGAAGATTCAGTGGTTTAGACTCCAGCCTTCCACTGTAGGGGGCAGGGTTCAATCCCTGGTTAAGGAACTTGAAATGTATTAGACATATTTAAATGCAAGACTTCGTACGATAACAAAAACTATCTGGCCAACACTGGAGCATGCTAGTTATTTTTACCTCATTATTTTGACAATTAGTAAATAAAGAAATTATATAAACTATACGAAAGGAATGAAACAAGGTTCAGAATTTAGAGTTCCAGAATATCACAATCACTGACAGTAATGCCACTTGCAAAGTCTGAACCACCAGCAACCACATACCGGTAGTGGTGTGAATTGGCAGTGGTAACATTTACAGCAGTATGTACTGGGGCAGCCATCTGACTAGCATTATGCCTTCCTGGGTAATCAGGCTGGCACATTTATACACGGAAACATTTTATCTCATTGTAACTATATGTAATTTTCCTTTATAGTACAGTGAGAACATATTGGGGATTTTTAAAAGTGATGAGTATTGAGTATTCTCTATAAACTTTATTTCAGGATTGTAAGGGGGAGCATTAAAAGAGGGTGCTGGCAGCTTCCCTGGCAGTCTAGTGGTTAAGACACCATACTTTCATTGCAGGAGGCATGTGTCTGATCCTTGGTCAGGGAACTAAGATCCCACTTGCAACATGGCACAGCTAAAAAATAAAAAAAATTTTTTTTAAAAGAGGGGGCACTAAATTGGGTTCATAATCACTACTCTTACAGAACTCTCATGCACACATACAAGGTAACAATGCAAAAGAACAATGTGAATAGTAAAAAGGCAAAAACCTGAATGTTCTTCCTATGCGGCAGGTAAGCGAAAAAGACAAGATCCATATGTACAGGCAGACTTCAAACAAAAAAAATAGTATACTGTCAGAAATTGATGGTTTATAAGATATACAATCAAGGTTTTGCTAACACTGGAAGGTGGCATCATCCTTCAAATGGTAAAAGAGCTGTGATTTTGTATTACAAGAAAAGACTTGAAATCCTAGCATGTTACTAGCCCAGCACTACACAGTTATAATATAAATGCTATTTACTGAGTTTTCCATTTTGAGAGTCAACTTATTATTACATTTACAGATAGACAAAATTAAAAAGTTAGAGATGACAAATGATAGGAAATTGAAGAGGTTTATCAAAATACAGAAAAGGAAAGGAAAATTCTAAAGTCCCTTCATTCAAATACTCTATCAATTTACCAGTCTAGGACCTAAGCCAAAATACTTACATCTTTTCTACACAATGAGCAAACAGTACTGGCTTTCTAAGGCCACCTTAAAGATTAAATGAGATAATGGAAATAAAGCACCTGAGACAATGCCTGGTACTCACTAAGGGCTCTTTAAATGGTGGTTATCATATTTAACTGCATTTTATAAGGAACATTTTTATTGCTATAACACCATTTTTAAATTAGGTTTTTCCAGTGGTCATGTATGGATGTGAGTGTTGGACTGTGAAGAAAGCTGAGTGCCGAAGAATTGATGCTTTTGGACTGTGGTGTTGGAGAAGACTCTTGAGAGTCCCTTGGACTGCAAGGAGATCCAACCAGTCCATTCTGAAGGAGATCAGCCCTGGGTGTTCTTTGGAAGGAATGATGCTAAAGCTCAAACTCCAATACTTTGGCCACCTCAAGAGTTGACTCATTGGAAGACTCTGATGCTGGGAGGGATTGGGGGCAGGAGGAGAAGGGGACGACAGAGGATGAGATGGCTGGATGGCATCACCGACTCGATGGCCATGAGTTTGGGTGAACTCTGGGAGTTGGTGATGGACAGGGAGGCCTGGCGTGCTGCAATTCATGGGGTCACAGAGAGTCGGATGCGACTGAACTGAACTGAACTGAAAATCACAGGACTTACCAAAATCAAATGCCAGAGGATATATATCTTATATAATGTACATACCTATCCACACATTTTTAAACCTTCAATTAATGATTTCTCCACTCAGCTGAAGATCCCAACTGCCCGTTTAACATCTCAACTTGGATGTCAAACAACCTTCTCAAACCTGACTTTTTACTTCCTTCACCTGACTTGTTTTCTCAGTCTTCCCCGTTTCAGTAAACACTACCCTCTATTAGTGCTTAAGCAATGCAGTGACCCCCAATTCCTCTCTCTCAACCCTCATACTCAATGCTGTTGGCTCTACCACTAAATCACCCTCCAACCTCTCACTTCTCAAGTACTGCCACTGTTATCAAACCAGTCTGAGCCACCAACTCTCCGATTCTTTTGCTGCTTTAACTGTCCACTCCTCACAAAGATGGCAACCCACTCCAGTACTCTTGCCTAGAAAATTCCATGGACTGAGGAGCCTGGTAGGCCCCATGGGTTCACAAAGAGTCGGACACGACTGAGCGACTTCCCTCACTTCACTCACCTCACAAAGCAGCCAACCCTCTACGTAAAAACCCTCCAATGATTCAGAGTAAAATCCTATACAGCTCTTTCTACCTGCCCCTTTGAGCACCTCAGCTCACTTGGAAACTCTAGCCACACTGGCCTACCTCCTGTTCCTCAGCAGAGCTAAGTCCTCTGCATCTGTGGCTTCCTCTGCCCAAAGGCATTCTTCACTCCTGGACTTCTTTCCTAAATGTACTCAAATTTCATCTCACTTCCTTTACTTCCCAAACAGTCTCATCTTCGCCTCATTCTTTTACATCAGTTGATTCATAAGCACTTATTACATGGAACTCATCTGTATACCCATCTGCCTTCCTCTTTCTTATAGGATCTCCACGACGGCAGCAGTCTCACGCCCCTGCTTTAAATCACTCCGTCAGGGAGGTCTTCAGCGACAATTTAAAATCCACACATCTGCATCCTACCCAATGCTTCTATTCCCTTCACTGCTTTTCTCCAAAGCATTTATCATCATCTAACACAGAAGAGACTCCAGTTATTTACCTTGTTTATTCCTCTGCCCCCACGAGAATCCAAGTACACAAAGGCAAGGACTTCTGTTGTTTTTTCACTCTTGTATCCCAGGGCCAAGAAGAATATGTATACATTGTAGATCTTCATGTAATAATGTTAGTTGCTCCGTCGTGTCCGACTCTTTGTGATCCCATGAACTATATATATAGCCCACCATGCTCCTCTGTCCATGGGTCTTCAGGCAAGAATAATGAAATGGGTTGCCATCCCTTTCTGTGTCTCAAGTGCCCAGAAGAGTGTCTGCACATTGTAAGTCCTTAATTAATGCCCAAATGAAGCTGAGTGAATAAGCCTTTCTAGTCTTGTTCATAGGTGGGTTCTCAATATCTGGAATACTTAGTATTAAGTATACGCACTCAAATTCACTGAAGCAATGACTGTTAATTAAAGACACACAGCAAAAAAAAAAAAAGACACTCAAATTGTGAAGTACTAACAATTCCAAAGAAAAACTTTATTTTGTTCAGCATAGTTTGAATTTAAGTACACTTCTATTTGTGCGTATATTCAAAAAACTGATACACTTTTTTCAAAAGATTTCAATAGTCACTGTACCTTCAGTAAAAAATGATGACTTAACTTGGTAATTCAGTATATAAATTTCAAATAAACTAACTAGAATGCTTTCTCCCGAACAATGTCACAAAAGGTCTTATATTATAGCATTCACTAGAAAGGAGAGAAATAATGATTCAGGCAGGAGAGATCCAAGTTGATGAATTCATGTCTTGAGAAGACAAGAGGGCATGGACACACATGCCTTCAATACCCACGTGGAGGAACGGGCAGAAGTGAGAAAGCCCACTTCTGTAACAGAAAAGGCAGAGTGACAGGGGCACGAAAGGAAGTCTGCAGGTGAGGCTATGGGAGTTCTCTCCCGATTTCTAAAACTCTCTCAGGCTACCATGTCTACCGAGGAGCATGGAGAAAATGTACAGTAAAGAGATAAGAACCTGAGTCAGGTCCCTGATGGATCTAACTCTGAAGGACCAGTTAAAGGGAAAACAAAGCAATGAGTAGAAGTTCTGGGCAGAGACATCAAAGAAGAAGCAGGATACCGTGGAATCACAGAAGCCAAGAATATGTTTCAAGAGATGGGACCGCTCAACTGTCACTCACTGATGGCACCTCTGAGGAGTGCCAATTCAACCACAGGCAGCATAGGGGCAACACAAGGGCTTTCAGGTGGCAATGGAAGTAAGCGTTACCAAAGAGCCAACTTTGTACAACAGTCAACTACAAAGTCAACTATCTTAAGTGCCTATGCCCTTCCTACAGTGCAAGTAAATTTAGGTCTCGTCTTCCAAAGAAATAAGACTAATCCTCTAAACAGTAACGGTGTATCCTTAAACATTAACTTTTCCCAAAGTTTTCAAAAATAATACAGAAGCAGTATATAATGGAACAGTGAGGTGGTTAATTCCCAAACTGTTTATTATCGTTGTAAAAAGTCAAACCCTTCCAAAACTCTTAAGTTTCATCATTAAATCTGCATAATAACTTTAGAGTTTCCCTTTCTTCTCTATGATGATAATGCTTTCAAACTACAGCCTATTCGCTGTTTTAAGTATCTGTTACTAAGAAGAATCACTTCAACCACACGATGCTTGGACCAGCATTTTAAAGCAACACTGCCACCAGAAGACTAGAAAGCAAAGTTACTACTAAAAACCACAGTACAGGCTGATTACAGAAAATTTACCTGGTCTCCCAACGTGGCTGCATTACAACCTGCCTACAACCGGCTCTTCTGAAACACTCATTCCTTCTTGTACCTCATTTTTTAATTTTTTTGCCAGTATCAGCTAACCTGCCACGGCACGGTTTCAAATCCGAGTCAGTCCTTAACTACGGCAAAACAAAATGACACAGAGCGTTCAATTGCTTTCCGTCGACTGTCAACAAAAAGCAAATAAATAATGCCATGAAGTCAGGCTCTTTTCACTAGATTTAACGGTAAACTTAATCAGGCACCTTATTACGCTCTAAAAGATGCTTTAGACACGAAAAGCACGACCTTTCAGAAACAGAAAAAACTATACAAGAAAAAAGAAACCAAGCGATTAAGTAGGATAAAAATGCTAATTCAAAAGGATTAACTTGACATCTCTTTTGAACTTCAAATCTGAATCTTCCTGTCCTACGTCTCGCCCTGGGTAGTGTTACACAGGTACGTACGAATGTATAATAAACGGTCTGCTACACGTTTACGCATGTAAATGATCACTAGTTTTTAAAAATAGGTGTTGAAACATAATGCCTTAGTGCCAAGGAACTCTACACGGTATCACAGAATCGCTGAATTTGCCACTGCTCACAATCGTGGAAAAAGTTGGTCTTGGTAGGAAGGTGGGCTCCCGCTAGCTTTCGGAGAGGCAGGCTCGCCGGTGGGGGGCAAGTCTGGGGACCCAGGGTCCGCCGGGCGGTCCAGAGGTGCCCGGGGCCGCCCGGGGGCCCACCCGGCCGCCCGAGCACGTCCGGGATTAAAGGGCCGGCGGGAGAGGGCGTGCCCCGCCAGGCCGCGCAGCCGCCGCTTACCCGGTAGTTGCTAGAGCCCACCCAGCCGGTGAGAGCGTCGACCGTCTTGCTCAGACGGGCCAGGTCCTCCTCCAGATCCGGGATGGCGCCGGGCGCGCCGAGGTAGAGCAGCAGCTCCTGTCCGACCTGCAGGCGGCCGCCGACGTCCTTCTGCTGCACCTGGGCGCTGAAGTACTCCATGCTGCGGGGCTCCATGGCCGCGGCCGCCCGCCCGCCCGCCCGCTCGTGAGGGGCCAACTTTCGCCGAGCGCCGCCCAGCCGCCAGAGCGGGGCCCCGCGCGAACGGGCGGGACGCGCTCGGTCCGGCCGAGGCGCGGCTCGCGGGGCGCGGCGGGCGGCGGGAGCAGCGCCAGGCACCCAGCGGCCCCCCAAACTAGTCAAACTCGGCGCCCCCCGCGCCCCAACCCGCTTCAGAGGCCGCGGCCGCCGGCGACGTCAGCGCGCGCGTGACGTCAGCGCGACGCCGGCGAGCGAGCGCCCGCCCGCCTGCCCGCTGGTCCGCACACAAGGTTCGCGGAGGCGGCGGCCGCAGCGGGAGCTGGTGGGGGTCGTGGAGCCTCTGGGGAAGTTGCGGTCGGTCTGGGTTGGCATCCCCAGGAAGCCGACGATTCTCTGCCAGCCGCCACCTCAGCACTCAGCCGTCGCCTTGTAAAATCTTAGGCCCTTTCAAGTTTTCCTCCACTTTAAATCAATACTTGGGAAAGTTTCTTTGACTTGGAATTCCCCTTCCCTAACTCCACTGCCAGATTTGTGGGGTTTTTTAGGCTTTGGGCGTTTGGGTTTGTTGGTGGTGGTGTTACTGCTTTTTTGTTGGTTTGTTTGTTTTTTGTTTTTTTTTTGTAGAATACACTTTCTTATATTAAAAAAAAAATATTAATAATGACCCCTGCTTCCAGCCACTGCCACTTGTTGGGTTGCCGTGTGAGTATGCTTTACAAAAAAAAAAGGTTTAATTTACACAGACTAAAATGCACAGATTTTAAGTGGCCCATGCATTTTGTCAAAGGTACTCACCAGCGTGAATAACCACCATCCTAGGAACGATAGAGCATATTTCCGTCATTTGGAAGTTAAGTTAGAACTTCCAAATGACGGAAGTTAGGAAGTTAGGAACTTCCAAACCAATAATCATTGCCTTGCCAGGAAATACTAATCAGATTTCTATCACCGTAGCATAGCTTTCCGTATTACTTAATTTCACGTGACTTCATAACAGTCTATGCTTTTACTGAGTTGGGCTTTTTTCTTTAGTATGTTTTGAGGTTGATCCAGTGCTGTTGGTCTGTCAGTAGTCCCTTTTTATTGCTGAGTAGGAGTCCTTATATGGAAGCACCATAGTTTGCCACCCCGTCACCTGTTTATAGACATTTGCACTGTTTCACTTTTCAGATTTCCGGCTGTAACCAGCTATAACCGCTAGTGTACAAGTCATTGTGCAGAGACAAGGTTTCATTTCTCTTCGGTAAATACCAAGTACTGGAATTACTAGGTCTGTGTCATGAGTGTATGTTTAACTTTAGAAGAAACTGCTGAACTGTTTTCCAAAATGTCTGTACCATATTAAACTCCCATCAGCAGTGCTCAGAAGTACCAGTTGCTCCCCATCCTCCACAATATTTAGTATGGCTGGGTGATTAATTTTATCCATGATGTTGTTGTTCAGTCGCTCAGTTGTATCCAACTATTTTTGACCACATAGACTACAGCATGCCAGGTTTCCCTGTCCTTCACTATCTCCCAGAGTTTGCTCAAACTCATGTCCATTGAATTGGTGATGCAATTCAAGCATTTCATCCTCCATTGCCCCCCTTTCTCCTCCTGCCCTGAATCTTTCCCAGGATCAGGGTCTTTTCAAATCAGTCAGCCATTTGAATCAGGTGGCCAACCTATGGAAGTCATGTTAATGGGTGTAAACTGGTCTAGAATACACTCTAAATGGACATGTTAGTTCAGTTCAGTTCACTTCAGTCGCTCAGTCGTGTCCAACTCTTTGCAACCCCATGAATCACAACACGCCAGGCCTCCCTGTCCATCACCAACCCCAGGAGTTCACTCAGACTCACATCCATCGAGTCAGTGATGCCATCCAGCCATCTCATCCTCTGTTGTCCCCTTCTTCTCCTGCCCCCAGTCCCTCCCAGCATCAGAGTCTTTTCCAGTGAGTCAACTCTTCGCATGAGATGTCCAAAGTACTGGAGTTTCAGCTTTAGCATCATTCCCTCCAAAGAAATCCCAGCGCTGATTTCCTTTAGGATTGACTGGTTGGATCTCTTTACAGTCCAAGGGACTCTCAAAGAGTCTTCTCCAACACCACAGTTCAAAAGTATCAATTCTTTGGCACTCAGCTTTCTTCACAGTCCAACTCTCACATCCATACATGACTACTGGAAAAACCATAGCCTTGACTAGATGGACCTTTGTTGGCAAAGTAATGTTATTTAGCTTCCTGCTAATTATTTCCAGCCACAATTTAATAATTTTAAATATCTGTCTCTTCTATTATACAGAAACTCCAAGATCATTCGTGTTTTCCCTAGGATGGTGCTGGACAAATAATGGGTGATCAATCAATTTAAGCAGAATAAGTGAATGAATTTAATGAAATGCTTGAAATGTTCACATTAACAAAATAAGAACAAAATAATAATACACTCTCCAAATCCAAAGAAACCTTTTCTGTGTTTACTCTGGGGTTTTTTTCCCTGTTACTCTGTTTCTCTTTGTATCCTGGTGTAAAGTCTCTTCCATCGTTAATTAGCTGTAATTTCTGTGCAGTTGGGCCTAAATCAACTACTATAATAACTGTTCCTTGCTGTCTAGAGGTTCCTTTCCTAAGGGTTGTTGTTGTGTTGTTCAGTCGCTAAGTTGTGTCCGGCTCATTGTGACCACATGAACTGCACCATGCCAGGCTTCCCTGTCCTTCACTGTCTCCCAGAGTTTGCTCAAATTCGTGTACATTCGGTAATGCTATGTAACCATCTCATCCTCTGCCACCCCCTTCTCCTCCTGCTCTCAACCTTTCCCAGTATCAGGGGTCTTTTCAAGTGAGTCGGCTCTTCACATCAGGTGGCCAAAGGATTATACCTTCAGCTGCAGCATCAGGCCTTCCAGTGAGTATTCAGGGTTGATGTCTTTCAAGATTGCCTTGTTTGATCTCCTTGCAGTTCTAAGGACTTTCGGGAGTCTTCTCTAGTACCACAGTTCAAAAGCATCACTTCTTTGGCACTCAGCCTTTTCTATGGTTCATTTCTCACATCCATACATGACTACCGGAAAAACCATAGCTTTGACTATACCGACCTTTGTTAGCAAAGTGATATCTCTGCTTTTTAATATACTGTCTAGGTTTGTCATAGCTTTCCTTCCAAGGAGCAAGCATCTTTTAATTTCATGGATGCAATTGCTATCTGCAGGAAATTTTGGAGCCCAGGAAAATATAATCTGTCACTGCTTCCACTTTTTTCCCTTCTATTTGCCAAGAAGTGATGGGACCAGATGTCATGACCTTAGTTTTTGGAATGTTGAGTTTTAAGCCAGTTTTTTCACTCTCTTTTTTTCATCCTCATCAAGAGGCTCTTTAGCTCCTCTTCACTTTCTGCCATTAGAGTGGTATCATCTGCATATCTGAGGGGTTGATATTTCTCCAAGCAGTCTTGATTCCAGCTTGTGACTCAGCCAGCCCAGCATTTCGCACGATGTACACTGCATATTAGTTAAATAAACAGGGTGACAATATGTATAGCCTTATCGTACTCCTTTCCCAATTTTGAACCAGTCAGTTCCATGTAAGGTTCGAACTGTTTCTTCTTGACTCACATACAGTTTTCTCAAGAGACAGGTAAAGTGGTCTGAGATTCCCATATCTTTAAGAATTTTCCACATTTATTGTGACTACACAGTCAAAGGCTTTAACATAGTCAATAAAACAGAAATCAGTGTTTTTCTGGAATTCCCTCACTTTCTTTCAGTTTGTTTCAGTTCAGTTGCTGAGTCATGTCCAACTTTTTGGATTGCAGCATACCAGGCTTCCCTGTCTATCAACAACTCCTGGAGCTTACTCAAACTCATGTCCATTGAGTTAGCGATGCCATCCAACCATCTCATCCTCTGTTGTCCCCTTCTTCTCTTGCCTTCAGTCTTTCCCAGCATCAGGGTCTTTGCCAATGAGTCACTTCTTCGCATCTGGTGACCAAAGTATTGGAGCTGCAGTTTCAGCATCAGTCCTTCCAGTGAATATTCAGGACTGATTTCCTTTAGGACTGACTGATTTGATCTCCTTGCCGTCCAAGGGACTCTCAAGAGTCTTCTCCAGCACCACAGTTCAAAGCAATAATTCTTCAGTGCTCAGCTTTCTTTATGGTCCAACTCTCATATCCATACATGACCACTGGAAAAACCATAGCTTTGACTAGATGGACCTTTGTCAGTAAAGTAATGTCTATGTTTTTAATATGCTGTCTAGGTTTGTCATAGCTTTTCTTCCAAAGAGCAAGTGTCTTTTAATTTCATGGCTGTAGTCACCAACTGCAGTGATTTTGGAGCCCAAGAAAATAAACTCTCTCACTGTTTTCATTGTTTCGCCATCCATTTGCCATGAAGTGGTGGAACCAATGTCATGATCTTCTTTTTTGGATTGTTGAGTTTAAGCCAACTTTTGCCCTCCCTTCTTTCACTTTCATCGAGTGAAAGAGATGCAGGAGACCCTGGTTCAGTCCCTGAGTAAAGAAGATCCCCTGGAGAAGGCAAAGGCAAAGCCGTTCCAGTGTTCTTGCCTGGGAAATCCCATAGACAGAGGAGCCTGGTGGGCTACAGTCCATGGGGTCGCAAAAGATTTGGACACGACTAAGTGACTAAAGCAATAACAGCAAGTATTTGAGTAACTCTGGAACTACCTATGTAATGTCTAGTTAACACTGGCTACGATTACCTGTGTATATTGTCTGTATGTTTCATTAATTCATCAACAGATATCTTCTGAGAGCTTGTTATATGCTACACACTGTACCATAGGCCACAGATGCAAAGTTCATTTAGATATGATCTCTGCCCACAACATCCCTATATAGAGACAAGAAAATCAAGATTTCTAGGATGCAAGGATCGGGTAAGCAGAGGGTTTCTGCAAGCCTGGGTGACAGTCTCTGTTTGTCTAGCTGGCACAGAGAATAGGGGTGTGAGAGTTGTAAATTGAGAAGGTTTCCTTGAAGAGGTTTATATAGAGAGGTTTGAGACTATATAGGATTTGGCAGAGGTTTGAGAATATATAGGATTTAACTAATTAAAGAAGCAGTTCTTTCATAAGATCCAGCAGCCCCATTCCTGGGCATATATACTAAACAACACCATAATTCAAGAAGTTCAAAAAAGAGGGGATATATGTATATGTATAACTGATTCATTTTTCTGTATAGTAGAAACTAACACAACATTGTAAAGCAACTATACTCTGATAAAAATTAGTTTAAAATAAAGCATAATTAGAACAGATACATAAATCTGCTGTGTTCATGGGAGCATTATTTACAATAGCCAAGGCATGGAAAGAACCTAAATGTCCGTCAACAAATGAACAGATAAGGAAGATGTGGTACACACATACACTGGAATATTTCTCAGCTATAAAAAGGATGAAATAGTGCCATTTGCAGCCATATGGATGGACACAAACATGATCAAGCGAAGTAAGTCAGAAAGAGAAAGACAAATACCAGAAGATCACTTATACGTGGAATCTGAAATACGACACAGCTGGACATATCTACAAAACAGAAGCGGACTTACAGAGGACAGACTTGTGTTTGCTCTGGGACAGTAATGGAGGAAAGAAGGACTGAGAGTTTGGGATTAGCAAATGCAAACTGTTACATATAGGACAGATAAACAACAAAGTCCTATTGTATAGCACAGGGCACTATATTTAACATCCTGTGGTAAACCGCAGTGAGAAAATAATAGGAAAAAGAATATGCGTGCGTGCTAAGTAAAGAGCAACACTGCATAGGAACCTGGAATGTCAGGTCTGTCAATCGACGCAAATTGGAAGCGGTCAAACAGGAGATGGCAAGAGTGAACATTTTAGGGTCAACATTTTAGGGATCAGCGAACTAGAATGGACTGGAATGGGTGAATTTAACTCAGATGACCATTGTATCTACCACTGTGGGCAGGAATCCCTTAGAAGAAATGGAGTAGCCATTATAGTCAACAAAAGAGTCCAAAATGCAGTCCTTGAATGTAATCTCAAAAATGACAGAATGATCTCTGTTTGTTTTCAAGGCAAACCACTCAGTATCACAGTAATCCAAGTCTATGCCCCAACCAGTAATGCTGAAGAAGCTGAAGTAAAATGGTTCTATCAATCTAGAACTAACACCCAAAACAGATGTCCTTTTCATTATACCGGACTGGAATGCGAAAGAAGGAAGTCAAGAAACACCTTGAGTAACAGGCAAATTTGGCCTTGGAGTACAGAATGAAGCAGGGCAAAGGCTAATAGAGTTTTGCCAAGAGAACACACCGGTCATAGCAAACACCCTCTTCCAACAACACAAGAGAAGACTCTACAATGTACATCATCAGATAGTCAACACCTAAATCAGATTGATTATATTCTTTGCAGTCAAAGATGGAGAAGCTCTATACAGTCAGCAAAAACAAGACCAGGAGCTGACTGTGACTCAGATCATGAACTCCTTATTGCCAAATTCAGACTTAAATTGAAGAAAGTAGGGAAAACCACTAGACCATTCAGGTATGACCTAAATCAAACCAATAAAATAGATTCAAGGGACTAGATCTGATAGATTGCCTGATGAATTATGGATGGAGGTTTGTGACATTGTACAGGAGACAGGGATCAAGACCATCCCCAAGAAAAAGATGAGCAAAAAAGCAAAATGGCTGTCTGAGGAGGCCTTACAAATAGCCGTGAAAAGAAGAGAAAAGCAAAGGAGAAAAGGAAAGATATACCCATCTGAATGCAGAGTTCCAAAGAATAGCGAGGAGAGGGAAGAAAGCCTTCCTCAGTGATCAACGCAAAGAAATAGAGGAAAACAATAGAATGGGAAGACTAGAGATCTCTTCAAGAAAATTAGAGATACCAAGGGAAAATTTCATGCAAAGATGGGCACAATAAGGACAGAAGTGGTATGGACCTAACAGAAGCAGAAAATATTAAGAAGAGGTGTCAAGAATACACAGAAGAACTATACAAAAAGATCTTCATGACCCAGATAATAACGATGGTGTGATCACTCACCTAGAGCCAGACATCCTGGAATATGAAGTCAAGTGGGCCTTAGGAAGCATCACTATGAAAAACGCTAGTGGAGGTGATGGAATTCCACTTGAGCTATTTCAAATCCTAAAAGATAATGCTATGAAAGTGCTGCACTCAATATGCCAGCAAATTTGGAAAACTCAGCAGTGGCCACAGGACTGGAAAAGGTCAGTTTTCATTCCAATCTCAAAGGCAATGCCAAAGAATGTTCAAACTACCACACAATTGCAGTCATCTCACACGCTAGTAAAGTAATGCTCAAAATTCTCCAAGCCAGGCTTCAGCAATACGTGAACCGTGAACTTCCAGATATTCAAGCTGGTTTTAGAAAAGCCAGAGAAACCAGAGATCAAATTACCAACATCCGTTGGATCATGGAAAAAGCAAGAGACTTCTAGAAAAACATCTATTTCTGCTTTATTGATTATACCAAAGCCTTTGACTGTGTGAATCACAATAAACTGTGGAAAATTCTTTAAGAGATGGGAATACCAGATCACCTGACCTGCCTCTTGAGAAACCTGTATGCAGGTCAGGAAGCAACAGTTAGAACTGGACATGAAACAACAGACTGGTTCCAAATCAGAAAAGGAGTACATCAAGGTTGTATATTGTCATGCTGCTTATTTAACTTCTGTACAGAGTACATCATGAGAAACACTGGGCTGGTGGAAGCACAAGCTGGAATCAAGATTGCAGGAAGAAATATCAATAACCTCAGATATGCAGATAACACCACTCTTATGGCAGAAAGTGAAGAGGAACTAAAAAGCCTCTTGAGGAAAGTAAAAGAGTAAAGAGTGAAAAAGTAGCCTTAAAGCTCAACATTCAGAAAACCAAGATCATGGCATCCGGTCCCATCACTTCATGGCAAATAGATGGGGAAACAGTGGAAACAGTGGCAGACTTTATTTTGTGGGGGCTCCAAAATCACTGCAGATGGTGATTGTAGCCTTGAAAGTTAAAGAGGCTTACTCCTTGGAAGCAAAGTTATGACCAACCTAGACAGCATATTAAAAACCAGAGACATTTTGCCAACAAGGTCTGTCTAGTCAATGCTATGGTTTTTCCAGTAGTCATGTATGGATGTGAGAGTTGAACTATAAAGAAAGCTGAGTGCCAAAGAATTGATGCTGCTGAACTGTGGTGTTGGAGAAGACTCTTGAGAGTCCACTGGACAGCAAGGAGATCCAACCAGTCCATCCTAAAGAAAATCAGTCCTGAATATTCATTGGAAGGACTGATGCTGAAGCTGAAACTCCAGTACTTTGGCCACCTGATGGGAAGAACTGGCTCATTTGAAAAGACCCTGATTCTGGGGAAGATTGAAGGTGGGAGGAGAAGGGGACGACAGAGGATGAGATGGGTGGATGGCATCACCGACTCAACGGACATGAGTTTGAGTAAACTCCAGGAGTTGGTGATGGACACAGAGGCCTGTTGTGCTGCAGTCCATGGGGTTGCAAAGAGTCAGACATGACTGAGCAACTAAACTGAACTGAACTAGTTTTTTTCTGTTGTATGTTACTCTTTTTGACCCTATGGACTGTAGCCCTCCAGGCTCCTCTGTCCATGGGATTTTCCAAGCAAGAATACTGGACTGGGTTGCCATGCCCTCCTGCAGGAGATCTTCCAGACCCAGGGATTGAACCTGCATCTCTTAGGTCTCCTGCACTGTCAGCAGGATATATATATATAGTTAAGACACTTTGTTATACAGCAGAAATTAAACAACATTGGAAATCAAGTATACTCCCATAAAACTTTTTTTTAAAGAAGTGGGGTTTTTTGAGGAATAACCTGTGTATCTATAAGATGTAGACTTGACTATTTAAATTTAACATTTGTCATTATCATTACATACCTCCTACAAAATCCACTTATTTCTCTGTATCACTGTTGTCTGTCCTCTGTTAAACATCCTTAGAACAGAAAGTTCTCAAACCTCCTAGTTCAGCGCTTTATCTCAGTCATTTTTCACACACCCATAGACCAAAAGAAACACCTAACAATTACCATCTACTGAATACTAAGAACCAAACAACTTAATGAGTATTCACGTCCTAACATCTTGGCAGACATATGAAAAATAATACACATAAACTGAAGGGAGTGCATTTTCATTTCGTCCTTAAATAACACACTAATAAAGTGCCTATACCTGTGGATACACTGCACAACTTCTAAAACCTTGGAACCAGACTGGACATGGCCATCTTCATCCTGTGGTACACTGATTTTTGTGTAGCACTTGCTTTTTATCACCGCAACCACAGCAAACAAATCCTAGTAAAAATAAGACATCAGTGAAAGGAATGTACCACAATCTAATGTTGAAACTTTGAACTCCTTGGAGCTGGTAGTTCACTCTATGACTGACATATGCCAAATATCACTGTTTCCTTTTAAAGTTAAACTATTTTGGAATGCTCTTTCTTGTATTTTTATTTATTTATTTTTTTCAGCCACTCTGCACCAGCAGATAGAAACCTAGTTTCCTGACCTGGGATCCAAGCCATGTCCCCTGCATTGGAAGCATGGGAGTCTTAACCACTGGACTACCAGGAAAGTCCCCTGGAATGCTCTTGGTGAGTTTCTGGCAGCACACTGCTGTACTTGAGGACACAGTTTAGGAATCTTGGCAGACATATCTGATGATGCTTGAGTTATCAGAGAGACAAAGAGAATAAAAAACAAAAATAGCAGCTCATACAGGAAGAAGGCGTAGGTCTAGTGAGAAATGGATTTCATTAAGGCCATTGCTCAGCTTGACACTTGTTAGGTCTTTTAAAAAAAAAATTTATTTTTGGCTGTGCTGGTTCTTCCTTGCTGCACAGGCTTTTCTCTAGTTGCAGTTAGCAGGTGCCAGAATCCAAAATAAAGCAAATTTTACTTTCCTTAAGCCCAAAAATGCTTCCCCAGTTGTGGTGTGGGGCTTCCCATTACAGCAGCTTCTCTTGTGGAGGAGCACGGGCTGTAGGGCACATGCGCTTCAGTAGTTGTGGCCTCTGGGCTCTAGAGCACAGAAGTTGTGGAGCGTGGGCTTAGTTGCCCAGTGGCATGTGGGATCTTCCCTGATCAAGGATCAAATCCTGTGTCTCTGTGTTGCCAGGTGGATTCTTTGCCACTGAGCTACCAGGGAAGCCTGACACAGCTTAGGTCTTTTAATCCTCAAGACGAGAAAGCTAAGGCTCAAATGTTAAGTCTCCAGCCTCACTCATGAGTTCAGATTCATGATTTAAACACAGGATATCTGGCTTCTCCCCAGCAGATAATTTTAAAGGAAAGAAAACAAACAAGCAAAAAAAGTTTGTAATTTACTACCAAAATAATAACACTCCTTATAGATAACAGTCTTTCTTTGAATATCTAGGCAATAATTCCACTGAGAATCTGCTTTCCTCTGAATTGCTGTTAAAAAGAAAAGGACATGGAGACGAAGGAAATGGGTAGAAAATTAAGGGAACAAACAGCATAAGAAACAACTACATTTTTTTCATAATCAGTCACTAAATGTATCTGGGAGTACAAGTTTATTTTTAACTGGCAACAAGACTGAAATAGATCATATAAATACAGGAGACTGACTTCCTGACCTATTTGTTCATTATTTGTGATAATAGTGGAAACTTTGAGTCAACTTTGTTCTGACACTGGACTTTATTTTCCACATGGAGACTGACAGACAAATCACCACACTGCTAGTTTACTAGCACTATACTTCCATCAAGAGGGGGATTGTGTTAGTGATACTAGAGTGTGGGGGTTGGGGGGCTTACCAAAGACAGATCACAATCTCTCCTCAAAGGTTAAAAGGTGTTCAGAGTGTTAAAATGAGTGTTCAGAGCAGCTTTATTCATAAGTCCAAACTGGAAACACCCCAAACATCCACCAACTGGAAAATTGATGACTATGGTACATAGCCATACAATGGAATTCTACAAAGCAATTAAAAAAAAACAAAACTGATGCACTTGCCAATGAGCATGAATCTCAAAAACACCATGCTGAGCACAAGAAATCACAAAAGAATATATACTCTGTGATTCTATAATCGAAAGTGGGATCCGGCTGCCCACCGCTCAAACGCCATTAAAGAGGCAAGGTTGTTGAAAAGGAAAGTTTGCTTTATTTTGGATGCTGGAAACTTGGGGCAGGGGGAGCAGGGGGCGTTGCAGATGCCTGTCCAAAGGCCAACTTCCCCTCAACTGACAGCCAGTTGGCAAGAGCTTTTATAGGCTGAGGGAGAGGGCTGCATGCAAAAAAGTAGTCAGCAGTGACAGACATCTTGAAATTGGTCATCAGTGGTCTGGTCAGTGTCATCTTGATTGTTTTAGGCAGAGTTAGTCTTCAGTTCCAGGACAGGTTTGTTTCCATTTCTCTGAAGCCAGTTCTCAGATCTGTGCAGCTGACGTCATGGCTACTCCCCAGGTGACGCAGCGGTAAAGAATCTGCCTGCCGATGCAGGAGATGCGGGAGACTCAGGTTTGATCCCTGGGTTCGGAAGATCCCCTGGAGAAGGAAATGGCAACCCACTTCAGTATTCTGGCCCGGGAAATCCCATGGAGAGAGGGGCCTGGCAGACCACAGTCCAGGGGGTTGCCAAGAATGGGACACAACTGAGCAAAACTGAGCCTGCGCACACGCATGTCATGGTTACCGTCTGGGCATCATGCAGTTAACTTCTCCACCTGACTGAGGTGTCAGTGTCTATAAGGAAACTCACAGGATATTCAGAATATTATCTACAGTCCTTAAGGAGGAGCTAAAGGTCCTTGACAAGGCTTAATGACGAAACCATTATTATTTGGTCTCCTTTGACTGTTTTCCTTTGTTTCTGCATGTTCTCACTTCTCTTATTAAATTTGTTCCTTGGCTAAAGTTTTTCTACAGACAAAACGCATGGGGGACAAGGATCTGCTCTGTTTCAATTCTGATTACAGGAAGTTCTAATACAAGGAAAACTTACTGGTGGTGATACAAGTTAGAAGAGTGGTTAGCACAAAGAATGGCCATCGGTGGGTATTAACTAGGAAAGGGCCTGAGAGAACTTTCTTCAGTAATGGACATGTTCTATATCTGGACCTGAATAGTGATTATTGAAGTGTATACATAGGTATCAATTCAACAAGTTATGCATGTAAGATGAGTAAATGGTATAATTACTACAGTTATGTTAAAACTAATAGAAAATAGTTTAAAAGTTAAGAATCAATTAAAGGAAAATAAGAGATAAAAGATTTATGGTCTATTGCAGTGCTATCCAGTAGAAATACAAAATATATGCAATTAAATTTTTTCTAGTAGCCACATTTTGAAAAGTAAAAAGGAAATGAGGTTATACTTAGTAACATAGATTATATTTCATAATATTTTAATGATATTTTTAAAATAACAATAAAATTATAGGCAATATTTTCACATTTATATTTAATACTTTATCAATATTCAGATGTTATTTAGACCTGTGATCAAAATGAAAATTATTAATAAAATATTTCATATATTAGAAGTACATGCAAGTCTATTGAAATTAACACCAGTTTAGAATTAGAAAACTCAAGTTATTACATGTATGACTGAATGCTTCACTGTATGCCTGAAATAACATCAGTTCAGTTGCTCAGTCGTGTCCAACTCTTTGCAACCCCATGAATAACAGCACACCAGGCCTCCCTGTCCATCACCAACTCCCGCAGTTCACTCAGACTCACGTCCATCGAGTCCGTGATGCCATCCAGCCATTTCATCCTCGGTCATCCCCTTCTGCTCCTGCCCCCAATCCCTCCCAGCATCAGAGTCTTTTCCAGTGAGTCAACTCTTCGCATAAGGTGGCCAAAGTACTGGAGTTTCAGCTTTAGCATCAGTCCTTCCAAAGAAATCCCAGGGCTGATCTCCTTCAGAATGGACTGGTTGGATCTCCTTGCAGTCCAAGAGACTCTCAAGAGTCTTCTCCAACACCGCAGTTCAAAAGCATCAGTTCTTCGGCACTCAGCCTTCTTCACAGTCCAACTCTCGCATCCATACATGACCACTGGAAAAACCATAGCCTTGACTAGATGGAACTTAGTCGGCAAAGTAGTGTCTCTGCTTTTGAATATACTATCTAGGTTGGTCATAACTTTTCTTCCAAGGAGTAAGTGTCTTTTAATTTCATGGCTGCAGTCACCATCTGCAGTGATTTTGGAGCCCCAAAAAATAAAGTCTGACACTGTTTCTACTGTTTCCCCATTTATTTCCCATGAAGTAATGGGACCGGATGCCATGATCTTCGTTTTCTGAATGTTGAGCTTTAAGCCAACTTTTTCGCTCTTCTCTTTCACTTTCATCAAGAGGCTTTTTAGCTTCTCTTCACTTTCTGCCATAAGGGTGGTGTCATCTGCATATCTGAGGTTATTGATATTTCTCCCAGCAATCTTGATTCCAACCGCTAGACCATTCAGATATGACCTAAATCAAATCCCTTATGATTATACAGTGGAAGTGAGAAATAGATTTAAGGGCCTAGATCTGATAGATAGAGTGCCTGATGAACTATGGAATGAGGTTCGTGACATTGTACAGGAGACAGGGATCAAGACCATCCCCATGGAAAAGTAATGCGAAAAAGCAAAATGGCTATCTGAGGAGGCCTTACAAATAGCTGTGAAAAGAAGAGAAGCGAAAAGCAAAGGAGAAAAGGAAAGATATAAGCATCTGAATGCAGAGTTCCAGAGAATAGCAAGAAGAGATAAGAAAGCCTTCAGCGATCAATGCAAAGAAATAGAGGAAAACAACAGAATGGGAAAGACTAGAGATCTCTTCAAGAAAATTAGAGATACCAAGGGAACATTTCATGCAAAGATGGGCTCGATAAAGGACAGAAATGGCATGGACCTAACAGAAGCAGAAGATATTAAGAAGAGGTGGCAAGAATACACAGAAGAACTGTACAAAAAAGATCTTCACTACCCAGATAATCATGATGATGTGATCACTAATCCAGAGCCAGACATCTTGGAATGTGAAGTCAAGTGGGCCTTAGAAAGCATCACTACGAACAAAGCTAGTGGAGGTGATGGAATTCCAGTTGAGCTGTTTCAAATCCTGAAAGATGATGCTGTGAAAGTGCTACACTCAATATGCCAGCAAATTTGGAAAACTCAGCAGTGGCCACAGGACTGGAAAAGGTCAGTTTTCATTCCAATACCAAAGAAGGGCAATGCCAAAGAATGCTCAAACTACCGCACAATTGCACTCATCTCACATGCTAGTAAAGTAATGCTCAAAATTCTCCAAGCCAGGCTTCAGCAATATGTGAACCGTGAACTTCCTGATGTTCAAGCTGGTTTTAGCAAAGGCAGAGGAACCAGAGATCAAATTGCCAACATCCGCTGGATCATGGAAAAAGCAAGAGAGTTCCAGAAAAACATCTATTTCTGCTTTATTGACTATGCCAAAGCCTTGGACTGTGTGGATCACAATAAACTGTGGAAAATTCTGAAAGAGATGGGAATACCAGACCACCTGACCTGCCTCTTGAGAAATCTGTATGTAGGTCAGGCAGCAACAGTTAGAACTGGACATGGAACAACAGACTGGTTCCAAATAGGAAAAGGAGTACATCAAGGCTGTATATTGTCACCCTGCTTATTTAACTTCTATGCAGAGTACATCATGAGAAATGCTGGGCTGGAAGAAACACAAGCTGGAATCAAGATTGCCAGGAAATAACATAACACTGTAAATTAATTATACTCCAACAAAAAATTTTAGGTATTTTAAAAAAGCAAAAAATAAAATTATATCATATTCCTAAAAAACTGAAGAAAACTCAAGTTCTGAGTTCTTAGTTATGTAAACTATCAATTTGTCTGAGCATCAGGGTTTCAGTAAGTCTACATAAAGAAAACTAATAATGCTTGTGGGGAGAGAGACTCTGCTACATGAGTCTCACATACGTCTTGCTCTGTATGCCAACAAAGGAGACCCTGCCTGTTACTGACAACGGTTTTTGGTTTCCTTAATCAATAGAAATTGATAAGTGACTTCTCTGGCGGTCCAGCGGTTAAGAATCCACATGCCAATGCAATGGACATGGGCTCGTTTGCTGTTCTGGGAAGAGTCTACATGCCACGGTGCAGCTAAGCCCATGTGCCGCAGCTTCTGAAGCCAGAGCGCCCTAGAGCCTGTGCTCTTCAACAAGAGAAGCCAGTGCATTGAGTAGTCCACACCACGACTGGAGAGAGCCGCATGGAAGACCCAGCAGAGCCAAAAATTAAAAGATTAACTTAAAAAATTAAATACAAAATAGACATTGATAAGAGGCCATACAAGAAATTCAGGCAAGGCTTTATTGGGGGCCTCTGTTGCAGCAGGGCTGGGAGCTTTGCTTGCTTGCTCACTTCCTGGGCTGCGGCAGGGTGAGCTGGTTTCTTATATGGGGTGAGGATAGGGGCAGGTCCAGGGGTGGGGCCAGAGGGCTGGTGTGGGTGGTTTGCCCCGCTCTTTGGTGGTGGTGTGTGCAGCTTTCACTTCCTAATGTACTGCCTACATGCACAGTACCCTGCTCTTGCTCCTGGCTGTTCAGAAATGGCCGTTGGGGTTTTTGGTCTTTTTGTATCTTGTCCATAATTTGCCCCAACCACACATACACGCAGTTATTTTTAGTCCCCCCTAGTGCCTTTGCACTTTGCTGCTCAAGGAGACATTAGTCTAGGTAGGAACACTGAGGTTGAGGGTTCCCAGATCCCGGCTTCCAGCTTGCCTCCTGGCCACTCTTTGCCTGGTATGTTTGCAGTGAGCAGCCTGGAGGGATGAAATGATGTCTTCCTCCAGGACAAAGAACAGGTTACTTAGGGCTTGCTATAGAGCGGAGGATTTCCCAGCCTCTGTTTCTCTCCTGTAACAGAACCCTCTGAAATTTGGGTGGAGACAAAGGGGAAGGGTGCAAACATGAAGCTTAAGCACCAGAGAATTGATGCTTTTGAACTGTGGTGTTGGAGAAGACTCTTAAGAGTACCATGGACTGCAAGGAGATCCAACCAGTCCATTCTAAAGGAGATCAGCCCTGGGTGATCTTTGGAAGGACTGATGCTAAAGCTGAAACTCCAGTATTTTGGCCCCCTCATGTGAAGAGTTGACTTACTGGAAAAGCCTCTGATGCTGGGAGGGATTGGAGGCAGGAGGAGAAGGGGACGACAGAGGATGAGATGGCTGGATGGCATCACCAACTCTATGGACGTGAGTCTGAGTGAGCTCCGGGAGTTGGTGATAGACAGGGAGGCCTGGCGTGCTGCGATTCATGGGGTGGCAAAGAGTTGGACACGACCGAGTGACTGAACTGAACTGAACTGCTGCTGGTTATTTGCCTTGAGTGGAAAAGTCTTTTGTTTCTGACCCAGGAGTCTTGGGTCTTCTGTTAGCATCTATAAAACAGCAAAAGGCTGAGTAATTAGCTTCTAAGTAGGGTAAAATCAAGTCCCACTTCCCACAATCAAAGGTGTGGTTTTTTTTCTTTTTTTGGTAAAAATAAAATGAAATCCATTAGGAAGTGAAAACATTCCATCAAAGAATATGAAAAAGAACATATATATATATGTATAACTGAATATATAAATATATATAGGTACAATAACTGTCCAGAAATTTATACAACACTGTAAATCAACTATACTTCAATAAAATTTTACAAAAAGATTTCATCAGTGTAGTAGATACATTTGAAAAACAATACTAGGTGGCATATAATGAACCCCTAGACAAATTAAACACAAGTATTAAGGAAGTCTGGCTAAAATAATCTGACAAAACTTCACAGATCGCTCTAGAAATTCATGATGAAACAGACCTACCGGTTGCAGCAATGTTATAAAACTGTTTCTGTGAGTAAATATTTTCTCATAAATTTCCAATATAAGAAAGCCAGGGACTTCCCTGGTGGTCCAGTAGCTAAGGCTCTGCCCTCCCAACCCAGAGGGCAGGGTTTCAATCAGTCAGCAAACTAGATTCCGCATGCCATGACTAAGACCTGCTGCAGACCAAAAAAAAGAGTCAAAGGTAGGTTCCCAAAGACTAGAATGCTTTGTTGAAGAATGGGGCTAGGAGTTAAAAGTGTGATCAAGCCCAAATGCACGGAGAATTACAGTGTTTAATCACTCTGCCTCTTGGGTAGGCTTTACCCAACTATACTACCAATGGCTTCAAGCCTCCTAATTTCCCACTATGACACTGGGGTACAGGACTTATTTATGTATTTCTTTAACTAGGAGATACCTTTGCGTTTCCTACTATTTTTAAGAATTTGAGTTGTGTTCCCACCGGTACCCAACCTCTGGGATCTAATGCCTAATGATCTGAAGTGGAGCTGATGTAATAAATCTCATCGTAAATGTAATGCACATGAATCATCCCCAAAACTACACATCCCAGTCTGTGGAAAAACAGTCTTTCAGGAAACCAGTCTCTGGTGTCAGAAAGGCTGGGGACTGCTGCTATGAGGGATCATTCAAAGCCAGAGGGAACTTAATGCTTCTTGGCAAGAAGAATTTAACTCAAAACTTTCAACTTCAAAAGCGTTTATCTTATCATGCTAGGTGTAGAAACAGTCATAAATGAGTGGGGTCCAAGGTGGGCAAAATGATTCTCACATGGCAGATTTAAGAGATACTTCTATAGATAGGAGCAAATGAGGCAAGTGGGAGTATGGATTTGACCTCAGCAAGGAGAAGCAGAGAAGGGCTCCCAGGGACAGGGAAGGAATCTGGATGCAGAGGCAGGAAATACCAGGCTGAGCTCAGCAACCACGGCCTGGCCATTTCAGTTGGTTCCTGGGACCTATATGGAGGAGTCCTTACCAGAATGTTTAAGCCCTAAAAAGGTTTTGTCACATACGTTCAATAAGGAAAGTAAACAATATCCCACTTTGTCATGGCAGCCAATCTTCTTTTCCATAAGAGTCTGGAAAAATAGGAAATTTTATGTGCAATGAATGATAGGAAATTTTGGTGGTTTGGTGTTATAAGGGTGTCCAGTGATGGTTTCCCATCAAACATATCAAAGGTGAGTTAGAATGTGGTAAGAAAGCCATGAAAATATCACTGGGAGACATTGCTTTAATGCAAGATTTCTTGCTCAGTCCGCAAGGATGTACTCAGCCAGTATCTTCAAAAATAGATTTTCCACCTTATAAAAGACTTTTTTAATTAAAAAAATGTTTTTTTGCCACACCGAGCTGGGCATATGGGATCTTAGTTCCCCGACCAGGGGTCAAATCCACACCCCCTGCATTGAAAGGCCGACTTTTAACCACTGGACCACCAGGGATGTGCCCTGGTTTAAATTTTTCCGTGACAAAGAAAATGGTCTACTAACTCTCATTAAATCAATTCCTGCTTAGTTGCTTATGACTGGATGTTTTATTCCAAGTGTTGCTTTTAAAATTTCATTTAGCAGTGCATTGTCTGATAAGAAAAAAACACACAAAAGTTTATGTTTTGAAACTTTGGTTTCTGTCTGATTGTCCTTCAGTTCAGTTCAGTTGCTCAGTCGTGTCCAACTCTTTGCAACCCCATGGACTGCCTCATGCCAGGCCTCCCTGTCCATTGCTAACTCCTGGAGTTTACTCAAATTCATGTCCATTGAGTTGGTGATGTCATCCAGCCATCTTATCCTCTGTCATCCCCTTCTCCTCCAGCCTTCAATCTTTCCCAGCATCAGGGTCTTTTCAAATGAGTCAGTTCTTCCCATCAGGTGGCCAAAGTATTGGAGTTTCAGCTTCAGTATCAGTCCTTCCAATGAATATTCAGGACTGATTTCCTTTAGGATGGACTGGTTGGGTCTCCTTGCAGTCCAAGGGACTCTCAAGAGTTTTCTCCAACTCCACAGTTCAAAAGCACCAATTCTTCGATTGTCTTTATTTGTCATTTATTGCTGAGTAACACATTACTTCAATTTAATGGTTTGAAAAAACAGTATAGGACTTCCCTGGTGGCGCAGTAGATAAGAATCCACCTCCCGATGCTAGGGGCGGGTTTGAACCCTGGTTGGGGAAGAATCCACTTGCCACAGAGCAATCAAGTCCGTGCGCCCACAGCTGCTGAACCCACATCCTGCAGCTGCTGAAGCCTGTGCCCCAGAGCCTGTTCTCTGCAACAAGAGAACCTACCACGATGAGAAGCCTGCACACTGCAACAAAGAGCAGCCCCCATTCACTGCAGCTAGAGAAAGCCCGTGAAAAGCAACAGAGACCCAGCACAGCCAAAAAATATATATGTGTGTGTATATACAGGGGACTTCCTTGGTAGTCCAGTGGCTAAGACTCCTCTCCTAATGCAGGGGCCTGGGTTCCATCCCTGGTCAAGGAACCAAGATCCCACATGCTGCATGGCACTGCCTAAAACAAACAAACAAATCAGTATATATTCATAATCCCATGGATTTGGGTGACCAGGAATTCGAGAGCAACATAGCTGGATGTTTCCTCACACAGTCTTTCATGAAGCTGTGTTTAAGACATCAGCCAGGGCCTACAATTCGGGAGACCCAGGTTTGATTGCTGAGTTGGGAAGATCCCCTGGAGCGGGGCACAGTAACCCATGCCAGTTTTCTTGCCTGGAGAATCGCATGGACAGAGGAGCCTCGCCAGCCCCAGTCCATGGGGTTGCACAGAGTTGGACTGAAGCGACTTAGGGTGCATGTGCGCTGTCAGCTGAAGGCTTAACTGGGTTGGAGGATCTCTGTTCCAGGTGGCTCACTCCAATGGTTGTGGGCAGGAGGCCTCAGCTCCTCACCTCTTTCATTTTTCCAGAGGTCTGCTTGATCTTTGTGACATGGCAGCAGACTTTTCCCCATGTGAGTGATCCAAGACCAAACAGAAGTTGACCATGTCTTTTATAGCCTCATCTCAGAAGTCACACACCGTCGTTGCTCCAATAGTCGTTGTTTACAGGGATCAGGGTGGAAGGGAACAATACTACTGCATGAAAACTGGAGGCAAGAATGGGGATTTTTTTATGAAAGCTGATAACACACTATCTTTCATTGTGATGCTTGAAAAATGCTGATAATTGCATTTTCAAATGGGAACAGGAATCAAAAGTTAAAAGGGTTAAGTTGTTACTAGTTAGTTTGAAACAGTGAGAACAGAAGAAATTCAGAAAACCTTGAAGGTATTGAGGCTACTGACAGTGAGAACTACCCCAATTTTCCTGTAATTATTTTGATAGTGCTATATTCCAACCATCATTTTAACAAGCTGAAGTCCATTTAAAACATATACAGGATATAATCAGATGTTTAATACAAATTTCTATTATTGTACAAGTGTGAATGAGTCTAAAAATTGGCATCTGGTTTTTGAGAAAAATGAGTAATAATTGCCTGAAACCATTATATTCAAAGTGAATATAATTAAAATCAAATCTGTGGGGCTTCCCTGGTGGCTCAGCGGTTAAGACTCTGCACTTCTGCTGCAGGAGGCACAGGTTCTGTCCCTGATCATGGAATTTCCACATGCTGCGAGGTGCAGTTAAAGAAAAAAAAAATCAAATTTGCAAACTTAAAAACTGTAACCACATTTTAAAGTTATAAACAGAGAAGTCCTGACTACAGTATTACAATAAAATTCACAGATAAATTAAAAATTTCATAAAGCTTCAAGACTGGTTTTTTGAATTACCTTGGAAACTGACATTTATTTTTAAAATATGGGAACTTCCCTGGGGACCCAGTGGCTAAGACTCTGCTTCCAGTGCCGTGTGTACAGATTCAGTGTCTGGTCAGGGAACTAAGATCCCCAAAAAGAAAAAGAAAAATTGGCAACAAGCTATGTGATTTGTTGTTGTTGTTTTTGTTTAGTCACTAAGTCTTGTCCAAATCTTTGCAACCCCGTGGACTGCAGCACACCAGGCTTCCATGTCCTTCACTATCTCCCGGAATAGATATTTCCAAATCTGTTTAGGTCAGAAAGAGGTTGTCAATCTGAAAAATATGTTCTTATAAAAATAGCACAGTTAATAAACACACTTGAGTGATTTTTTTAAGTCATATGTAATCCAGTTCTTTTTCATATAATTGGATGAATGCACGGTTGACTAGGAAATTTTTATTATATTTGTAATGGTGATGTCTGTGAAGATGTATGTTGGTAAACTGATGAAAATATTTTCAACCAAACAGTAAAGGATTTTAGCACACAGCATTTTCTGGAATTAAAAATATGGGAATAGGCAGAGATGAAACATATTATGGACAGAACTCCAGAAGTGGTAATTCACATCAAGGCCCTGCTTCAAGAACACATTTTGCAAATAATCTGTTTTAGTAGTTTTTTTAGACAGCTAGTAAAGAAGTAAACATTGCTCTCAAAAGAAATTAGTGGTTTGATCATTTCTTCTTTTGAGTATCAGTTCAGTTCAGTTCAGTTGCTCAGTCGTGTCCGACTCTTTGCGACCCCATGAATCTCAGCACGCCAGGCCTCCCTGTCCATCACCATCTCCCACAGTTCACTCAGACTCACGTCCATCAAGTCTGTGATGCCAGCCATCTCATCCTCGGTCGTCCCCTTCTCCTCCTGCCCCCAATCCCTCCCAGCATCAGAGTCTTTTCCAATGAGTCAGCTCTTTGCATCAGGTGGCCAAAGTACTGGAGCTTCAGCTTTAGAATCATTCCTTCCAAAGAAATCCCAGGGTTGATCTCCTTCAGAATGGACTGGTTGGATCTCCTTGCAGTCCAAGGGACTCTCAAGAGTCTTCTCCAACACCACAGTTCAAAAGCATCAATTCTTCGGCACTCAGCCTTCTTCACAGTCCAACTCTCACATCCATACACGACTACTGGAAAAACCATAGCCTTGACTAGATAGACCTTAGTCGGCAAAGTAATGTCTCTGCTTTTGAATATACTATCTAGGTTGGTCATAACTTTTCTTCCAAGGAGTAAGCATCTTTTAATTTCATGGCTGCAGTCACCATCTGCAGTGATTTTGGAGCCCCCCAAAATAAAGTCTGACACTGTTTCTACTGTTTCCCCATCTATTTCCCATGAAGTGATGGGACCAGATGCCATGATCTTCGTTTTCTGAATGTTGAGCTTTAAGCCAACTTTTTTGCTCTCCTCTTTCACTTTCATCAAGAGGCTTTTTAGTTCCTCTTCACTTTCTGCCATAAGGGTGGTGTCATCTGCATATCTGAGGTTCTTGATATTTCTCCCGGCAATCTTGATTCCAGCTTGTGTTTCTTCCAGTCCAGCGTTTCTCATGATGTGCTCTGCATATAAGTTAAATAAGCAGGGTGACAATATACAGCCTTGACGTACTCCTTTTCCTATTTGAAACCAGTCTGTTGCTCCATGTCCAGTTCTAACTGTTGCTTCCTGACCTGCATACAGATTTCTCAAGAGGCAGGTTTGGTGGTATAAGTTATATTTAATATATTGATTTTGAGAACTTGCTTTACTATGCAGATACATACTGACTTAGTTAGATAGAGCAGCTGGTCATAGGTTTCTAACTTAATATTGAATTGTTATTTTTCTTTATTACAAAAAGAAAGTAAATGTTATGACAAAGAGTAAAATTTGGATTAAATGAATGAATTCTTTATAAGACCATCTTATCAATCACAAAGTTGAATCATTTGCATTTTAAAAGCTAAACTCTCAGATGACAATTACAAAGTAAAGCTAATATTTTCACTGTATGTGACAAGACTACTGGAGTGAAAATAAAGTCTGAGTTAGAGGAGAGTTCAGACTTCCCTGGGGGCTCAGCAGTAAAAAATCGGCATGTCAATACAGGAGATATGGGTTCTATCCCTGATCCAGGAAGTTCCCCTGGAGAAGGAAATGGCAACCCACTCCAGTATTCTTGCCTGGGAAATCCCACGGACAGAGGAGCCTGGCGGGCTGCAGGCTGTGGGGTCGCAAAAGAGTTGGACATGACTGAGAGACCAAACAACATCAGAGGAGAGTTCATGGTGGAACTATGGGTTGTTTGAGAATTTTGGTTCATTTTATTAGACTTCAAATATTGGCAGTTAACTAAGAATCATCAGTAAGCTTTTCCAGTCACTGAAAAAGTCTTTTGACAAGTATCCTGAGAGAATAAGGGAACGGGAATGACCAATCCCCCCTTGCCCTGTTTTATTTTTGGCTGAGACTCAGGGCATGCAGTCCCCAATCAGGGATTGAACCCACATCCCCTTCTGTGGAAGGAAAGAGTCTCAACCACCGGATCTCCTGGGAAGCCTGGGGAGCAGGAATGGTCAGAAATGAGTTCTGTCTGCCAATAAACCAAAGCAATTCAATCCTGTGATGCACAGCAGTAGGCAGCTATATATTTTTTCTTCCTAGCACCCTTTCCCATCCACCCTTGAGTTGCAACCAGTTTTCCTTTGGGTAACGGGAGAAACAGACCAACTGCCTTGGTTTACCCTAACTCAGTTTTAGCACTTAAAGTTCGATGCATAGGAAACTTTATAGTCCTGGGTAAACAGGAAGCATCGGTCATCCTAGGAGTGTGAGACGTGGAGAGGTGGCAGGCCCGTTTCTTCCCAGATGTAATTGTGGCACTTGATCAAGGTCTGATCACTTGCTGCATCCTACCCACGTGGTCACAGTGATTGAATGAGAAATGGATTTGAGCAAAGCTGGTCTGTCTCTACCAGAGGGAATAGGGAAAATGAGCTCTTTTCAACTTGTGCCATTTACCATGATCGCCGTCTTGATTGCCTTGTGGAAAGATCTTTCCTAGAAGTGGAGAGCCAGGGACCTGATCATTTGACCCTTGGAAACAGCCACTGAGGAAGCCAGCTGCCACCCTGGACTTTTAACTTACTAAGCCTCCCATGGATGGAGGAGTCTGGTGGGCTGCAGTCCATGGGGTCGCGAAGAGTCGGACATAACTGAGCGACTTCACTTTCACTTTTCACTTTCATGCATTGGAGAAGGAAATGGCAGCCCACTCCAGTGTTCTTGCCTGGAGAATCCCAGGGACGGGAGAGCCTGATGGGCTGCAGTCTATGGGGTCGCACAGAGTCGGACACAACTGAAGCAACTTAGCAGTAGCAGCAGCAGCAGCAAGCTATAAATTCCCTTCTCTGCTCTCGCTTGTTTAAGCTGATTTTCTCTCACTTACAGCCCGAAGAATCCAAGAACCTGTCAGCATGAAGGCATATTTATTAAAATTTTAATCAACAGGAGTCTGAAAATGTACTTTTCCACCTCTTTGTCAGCGTTCAGTGCATCCCTACTTAATCATTATCCCACATAGCACTTAAAGCAGGTAAATATATATATATATATGTATATATATATATATATCCATACATTTAACTGTGTGGATTCTAGACGTATCGTGACACCAACAGCGAAAAGAAATTGCCTAGTCTGAGCTGTCAGGTCTCTGCTATTCAGTCTAATTATCCGAAATTGATGCACTAGCTTTCATCAGTTAACCAAGGAAACAAGTAGGAAAAGTCCCTTGAAAACTTTACTGATTAGCAAGAAGCGTGAAATGTTTTCTGAAGTTAAAATAAGCATGGCCAGGTTATGGATTAGAATGTAAAGTTGACATAAAATTTTAAGAGCCTAGAATTCAAAGGCATTTCTTACTTGTGCTTCATTGTTTTAGTTTAGATATATATCCCAGGGCACGTGTTCTTTTTTTTTTTTTTTTTTTAGTGCTTAGGAAAGGTATTTCTGTACAAAACTTAGCAAAGTCTCACAGTGGAAATAGAGACATATTAAAAACTTTGAAAACAAGCAGAGACTTGACCAGAGCTACTAACAGCAATAGGTAAGATGGTCTGGAAAAAGAGGAGATTACAGATGAGACCCCTTTGGAATTCAGTACAATTGTCAAGACAAGTAATAGTGACAGTCTCAGTAAAGATAAATGATTTTCTGTTCTGGTTTCTACCTGACCCGTGCAAGCGCCAACCATAAAAGGGAAAGGACATACTAAATATTAAACAGTCAACATATATAAAGTGCTTCATATAGCAAACACCCAGACAGCATTTATCAAGAGCCAGACACTATTCTAAGCACTTTACAAATATTAGCTCATTTAACTCTCATAAATTTATGAGGTAGTGGGATTTCCCTGATGGTCCAGTGGCTAAGATTTTGCGCTTCCAATGCAGAGGGTCCGGGTTCAATCTTGGATCTAGAAACTAAGATCCCACATGCTGAGTGATGCAGCCAAAAATTAAATAAACAAGTAGAAATGAGACCTTGCACCTTGCTCACCCCTGGGCCGATCCCAGGGACCCACATCCCAGACCCACCAGTCTACGTGTTCCAATGTTGCATGGGAGGAGCAGTAGTGAGCTATAGAGATGTCTTGAGGGTAGCGATGAAAGACAACTTGGCAGTGAACTGCTCATGTCTGATAAGCCAAGTGTCAGATGCCTAGGTGATGGAGAAGATTAGGGATCCTACCAAATTCTCCAGAAGGCAGGAATTTGGATGAAAACTTAAGGAGAAAAAGGTAGCAGGGACCACACAATTTGACCAAGATTAAATTTCCACCACTCCAAGTGGAACAGAGGCTTACAAGAACAATTATAAGGGAAATTATACAGGGGAAAAAAAAAAAAAAAGAATGTAGGGACTTCCCTGGCAGCCCAGTGATTGAGACTCTGCATTTTCACTGCAGGGGGGCCCAGGTTCGATCCCTGTCAGGGAAATGAGAACGCACAGGCCATGTGGTGTGGCCAAAAAGTATGAATGTAATATCTTTGCATATCTGAACATGTTGCCTAAGATTTGTATCCACAAAGCACAGAAGCTCAGAGGCTACTGACCTGCATCTGCCCATAGAATAGAGCGGCAGAATGAAGGAAGTTACAATGGCAGGATTCAGTCTTTGAGAAGATAAAGGATCCTCTCAGGGGTCTCTTAACACTGTGACTCGCTGTACCTTGTCAGCCTCACATGCTCAACTTCCCATACTGTTTCTGCCCAGTTAATACGCTCTCTGCTTCCAACTTTCTGTTTGGAAATCTTATGTGTCCTCCAAATCCCAGTATATGAAACCATGAAGCTGTGAGCACTCCTTTTCGATCTCTCTGAGATTCTATCATGTATACATAGAGGACGGAGAGGGCAATGGCACCCCACTCCAGTACTCTTGCCTGGAAAATCCCATGGATGGAGAAGCCTGGTGCGCTGCAGTCCATGGGGTCGCTGAGAGTCGGACATGACTGAATGACTTCACTTTCACTTTTCACTTTCATGCATTGGAGAAGGAAACGGCAGCCCACTCCAGCATTCTTGCCTGGAGAATCCCAGGGATGGGGGAGCCTGGTGGGCTGCCATTTATGGGGTTGCACAGAGTCGGATACGACTGAAGTGACTTAGCAGCAGCAGCAGCAGCATACATAGAGGGTGTGTGTGTGTGTGTGTGTGTGTGTGTGTCTTAAGCCACCTCAGTCATGTTCGACTCTTTGTGACCCCTTGGAGTGCAGCCCACCAGGCTCCTTTGTCCATGGGATTCTCCAGGCAAGAATACTGGAGTAGGTTGCCATGCCCTCCTCTAGGGGATCTTCCCAACCCAGGGATTGAATTCATGTCTCTTATATCTCCTGCATTGGCAGATAGGTTCTTTACCATTTACGTCACCTGGGAAGCCCATATATGGAGGATATTCGATATTTTCTGCATGAATAAAAAAGCACTTGACCTCATCTTATATTTCTGTTTCTCCATGTCTCACCTCACTAACTGGTTTTTTACTTTTTGTGAGGGTCTGGACTGTATTATATACATCATCATAATTGTTTCTTTTTTAAAAAAAATTATTCTCTTTATTTTATTTATTCTTTTTATTCTTTTATTGAAGTATAGTTGATGTACAATATTATATGTTACAGGTATACAGGTATATAGTGATTCATAATTGTAAAGGTTATACTCCATTTACAGTAATTGTAAAATATTGGCTATATTCCCTGTATTGTACAATATATCCTTGTATCTTACTTTATACATAATAGTTTGTACCTCTTAATCCTTCACCCCTATATACCCACCTCTCCCCATTACTAGCTTGTTCTCTATGAGTCTGCTTTTTTTGCCATATTTACCAGTTTGTAGTATTTTTTTAGATTTAAGATATAAGTGATATCATACAATATTTGTCTTTCTCTGTCTGACATCTCACTTTCAGCATCTTTTTCATAACAGCATCAAATATATAAAAGGTATTCACTGTATATATATGAAAGAATGAATTCCCAGGGTGTCTGTACAATATAATAGAATATCTAGCGTCTTAGATTGAGTTCTTCCAGAAGCCAGCTGAACCACAGATTCAAGTTGAAGTTCTCCTGGCACAGGTTAGTAAGGGAGTCAGAGAAGCAGGACAGTGAAGGGGAGGCAGACAAGAAAAGGGTGCAATTTTTGATGAATCCTTGAACATGATCTGAGCATGTAGGGAGCTCTGGAGCATAAATTGCACCTTGAGTTCCTGCAGTCTTGAGCTTAGGGAGCTGGGCTTCGTCCACCCTCACTAGTCAGGGGCTGCCTACCAGCCACCTTGGGGAATGGGCACTCTCAAGCATCTCGAACCTTCCAAATGGAGGTGGCTCCAATAGCCCAGGGGCAATTCTTTGAAGAAGGTTGCTGGTATAACCCGAGGAGTCTCTGAGGGGTTCTGAGCAGTGTATCTCTGTGTTCATTGCACCTGGCAACAAACAGGTCATAGAGGGCATCTTTGATTCATTTTGAACATTATGTTCCTATTTATCCTTGGGTTTTTTCTGGTTCATTGATTTTTTTTTCCTAGTCTGTTTGCTAATCTATATCGTACCTCCTTGTATTTGTTTATATAAAACAATAAAAAGAATTATAGCTATTCTTAAACACAAGCAAATACCAGATAGTCCAAAGATTTATATCTAAAAAAGGAAACCATAAAAGTCCTGGAGGAAGGCTCCCAGCCACTTTGGGTGGGAAGTAGGGACTTGAGAAGGTCGAATTACTCTACAGAGGAAATGGAAAGAATTTGTTTTGTTTTGTTTTGTTTTTTTTTTTTTTGATTCTGGGAGGGCAAGCACAGAGCAGAGAGGAGTAAGGCAGAAACAACAGATGTAGCCAAAGGACGGCTGGGAACCAGAGTGCCTGATGTTGGATTTTAAGATGCTGCGTAGCTCTGTTCTGCTAAGCGGTCGTTGTAGACAGCTCCAAACCTGGGGTAAATAGGAGCTGCTTCTGGTATAGAAACTAAGAGATGGATCGAAGAGGAGAGATGAAAGAACAATCTGGAACTGCACGATGGAGAACAAGGGTTCAGTGTTGGCAGCTCACACCAGCCAGGCCAAGAGACCAGAACTCCACAGGGAATTGCAGCAGTCTTGACCGAGGTACTGGATTTCCTTTTCCTGGAGGCATGGAATATGACCAAGCCAATCTTCTCTAGATCCTTCTGATAACTGAACTGCACCAAGGAAGCTAAAAGCCCTTCAAAGTATCTTTACAAAGTGCTTTTATAAAATAATATCCAATCATAATATGGGAGAAGTTACATAAGTTGTGTGAAAATATGGAATAAGGCAGAATCAGAACCCGAGAAGTTCCCAGTCCAGGCTTCTGTAACATATTTTTGTTCCCCAGCAGCAGCTTGCAATCACAGGGCCAAAGCTGCTGCCTGCATCTGGTGCTTCTCTGAAAAGCTTCACAGTGAAACAGGGAATCTCAAAATTGGGTTCATTTAAATCCCCTCTGTGTCATAACTGCCTGAAAAGTTACAGACTTGGGGAATAAGATAAATATATAGTCACCATGACAGATTTCAAGTTTTGGCCAAATCAGTAAAATGAATGTGTACCCTCCCAATGGGGGGCTATGGTGACAGCCAGCTCTTAAGAGTGCATAGATACGCAGAGGTTGGGACCAGTGGGGGAGGGAGGTGGTTGATTCAGGAAGTGATCCCTGAAAGGATGATGGGAGAGTTAAAAAGTGAGACTGGGAAGGAGAGAGAGCCGGGAAAGGAGACGTTAATGAGTGAGTTACTACAGTGGGTAATCAAGGCTGTATCCTTGTGCAGAATACTTAGAATCGTCTCACAGAGAGGCAAGGAAGATGGGATATTTATTGACGAATTCCTGAACCTTTTTGGTTAAGGTTGCTTTGGGTTGTTTATTTGTTTGTTTTTCTTAATTTGGCTGCACCAGATCTTGGTTGGGGAACGCAGGATCTTTAATCTCCGTTGTAGCCTGGGGGATCTTTAGTTGTAGCATGTGGAATCTGGTTCGCTAACCAGAGATCGAACCCGAGCCCCTGCATTAGGAGTATGGCGTCTTAGCCACTTTAGGGTCTTAATTCCCCAGCGTTCCCTCATTGCCAGGGAAACGATCTGGGAGAGAAATGTGTGACTTCAGTTGTCCACGGGTGGGACAGTGAGAGTTTTGAATGTCCTTTCGCTCGTCTGTTAGTTATGTGACTTTTCTTCTCTGTGCTTCAGTTTACTCACCTACAGAAGCATGTTGATAATAATGGAAACTTACAGGGTTTTCATAAGAGATAAATGACAAGATATATATGTAAAATGCTTAGAAAATTCTCAGGAGCCAAATTAATAATACAATTCCCATGTTAAATCTACCACATCCATTAAACCAAGTTAAGTGAATTATAGCTATTCTCTCTTACTCTTTGGAAAGATAATAACTTATTTGCATTAGTTACCTTTTTTTTCTAAGCAATCTAATGTTTTTTTCCTTAACAGATTTTCAACTTCATTCGTGCTTATAATTGTGAATTTTATAATGTTCATAATGAATAATTATAAAGGTGGGTATCCGTGAAGCAGATGACAGATAAAGTAATTTCTATACAGCTTGAGCTGCAGACCAAGTTTTATGTACAGTCAGGTTTTTCTTTTGTGTTTTGGTTTATTTTCTAATGTTATCTCTGTTAAAGGAAATGACCTAAGCTTTGCTCCAGGTCCCTGGGACTGGCACTGTGTGTTGGGTATCACTGTCAGCTGCTGCTAAACGTTATGACTGAAGGTGAATCTTGAAATTAGAGCAGTTTTTTTTTTTTTTACTGACACCATTCCCAGCATTATGCAAAGTCCATGAACATGTACCTAAAACTAGAAAGGAAAATATTTCAACTTGAGAGAGAGAAAAAAAATGGATTCCTGGGAATTTCCTGGCAATCTAGTGGTTAGGACTCAGTGCTTTCACCGCTGGGGCCTGGGTTTGATCCCTCCTTGGTGGCTCAGATGGTAAAGAATCTGCTTGCCAGCAAGGGACCCGGGTTCAATCCCTGGGAGACCTGAGTTTGATCCCTGGGTTGGGAAGATCCCCGTGAGAAGGGCATGGCAACCCGCTCCAGTATTCTTGCGTGGAGAATTTCATGGACCGAGGAGCTTGGTGAGCTACAGTCCATGGGGTCGCAAAGAGTCAGACACAACTGAGCAGCTAACACTGTGGGGAACTAAGATCCCACAAGCCAAACCACACAGTGTGGCCAAAAAAAAGAAAAGAAAGGATTCCTAATCTACTTCCTGGTTCTTGTCTTGGATTTCTTCATGTTCAGGTTCAATGTTTAGATGTTGTTTATAACCACACTATGCCATCTGTTTATGTCCACGATGTGCACGGAAAGTCATCCATTGCTGAGAAAGGCTGAAATGCTCAGGGACTGATCTCAGTGTGATCATCTTGAGAAACTGCATCCGCAATGTTAAAGGTTATAATATGTCAGCTGTGTGAGAGCTAGTGAAGAGAGTGAATATATCCCCGACACGTGCTACTCAAGCAAGCCACTTGGAAACTGGCTTTAAAAATGACATACAGAAATGCATTCAGGTGATCTCTCCTTAAAAAGACCAATGAGAACAGGAAAGATGTTTCTGTAGGGAAGCTCAGTTATAGTTGTTGCTTTCTTTTTTCTTTTTTTTGCCTGAGGTGCAGCTTGAGGGATCTCATTTCCCAGACCAGGAATTGAACCTGGCGCCTGGCAGTGAGAGCACTGGGTCCTAACCACTGGACTGGTAGAGTAGTCCTTTGTTTTCCTTTTCAGATAGACAAGTTTTAGAGCAGTGCTAGGTTCACAGCAAAACTGAGTAAAAGGTGCAGAGATTTTCCATGCATCCCTGGCCTCCACATACACACAACCCTCCATGCTATCAACATTCCCCACCCACCAGCGTTGTACGTTTGAATCAACGTACATCAACACCTCTCATAACCATAGTTTATGCTGGGATTTACTCTTGGTGTTGAGTATTCTGTGGGTTTGGACGGATGTATAGTGGCATGTGGGCTTCCCAGGTGGCCCTAGAGCTAAAGAATCCACCTGCTAATGCAGGAGACATAAGAGGCGTGGGTTCGATCCCTGGGTTGGGAAGACCCCCCTGGAGGAGGGCATGGCAACCCACTCCAGTATTCTTGCCTGGAAAATCCCATGGACAGAGAAGACTGGTGGGCTACAATCCAGGGGGTCACCAACAGTCGGACACGACTGAAATGACTTAGTAAGCACACGTGCATAATGACATGTATCTACCATTATAATTTGGTACAGAAGATTCACTGCCCTAAAAACCTGTGTGCTCTATCATCTCTCCCTTGCCCCAGCCCCTGGCAACCACTGATATTTTACTGTCTCCATTGTTCTTGCTTTTCCAGAATGTTAGAATCATACAGTCTTTTCAAATTGCCTTCTTTCCCTTGGTAACATGCATAAAAGGGTCCTCCATGTCCTTTCATAGCTTGACAGCTCATTTCTTCCTAATGCTGAGTACCAGCCACTGTCTGGATATACCATAGTTTATTATCCATTCACCTACAGAAAAACATCTTGATTGCTTGCAAGTTTTGGCAATTATGAATAAAGCTGCTTTAAAGATCTGTGTGTAGGTTTTTGGGTAGGGATAAGTTTTCAACTCATTTGGGTAAATACCAAGCTGGATCATTTTGAAACAGTGTATTTAGTTTCATAAGAAGTCTCCAGGCTGTCTTCAAAAGATATTGTACCATTTTGCAACCCCACTAGCAATGAATGACAGTTTATTGTTGATAGTTCAAATATTACTATCGTTCATAGCAATAGTTCCTGTTGCCCCACATCCTCAGAAGCATTTAGTGTTGTCAGTGTTTTGGGTTTTAGGTGTGCAGTGTTAGATCACACTTATTTTAATTTGCATTTCCTTAATGGCATACTATATGGAACATCTCTTTGTATGTTCATTTGCCATCTGTGAGGTATCTGGTGAGCTTTCTATTCCAATCTTTGGCTTATTTTAAAATCAGATTGTTTCCTTATTACTGCGTTTTAAGAAATCTTTTTGTATTTTGCATAACAGTCCTCTATCAGACATGTCTTTTCCAAGTGTTTTCTCCCAGTCTGTGGCTTGTCTTCTCATTCTCTTGGCAGTTTCTTCCACAGAGCAGAGCAGAGTTTTTAATTTTAATGAGGTCCAATTTATCAATTCTTTCTTTCATGGATTGTGTCTTTGGTATTGCTTCTAAAAGAGTCATCACCATGCTTGAGGTCACCCAGATTTTCTCCTATGTAACCTTCTAGGAGTTTTACATCAGTAGGTTTGCATTTTACATTTAGTTCTATGATCCATTTTGATTTATTATTTTTGTCACAGTTCTAAGTTCTGTGTCTAGGAAATTTTTGGTTTTTTTGCATATGGATACCTTGCTGCTTGGCACCGTTTGTTGAAAAAGATGATCTTTTCTCCATTGTATTGTCTTTGTTCTTTTGTCAAAGATTAGCTGGCTCTACTTATATGGATCTATTTTTGGACTCTCAATTCTATTCCATTGACCTGTTCATCTATTCTTTCACAATGCAGTCCTTTGACTTTGTGCTTTTCTTTAATATTGTGTTGTCATTTTGCTTCTTTATATAAACTTTAGAATCACTTAGTTGATATCTACAGAATAATTTGCTGATATTTTGATTGAGACTGTGTTGAACCCCCAGATCAAATTGGGCTGATATAACATCTGGCATGCTGCAGTCGATAGGGTCACAAAGAGCTGGACACGACTAAGTGACGAGCAAAAATAAACATCTTGAAAATTTGAATCTTCCTATTGATGAACACGAAATAGCTCTACATTTATTTAGTTCTTTTTTGATTTATCAGAGATTTATAATTTTTCTCATATACATCTTGTTGCTGATCTTTTTAAAGTATGTATTTGAAGACATACATATTAGTTGTACTTTTGTTGTTATTGTTCAGTTACTAAGTTATATCTGACTCTTTGTGACCCCATGGACTGCAGTATGCCAGGCTTCCCTGTCCTCCACTATCTCCGGGAGTTTGCTCAAATTCACGTCCACTGAGTCAGTGATGATATCCAACCATCTCATCCTCTGTCGTCCCCTTCTCCTCCTGCCTTCAATCTTTCCCAGCATCAGGGTCTTTTCCAATAAGTCAGTTCTTCGCATCAGGTGGCCAAAGTACTAGAGTTTCAGTTTCAGCATCAGTCCTTCCAATGAATATTCAGAACTAATTTCAGGATTGACTTATTTGATCTTGCAGTCCAAGGGACTCTCAAGAGTCTTCTCCAGCACAATTCAAAATCATCGATTCTTTGGCACTCAGGCTTCTCATGGTCCAACTCTCACATTTGTACACTACTACTGGAAAAACCATAGTTTTGACTAAATGGACCTTTGTTGACAAAGTAAAATGTCTCTGCTTTTCAATACGTTGTCTAGGTTTGTCATAACTTTCCTGCCAAGGAGCAAGGGTTTTGTAATTTCATGGAGGCAGTCACTGTCTGCAGGAAATTTTAGAGCCCAGGAAAATAAAATCTGTCCTTTTCCCCTCTTCTATTTGCCATGAAGTGAGGGTACCAGAGGCCATGATCTTAGTTTTCTGAATGTTGAATTTTGAACCGGTTTTTCCACTCTTCTCTTTAACCCTCATCAAGAGGTTCTTTAGTTCCTCTTCAGTTTCTGCCATTAGAATGGTATTATCTGCTTATCTGAGGTTATTGATATTTCTTCTGGCAATCTTGATTCCAGCTTGTGATTCATCCAGCCCGGCATTTCGCATGATGTACTCTGCATATAAGTTAAACAAGCAGGGTGACGATATATAGCCTGGATGTACTTTCTCAGTTTTGAGCCAGTGAGTTGTTTCATGTCCAGTTCTATCTGTTGTTTCTTGACCTACACACAGATTTCTCAGGAGACAGGAAAGGTGGCCTGGTATTACAATTTCTTTAAGAATTTTCCAGTTTGTTTGATCCAAGCAGTCAAAGGTTTTATCACAGTCAATGAACCAGAAGTAGATGTTTTTCTGGAATTCCTTGCTTTTTCCATGATCCAGTGAATGTTAGCAATTTGATCTCTGGTTCCTCTGCCTCTTCTAAATCCAACTTGTACATCTGGAAGTTCTCCATTCATGTTCTGCTGAAGCCTAGCTTGAAGGATTTTTTTTTTTTAGCTTGAAGGATTTTGAGCATTACCTTGTTAGTATGTGGATTAGGCTCAATCATGTGGTAGTTTGAACATTCTCATTCCTTGGCATTGCCCTTCTTTGGTATTGGAGCAAAAACTGACCTTTTCCAGTCCTGTGGACACTGCTGAGATTTCCAAATTTGCTGGCATATATAATGCAGCACTTTAACAGCATCAACTTTTAGGATTTGAAATAGCTCAGCTGGAATTCTATCACCTCCACCAACATCACCTGTTTTAGTGATGCTTCCTAAGGCCCACTTGACTTCACACTCCAGCATGTCTGGCTCTAGGTGAGTGACCATGCCATCATGATTATCTGGGCCATTAAGACATTTTTGAGAGAGTTCTGTGTATTCTTGCCATCACTTCTTAACCTCTTCGGCTTCTGTTAGGTTCATACCGTTTCTGTCCTTTATTGAGCCCATCTTTGCATGAATGGTGTGCTGTGATTCACGGGGTTTGCAAAGAGTTGGACACGACTGAGCGACTGAACTGAACTGAACTGAACTTGCATGAAAAGTTCCCTTGCTCTCTCCAGTTTTCCTGAAGAAATCTCTAGTCTTTCCCATTCTGTTGTGTCCCCCTATTTCTTTGCATTGTTCATTTAAGAAAGCCTTCTTATCTCTCCTTGCTATTCTCTGGAACTCTGCATTCAGTTATGTGTACCTTTCCTTTCTCCCTTGCCTTTTGCTTTGTCTCTCCGCAGCTATTTGTAAAGCCTCCTCAGACAACCACTTTGCCTCTTGCAATTTTGTCATATTTAAGTTTCTTCCAACTATTACATTATTTTTATTATTATATTTATATTATGTGGCAAAAAATAAAAACCCCAAGCTTGGTTCAGAACATTTCCAATCAACATCAATTAAATGGTGAAAAACAGCTACAAATTATAACAACTTTTGATCAATACCAACGTGGAAGAAAAAGTTCTTTGAATATAGTTCCATCCCCAATAAGAATATAGCACAATGACCAGCACAAATTATACCCACATTGACACTTAAAGCTGGTCACAATTTTGAATCTCTTTCATGAAGCTAGCACATTGGATAAAATAGTTTTTTAAAGCCTTTTAAGAAGGGTCATTGATCTGTTCCAAATTAAAGGAGACTGAAGAGACACGTCTTAAAGACTGAAGTCTTAAAGACTGAAGAGACTGAAGAGACAGTTAAAGGCAATGCATAATCCTGGATTGGACCCTGGACCAGAGGGAAAATAGCTATAAAGGCCAATACTGGGACTATGCATGAATTTTAATATGGATTAGCTAATAGCATTGCATCAATGTTTCACTTCTTGATTTTAATCATCAAGACGTCCCTGTACTTTGCAAATACACCCTGAAATATTTAGAAATGAAAGGCCTGATATTTTGAGGTTTCTTTCCTTTTTTGTTAAACTATAGAGCATGTTGTACATGTATACGTGAAAAAGTGTACTTTTTTTTATACAGAGGGAGATAATGAGAAACCTAATGCAGGGAAATTAAAACAAACTGGGTAAAGAGTACATAAACAATCTTCGTACTCATCTTGAAACTTCCCTATAAGTTAGAAATCATAACAAAATGAAAATTCACCAAGCCAATAAAAATGCTCTAAAATTAAGTCTAAAAAGTTAAAAAATCATGTATTTGACATATTTTCCTGACTTCACTCTAATATTTCAGACTTTTTAAAAGCCAATTCAATGCAGTATTTGGCCTAAAGATTTAAACATAAGCGAAAAACAGCTTAAAATACTACATAATGTTCTATTAATACATGACTGCTGGACAGAAAATATAAAATTGAAGAGAACACTTAATCTTAGATTCTTATAATCTTTTGTTTCACTATCTGTGAAGTTAATGCTCATGAAGAGGTAATAGTATAAGTAGATTTTTTTTCTTCAGTGAAAGGGACCTGAGAGAAAATATGCTTCTTTGCCTTCATGAGAAGTGGGAAGTGTTTAGAGGTACAGGGGCATTACATAAACAAATTGCTCTCAAATGGTTTGGAAAATAATAATATGAGATGGGAATTCCCTGGTGAGCCAGTGTTTAAGCCTCTGAACTTTCAAAGCAGGGGGTGCAGATTTAATCCCTAATCAGGAAACTAGATCCCACGTGTCCAAAATATAAATAATAATAATGATAAGAGAAGCTAAAAAAGTAAAAGTGGCTTAAGGTTAACAAAAGTGGGACTGAGATGAAGCATGTATGGGAGTCCTTTGTACCCTTTTTTTCTCTCTTGTGTTTTCTTTTTGACTGAAACTTTTCTGTAAGTTTGAAATTATTTTGATATAAAAGATTACAGGGAAAAAATCCCCAAACACATATTATGAGTCATCAGATAGCCCTTCTGGTCTGTTCCATATTGCATGATCTGCCTTCTGAGGCAGCTGTCAGCACGGGCACATGTCTGGATCCACCCCAGTTGGCCTTCTATCTTTCTGCTGCCTGCATCTCAAGCCCTGGGACTACTTGCCAATGAGCCTGACTCAGGCTAGGACGTCACTACCCTGAGCAACTCAGCCAAGACTGGTCCAACTGGTTAGGGTCCTCTGACCGTGTATATAGTTAGGTAGGCAAGTAGCACCAACAGCACATACTCAGTCATTAAGTCATGTCTGACTCTTGGCGACCCTACTCTTTGCAGCCCGCCGGGCTCCTCTGCCAACAAGATTCTCCAGCTGAGAATACTGGAATGGGTTGCCATTTCCCTCTCCAGGAGATCTTCCTGACCCAGGGATTGAACCCATGCCTCCTGCATTGTCAGGCAGATTCTTTGCCACTGAGCCACCTGGGAAGCCCAGTGGGCCCATTGCAAAACATACGCTGTTTAGCTGAAGCTCTAAAAATGAAACAAAATCAAGTTTGCTTCAGCAGCAGGAGACCAGTGTGAGGTTCTCCGTTTGATGATAGACCCTGAGCAGCTGGGAGCACCGGTCCTCGCCTCAGGTGCCTGCAGCCTGGCTGGCATGAGGCTCTATGTCCCCTTCCTCCCCGACCCTGATCTCTGTGATTACAGTTTTTATTTTTGTGATTTCCTTCAGTATAAAATCAAGGTCAGGGAGCATATTCTTCCCCACAAAGACAGTGATTAAAGCAGTGTGTGGAATGACACTCAGTCTAACCTTTTTATTTGCATATCCTTTCTTGCTTCCTATAGAGCTGGTGTGTCATCAGCTGATAGGAAAGCACATTTTCCTGGTATGAAAGCACATTTTCCAGGCTCTCAGTATTATTGTAAATATTAGGTAACATTCACTAAAGGGGAATTTACTGCATTGGATTTAGGATATTTAGTATATCGCAAGTGGGATAGCTATGAAGGATGTAAACTGTAGTTAACAGAGGATTTGAAAGGAAGGCATATATTCATATGGTGATGCATGCTTGGTGAAAATATTTTTGTGAATAACTTAGTGGGGGGAAGAAAAGAGTGCATTGAATCAGTAGAATAAAATGAACACATTTTAATCAGCAAGGGCATAGGCACTGATAATGAGGATGAGGTAGATCAGTTTCTGCACTTTTTTAGTTAAAAAGTAAAGTGAGACAGAGCTGAGATTGTACCAAGGGGAACAGAAAGCTTGACTGAGAACAGACTGCATAGCCTTATGAGTGCACGCTAAGGGCTGCCCTCTATGCTAATTTCATGATAATGAGCAAAACCGCGTGGGAGCATTAATAGCGTAAGTTATAGTCAAGAGCCAACTGGACGCTTGGAAGGTCTGCTGGGCACAACATTTAGAAGGAGCTTCAGGAAAAGATAAAAAATTATATCATCTGGGAAGGGCATAGATTTTATTTAATTAATTAATTTACTTACTGTATTTCATCAGTCTTATCTAAGTCATATTGAGAAAAAAGTTTCTTTCCAGTGAGCCTGTTTCCCAGAATGCAAAAGGGTGGGTGAGGAGGAGGTACGGGTGTGGCTGACTTTCCCAGCTCTTCCCGTTGTCCAGGAGCTCAGGTAAAGTTAAAAATTGGCAGTGTCTTTGGAGCACTTTCATCCCCTTCACTTCATCCTCAAATGAGAACATGGAGACGTCTCGGTGAGGAATTCTTTTTCTTTTATGGTTGTGCTGGGTCTTCGTTGCTACAAGTCGGCTTTTTCTAGGAGTGGCAAGTGGGGGCTACTCTCTAGTTGTGTTGTGGGGGCTTCTTGTTGCAGTGGCTTCTCTTGTTGATGAACAAAGGCTCTAAGGCGAGTGGGCTTCAGTCGTTGTGGCACGGGCTCCGTAGTTGCGGCACACAGGCTTACTTGCTCCCTGGTACATGTCATCTTCCTGGACCAGGGATCAAACCCATGTCTTCTGCACTGGCAGGTGGATTCTTATCCACTGTGCCATGAACGAAGTCCTAGATGAGGAATTCTAATGCCCAGTTTATTGCAGCCTGTCCGAGGACACGCAGAAGCTCAGAACTGGTTCCGAAGCTCTGGGTCATGGATCAGGTAGGAAACTGGAGGACGGGGCAAGAAGCAGGGAAACCACCAAAGGGGAAGGGAATAGCATACCATTAGTGTCTCCTGAGTAGTCCTTAGCACTCAAGTATAGACTGCAGGGTGACAGTGTTGTCATCCTGCTTATTTAGCTCACAAGCAGAGTACATCATGCGAAATGCCAGGCTGAAGGAATAACAAGCAGGAATTAAGATTGCCAGGAGAAATGTCAACAGCCTCAGATATGCAGATGATACCACTCTAATGGCAGAAAGTGTAAAGGAACTAAGGAACCTCTTGATGAGGGTGGAAGTGGAGAGTGAGAAAGCTGGTTTGAAACTCAATATTCAAAAAAAAGAAGATAATGGCATCCAGTCCCATCACTTCATGGCAAATAGAGGAAAAAAAGCGGAAACAATGACAGATTTTTTTTGGGGGGTGGCTCCAAAATCACTGCAGATGGTAACTGCAACCATGAAATTAAAAAACCCTTGCTCCTTGGAAGGAAAGCTATGACAAACCTAGACAGCATATTGAAAAGCAGAGACATCACTTTGCCAACAAAGGCCCATATAGTCAAAGCTATGGCTTTTCCAGTAGTCATGTATGGATGTGAGAGTTGGACCATAAAGAAAGCTGAATACAGAAGAATTTATGCTTTTGAACTGTGGTGCTGGCAAAGACTCTTGAGAATCCCTTGGACTGCCAGCAGATCAAACCAGTCATTACCAAAGAAAATCAACCTTGAGTATTCACTGGACAGACTGATGCTCAAGGTGAAGCGCCAATCCTTTGGCCACCTGATAAGAAGAACTGACTCATTGAAAAAGACCCTGATGCTGGGAAAGATTGAAGGCAGGAGGAGAAAGGGATGACAGAGGATGAGATGGTTGGATGGCATCACAGACTCAATGGACATGGGTTTGCACAAACTCCAGGAGATGGTGAAGCCTCCAGGAAAGCCTGACGTGCTGCAGTCCATGGGGTTGCAAAGAGTAGGACACGACTTAGCGACTGAACAACAGATTGCAGAAACTTTTAGGGACACTTGACTTCCTGGAGAATCAGAAAGCCCTCGTATATAAGGAGAAAAAGGGTTCCTTGATGAGCACAGATGTTAAATAAAAGGAATACACTGTACCTCTGAGTTCTGAGGTATCATGGACACTGCACACACCTATAATTTCTCCCACTGGTAAAGCAACAACTTGTGAAAATCAACCAAGGACCAAGGATCTGGGAGTCCACACGGTCCTGCCTATCTTGCTTCCCAGGGCTACTGCATGGAGAACACTTGGAAATGGAGACACCAAACTCTCTCTTCTCATAGATAAAAAAAACTTTTTCCCTTGACCATGCCACGTGGCATGTGGGATCTTATTTCCCTAACCAGGGATCAAACCCACGCCCCTTGCATTGGAAGCACAGAGTCTTAACCACTGGACCACCGGGGAAGTCCTCTCTTCTCACAGCTTTTCAGGATTGGTTTTTTTAAATTAAACTTTTAATTTTGTACAGGATTATAGCTGATTAACAATGCTGTGATAGTTTCAGAGGGATAGCAAAGGGACTCAGCCATACATATATGTATGTATCCATTCTCCCACAAATTCCCCTCCCATCCAGGTGGCCACACAACATTGAGCAGAGTTCCCTGGGGGAAAGGATCGTTAAGGAGTTTGGGATGGACAGGTACACACTGCTATAGTTAAAATGGAAAACCAACAAGGACCTATTGTATAGCAGAGGACTGGTTTTGATATGCACCTGAGAGGAGCCGGTCACTCCTCTCTGCTCCAGAGGAGGTCAGAGATGAAGGTGAGGTGCCTCAAACTTAAAACACAGAATGTTCTCTTGGAACATGGGTTTGCAATAATAAACAAAACAAGACGTCTTTGAGCACTTTTCCCTCATATATGCCAAGAGCACTTTTCCCTCCTGCTCTTACATAGTTTTGACCAACTCAAGAGCTAAATATCTGTGAGAATGCATACATGATGGCAATTTATTTTCTATGTCTGACAGTGTCATTCAATAAAATAAATGTTGCCAAGAGTTCATTCTGCTAGCTCTCCAAGCTTAATGTTTGACATGAACTTTGTTGCGAGGATATGCTTGCTTTATGATGATAACTTGATTTACTCCTGTTTGTTACTCAAACTGCAACTGTGAATGATGTTTTTCTGGTATTGGTCTCTTGCCCTATGCTTGTAACAAGACCCATTAGCTACATTGCTCTGAAATTAGGTAGTAGTGATGACAACTCTGCAAATATACCCCAAACCACTGAACTGTACACTTTAAATGGGTGACTTTCAGAGTACGTAAATTATATCTCATTAAAACTGTTCTTTTTTTTTTTAAGTGCTAACTCCCAGTGTACATTGCAAAACTGTTTACAACAGCCAAGATATGGAAGCAACCTAAATTTCTATTGAGAGAAATGGATAAAGAAGATATAGTACATATACACAATGGAATATTACTCAGCCATTAAAAAAGATAAAATAATGCCATTTCAGCAACGTGGATGGGCCTAGAGATTATCATACTGAGTGAAGTAAGTCAGATAAAGACAAATATCACATGACATCACTTATACGGGGAATCTAAAAAAAAAAAGATACAAAAGAACTTATTTATCAAATAAACTCACAGACTGAGAAGAATGAATTTATCGTTACCAGGGCAGGGGTGGGGGAGGGGCAGGTAGGGAGTTTGGGATGACATGCACACACTGCTACATTTAAAATAAATAGCCAGGACTTCCCTGGTAATCCAGTGGTTAAGACTTGACACTGCCAGTGCAGGGGGTGCAGGTTTGATCCCTGATCTGGTCAAGGAGCTAAGATCTCTCATGCCTCGAAGCCCAAAACCAGAACATGAAACAGAGGCACTATTGTAACAAATTCAATAAAGACTTAAGGAATGGTCCACATCAAAAAGTCTTAAAAAGAAATAAAACTAAATGGACAGACAAGAAGCTACTGTATAGCCCAGGGAACTCTGCTCAATATTATGTAGCAATCTAAATGGGCAAAGAATTTGAGAAACGAATAGATACCTGTATAACTGAATTACTTTGCTGTGCACATGAAACTAACTTTTTGTTTAATATTGCAGTTAAAGAACAGAAAGAGACTTGTTTATAGAACATAGCTCACATGGGTAAAAAAAATTATGATTAGATATTATCCCTGCTCATCTTTATTGTCTTAAAGAGAGGTTTTATATGGGGTTGGAGCAGCCGTTTCTTTGAAGCAGGTGACTTGCTGAGAGGGAAAATCTCCCTTTCCCTAACACCATCTATAAAAAAAGGTAGAGGATCAAATTTTGCTTGTACATCTTACAAATAGAAAGCTGAGATTATTTTTAAAAGACTGAAACCAATGTGGTATTATCTGAATGTTGAACATTACGATTATTAAAGAGCAATGGTTCCCAACCTTGGCAGTACATTGGAATCACCTGAGGAGTTTTAACAATACAGCAACTGGCTCACACTTGAAGAGACTCTGATTTATGTGGTCTGAGGTGTGGCTGGGGTTTGGAGTTTTAGAAGCTTTGCTAGTGATTCTAATGTGTAGACAAGGTTGAGATACACTGCCATGGAGAAAAATGAGTAGCTGAATATCTGACTAGTTTATTAGTCCCTTGGTGCTCTGAAATTTCCAATTACTGCTCATTTTCAAAGGATTAAATTTATGCCTAGGTCAGACAAATGATGTTGGTAAGTGCCTAGAACAGCTAAGTTATTCTTAGTGGTTGTATTTAGGTTACTAATTTTAAAGTATTTGTTGAATTTGTTACAATACTGCCTCTGTTTTATTTTCATTACTAATTTTAAGCTTCCAATAACCATCTCTCAATGACTGATGTAACCACTTGGGGATATGGAACAACATAGCAGAGAGCATCAAAGATAAAAGGTAACTTATTTCTTTGAAAAATTTCTCACGTCTATTGCTCTGTTCTTTCTTTCTGGAACTATTTGTTAGACATTAGACTCTCTGGATTAGTTCCACTCACTGGTTTTCATATCCTTTTTTCCTTTTATTTCAAATATCTTTTATTTTGATTCTACTTTCTAGGACAATTCCTCTATTTTGTTTTCCAAACTATCTATTGAATTTTAAAATACTGATTGTTATATTTTTATTTCCAAGAACTTTTTCTAAATCTCTTACTGTACTTTTAAGAAATCTGTTCTTGTGTCATAGATGTAACTTCTGTTATTTCTCTAAGGTTCTTACAGATTTTTTCCTGCATATTCTATTTACCCGAACTTCCTTTTTTTCATCTCTGTCTCTCACGATAGCATGTGTCCTTAAATGTTTATTTAGTAGGAGGATAACAAAAATATATTGGAAGCTTTGTATGTATGGATCAGAGCACTAGGGGGTGATTAGGCAAGAGCAAGAATGTTTGATTTGTACTTCACCAAATGTCAGGATCTTCAGGTTTGTTCCTGTTGACTAGGTCAGTTTTCTCAGAGAGTAATCCTTCAACCTCCTGCCTAGAATGCAGTTATGGGTTGAATTGTGTTCCGCAAAAAGATATGTTGCAGTCCTCACCTCCAGTGCCTCAGAATGTGACCTTATTTGGACATACGGTTGTAATTCATTAAGATGAGGTCATATTGGTGTAGGGTGAGCCCTTAATCCAATATGACGTGTCCTTATAAGAGGAGATAGAGACACACACACACAGGGAAATAACCAGCAAGTGGGGATGGAGGTAGAGACTGCAGCGACACGTCTATGTACCAAGGACTACCTGGGGTTATCAGGAACTTGAAGAGACAAGGAAGAATCCTAGGAGCTTTGAAGAGAGCATGACACTGCCTACACCTTGATTTCCAACTTCTAGTTCCTTAACTGTTAGACAATAAAGTGAAAGCGAAAGTGTTAGTCACTCAGTCGTGAGACCCCTTGGACTGTAGCTCACCGGGCTTCTCTGTCTATGGGATTTTCCAGACAAGAATACTGGAGTGGTAGCCATTCCCTTCTCCAGGGGATCTTCCCGACCCAGGGGTTAAACCCAAATCTCCTACATTGCAGGCAGATTCTTTACCGTCTGAGCCACCAGAGATGTTGTTTTAACCAGCTAATTTGCAGTGCTTTGCTACAATAGCCTGAGGAATTAATATAGATGCATAAGCCTGGTTTTCACGAAACAGCAGGGAAAGGATCCTGCTGATCTCATTCAGTATCTATACTATAATTAATTCCCCTCTTCTCACGGTGGCACTTTACCCCTGCCCTCAGCTCTGCCTCATATCCTCTTTGGTTCAGTTTTTTCAGTATCTGAGCCGCCACTATTACGCTATTGTGGAGGAAGGGTAGCCTTCTGGTGGCACCAGGTGGGGAAAGTGACTTTCTGTTTCTCACCTGTTGTTTTAACTGCTTCTTATTCATATAATCAGCCAATCCTCCCACACTCTCATCCTACATTTGGAAGTGCTTGGTCCTTCTTTTATGCATATAGAATTATATTTATTTATTTTGGGCTGTGCTGGGTCTCTGTTGCCGCGTGAGCTTTTCTCTAGATGCGTGATGATCTTAAAAGAATCATATATGATAATTTTGGTGAGGATTTGGGAAGGAGCCGATGAATCTATGTACTCAATCTAGGATGGTCAGCTAGAAATCCGACCACATAACTTTTTAGAGGATCTAGTTGTGAGTTAAGTAGAAAGAAAAGAGAACTTGTTCATCTTGATAAAACCTACAGCTAATAAAATATTTAATTACATATAATGTTTAATGGCAAAATTATTGAATGCTTTCTCCCCTAAGATCAGGAACAAAACAAGTATGTTTACTGTCCCTTTTACTCAGCATATCACTGGAGATGCTAGCCAGTGCAATAAGGTAAGTTTTGCTCTTGGAACTTTCTGGAGAAGAAAATTTTTTCTGAATACTTTCATATTAGTTGACTCTGTGGATGTGGAACCCGTGGATACAGAACTTGTGGATACAGAAGGTCAACTGTAGTTAACTGTATGTCAAATGTATCTCAATAAAGCTGTTAAAAATTCAACTCAGAGAAAGACAAATGTCATATTATATGTGGAATAAAAACAATGATATACATGAACTTATTTACAACACAGAAAGCGACCCAAAGACATAGAAAACAAACTTATGGTTACCAAAGAGGAAAAGGCGGTGAGGGAGGGATAAATTAGGAGTTGGGATTAGCAGACACAAACTACTGTGTATAACATAGTTAAACAAAAAAGATGTACTGTATAGCACAAGGAGCTATACTCAGTGTCAATGTCAGCCTGTAATGGAAAAGGATCTGAAAAAAGAATATATACCACACTTATGGCAGAAAGCGAAGAAGAACTAAAGAGCCTCCTGATGAAAGTGAAAGGAGAGAGTGAAAAATTTGGCCTAAAACTCAACATTTAGAAAACTAAGTTCATGGCATCCAGTCCCATCACTTCATGGCAAATAGATGGGGAAACAGTGACAGACTTGATCTTTTTGGGCTCCAAAATCACTGCAGCCATGAAAATAAAAGATGCTTGCTCCTTGGAAGCAAAGTTATGACCAGTCTAGACAGCATATTAAAAAGCTGAGACATTACCTTGCTGACAAAGGTCCGTCTAGTCAAAGCTATGGTTTTTCCAGTGGTCATGTATGGATGTTAGAGTTGGACTGTGAAGAAAGCTGAGTGCCGAAGAATTGATGCTTTTGAACTGTGTTGTTGGAGAAGACTCTTGAGAGTCCCTTGGACAGCAAGGAGATCCAACCAGTCCATCCTAAAGGAAATCAGTCCTGAATATTCATTGGAAGGACTGATGCTGAAGCAGAAACTTTGGCCACCTGATACGAAGAACTGACTCATTTGAATAGACCCTGATACTGGGAAAGATTGAAGGTAGGAGGAGAAGGGGACGACAGAGAATGAGACGGTTGGATGGCATCACCGACTCAATGGACATGAGTCTGAGTGAACTCTGGGAGTTGGTGATGGACAGGGAGGTCTGGCATGCTGCAGTCCATGGGGTCACAAAGAGTCAGACACGACTGAGCGACTGAACTGAACTGAACTGAACTGATATATATATATTAGGTTGGCCAAAAAGTTCATGTGGGTTTTATAAGCCCTTATGGAAATATATACACGCATACACACACACATATACACACATACAACTGAGTCACTTTGCTGTACACTTGAAACTAAGACAACACTGTACATTAACTATACTTCACTTTTTTTCAAGTGGTGCAATAAAAAAGCTGGACTTTTGTCATTTTGGTGTGTTTTCTGGCTGGAGCAGAGAAATAGATGTGGTTCATCCATCATATTTACCTGAAAATCCAATCACATAACTTTTTAAAGAATCCTGTTTTCATTCCAAAAACTTTTTTTTGGTAATTTTCTTGGTCTATTTCTCTCTATCACTCATGAATACTCCCATTCATTTATGCCTCATTTTGTTCCCAGCCCAACCAAGTTCTGGGTTGAGTCCTAGGGATGGGTTTCAATGCAGTGAATTACGGAAGGTACCTGGCATGTTATTGCCTGAGGATTAACTGCATAGTTAAATCAGGTACAGATCTGTCCCTGAAGCAAGAGAATAGACCAATCAATGTTTCAGGTTATTTTCTCTTCAATACAAGCATTGATTGCTCATGTTATAAATGGTGACTCTTAAAAATGAAGGAGTTGACAAATTAGATAGTATGGCTTGGCATTTGCAGCTTCATATATGCCCTTCCCCTCCTCACCCCTTCATCCAAGCGTAATCCAAGTCTTGATAGTATCTGAAAAAGACCTTGACTCTACAGGCTCCTGGGATGGGTGGAGTGAGCATGAATGACGTACACGTGTAAGGTATGCCCATCACATGTGTGGACATGTCAGAGGAACACCCATGTCATGACTGGTGAATCTAGATGGGAATTCTTTTCCTCAGCACTGCTTTAATCATGCATTACTTCTTTTTAATAAGAGGAGTCTCTGGTTTTACCAGTTATATTTTCCTTACAACACATTAGATAAATAATGGGTTTCATTTTAAGTGTTTTTGTTCTCACAGTGAATGGGAAAGTCCCAGGATGATCAGGAATTTTTCTTGAGTATAAATCTGAAACAGATCTTAAAGACCTTTCAGACAGGTTCCAGTCTGGAATGAAAGTGAAAAGTGAAGTCGCTCAGTCGTGTCCGACTCTGCGACCCGTGGACTGTAGCCCTCCAAGCTCCTCTGTCCATGGGATTCTCCAGGCAAGAATACTGGAGTGGGTTGCCGTGCCCTCCCCCAGGGGATCTTCCCGACCCAGGGATCGAACCCAGGTCTCCCACATTGCAGGCAGACACTTTAACCTCTGCACCACCAGGGAAGCCCTTCCAGTCTGGAATAGCACCTTACAAATGAGGTAAAGCCATTTACTAGATTGTTAAAGGAAAGAAAAGGAAGAAAACTGGGGGAAACGAGCCCGTTGAGGGTCGTGTCTGTGTTTTATTACTTCTGTACTCATATTGCCAAGCACAACAGCTAGACCTCTGTTGGGCATCTATTATTTGGGGTGTAATTTGTATTTCTCTCCTCATACTCTGATACCAGACTGCTTCTTTCCTGTGGGGAAGTCCTATCAAGTGGGTCTGGTGAGATTGTCAGTGTTCACTCCCCCACAGGTGACCAGGTCTGGCCATTCATTTCCCTAGGAACGTTAATTGATTTAGACGAACAGTTACCTGAACTAACCTAGGCCAAATGCAGTTTTCAATTAAGACTTCTTTTCCCTGCTCGTTGGAGAGATTTCTCTGAGATGTAGATACTGCTTTTTCATATAAAATTTTTTTTGAATTAGCTTTTTATTTGTTTACTTATTTATTTAATTGGCTGTGTTGGGTCTTAGTTGCAGCATGCGGGATCTTTCATTCCAGCTGAAGGAAGGTTACACGGCTCAAAATAGCCTGGAGTTAAAGCTCCCCTCCGGGTCCTCCCCACCATTCTATGCAAAACAAAGAACTCTCTCACCCGAAGGAAAAAAATGGACATTAAGGTTGATTACTCCAGCTCCCAGCTGGTCCAGCCTCTGGCCGGTCTCCAGAATTCCTTGCCCCAGCCATTTAAGAGATAACTGCTCTGAACAACCTTGGGGAAGAACAGGCCCCTTAAGACAGTAGCTTTCCACATACATGCCTCTGTATACTTCCTCTTTTCTCGGTCAGTGCAGCCACTCACGAATCTGACTGCTGCCCCTTCTGGCCTCATTAAAGGTGGTCTGTTCCTGTAAAGTGCCCGCTCCGTCTTTTTCCAAACCTCAGCTTCTCTAACTCCCTTACCCTACAGCAGCTCTTGGGCTTCCCTAACTGCTGCTCTAACTCCAGAACACATGGGCTTATTAGTTGTGGCATGCAAACTTAGTTGCTCCATGACACATGAGATCTAGTTCCCCAACCAGGGATCAAACCGGCATCCGCTGCATTGGAAGGTGGCTTCTTAACCACTGGACCACCAGGGAAGTCTCATGAGATACAGACCTAACCTTGGACTGCAGGAGAAAAACATGAGCCCCTGTAGACAGTGTTTGAGCCCCTAATCCAGCTACAGCTGAAAGTAGACGCAGTCCTTTACTGTTTGAGCTAATTTGAGTTGGGTTTCTGTTACTCACAACCAAAAGAATTCCAACTAATGCAATCATGATTTAATGGCACCCTCTAAAATATTACTCTTAAAAATAAACATGAAGGTCAACAGTCTCCCAACTCAAATAAAAACAAAATACGGGAAACTAAAATTTAACCCCATGTTGGGAGAGAATGGTTTGCAACTAGGATCAATCTTCAAATAGTAAAATCTTTCAGGCAATAAATAGAAGTAGTGAGGAAGTCTAAACATTTCTTTTGAGGGACTTCTCTGATGGTCCAGGGAATAAGACTCCATACTCCCAGTGCAGGGGGCCTGGGTTAGATGCCTGTTTGGGGAACTAAGATCCCACATCCACAACTAAGCCTGTGTGCCGCAACTAGGGAAGCCCACACGCTACAGTGAAGACCCAGTGCAGCCAAAATAAATAGTAGAAAATGAAAGTCAATAAATAACCATGTCTTTTTAGAATTTTTAGAAATGATCTCTCATCGAAAGTGGTCTAGCTATCTAGACCTGGAGAATAAGTGACAGCTTAAGATCTCTGAGAATGCAACTATAGCTTATCTGTCAAAGTTACGCTGAAGTTAAGAATCAAATGAAGCCATATTTTCTTAAGGATCTTTAGCTGTCATTTAGTCACAAGTCATGTCCAACTCTTTTGCGACCCCATGGACTGCAGCCTGCCAGGCTCTTCTGTCCACGGGATTTCCCAGGCAAGAATACTGGAGTGGTTGCCATTTCCTTCTCCAGGGGATCTGGAGATGGAACTCTCCTGCATTGGCAGGCGGATTCTTTCCTGCTGAGCCAGTTACAAAGATTTTGAGCCCCTCCCTCCCACTAGGGTGCCTAGTCTCTGCTCCTATATGCCCTGTCCTTTCTCAGAGTTCCCCAGGTATTGTCTCACTGCTGGTGACAAAATGACCCTCCTTTTGCTCCTATCTGATCAGCTTCCCTGGCTGTCTGGAGTCTTCAAGAAGAATCCAGAGTCAAGGAGCAGTGCTGACCTCCTGGACCCCCTACTGTACCCCTGAACTTCCAGAGGCTTGTGGTTGTCATGTCAAAGTGGAAAGAATGCCTTCTCTGCAAGTGCTTGCTGCTTATTGTCAACCAGGAGGTCCTGAAGTAGCACTAAAGTCTCATAAACTCAGTCATGAACACAGTTGAGGGACTTCCCTGGCGGTCCAGTGGTTGAAACTTTGCCTGCTAATGCAAGGGGTGTGGGTTTGATTCCTGGTCAGAGAGCTAAGATCCCACATACCTGGTCACCAAAACAAGGAAACACAAAGCAGAAGCAATATTGTAACAAATTCAATAAAGACTTAAAAGAAAAAACAAAAACAGGTTGAGCCGTAAGTTCGAACATGGACACACATACACGCCACACACACATGCTTATACATATGCATGCTGCTCTTTAGATACAGAACACAGCCATTTTTATAAAGTAAATATATAATCTCTCCACCTACAGCAGCATGGACAAATTTCACCTTCGTCATACTGAGCATTCTAGCAAAGGCAGAGACTTTCACATCTCCTTTTCAAAAGGAGCTCTTTGGTTTACTTTTTTTTTTTTTTTTAAATGATGGTATAAAACTGGTGGTGAAATTTGTTAGGGACCAAACGACGGGCTCTTGGACCTGAGTCATGTTTACCAGAAAGAGACAGGACATGCGCTTATCCTGCCTGGCCAATCATGTAACGCCAGCTACTCCTGTAACTGAGACAAAGAACTGCCTGTATATAAGCCGCCATACTCCTTTGTTCGGGGCTCTAGTCGGATTCCACCGTGCTGGATGAGACTTGGGCCCTAGCACGCTAGAAATAAACTCCCTTCTTGCCTTTGCATTACTGTGGTGGACTTGCTCTCTCAGTCGGTTCAGAGATACGGGCTCGGTGCATAACAAAATTTATCACTTATTTTTAATTTTCTACATTCTTTTAATTTTAAGGGAGTTTTTGATGTTGACATTTTACCAGTTTGAGTGAAGCATGGAAACCTTACTGTCTTTTCCCCTTATCTATGCCCATTTATAATTGTCTTAAATGTTTCCTCTCCACATATTGAGGTATGTCAGACAATGTTATCATTTTTGCTTCGACAAACAAACATAATTTTAAAAACTCTAGAAGAAAAGTCAATTGTATTTATCAGTATTTTTACTCTATTCATTATCCTTCCTTTTTCCTTCCTCAGGTTACAAGATTCCTCCTTTTATAAGTTTCATGGACTTCCCTGGAGGCCCAGTGGTTAAGACTCAGCTTCTAATGCAGGGGGCATAGGTTCGATCCCTGGTCTGGGAACTAAGATCCCACACGCCACTCAGTGCAGCCAAAAAAACCAAAACAAACACCACCTCTCTCCTTTTGTAAGCTTCCTTCTGTTTAAAGAATTTCCATTAACTATCTTTTCAGGTTTAGTCTGATGTTGACAAATTCTTTTAGTTTTTCTCCATGAGAATGTCTTGATATCCTCTTCTACCTGAAGCATATTTTCACTAAATGTAGAATTCTGGATTCACAGTTCTTTTCTTTTAATGCTTCAAAAATGTTGAGTCACTTCCTTTTGGCCTCCATGATTTCTGATGAGAAATCCGACATCATTCAAATTGTTTTTACTCTACTTACTTGTAGACATCACTTCTCTCTCCTCTCTCTCTCTCTCTTTTTTTTTTTTTCTGTCTTTAGCTTTCAGAAGTTGGTTAGGATCAATCTTGGCATGTATTTCTTTGGGCTTATCCTGTTTGAGATTCAACAGCTTCTTGAATCTATGGGTTAATATCTTCTGCCAAGTTCAGAACACTTTCAGCCGCTATTTTGTTGAGCTCTTTTTCAGGCTCACACTCCCCTTCTCTGGAAAGACTTGTTATGATCTCACATATCCCTGAGGTTCTCTTCATTTTTTTTTCTTTCAGTTTATTTTGTTTCTGTAGTTCTAATTGGATAAGTCTTATTGATCTCACTTCAAACTCACTGATTTATTCTCCTGTCTGCTATTGAGCCCCTCCAGGGAGTTCTTATATTTTATTATATTTCTCAGTTCTAAAATTTTCTTTTGGCTCTTCTTTATAGTTTCCATTTCTTTGCTGAAATTTCCCACTTTTTCACTTGTCTAAAGCATGTTCAAATTTTTTCATTGCAGCATTTTTTATGATGGACTCTTTAAAACCCCTATTGGCTAGTTCCAACATCTGTGTATCTTGGTCTTGCCATCTGTTTGACCGTCTTTTCTTATTCTAGTGGAGACTTTCCTGATCCGTGGGAGTAGGGATTCTTTTTCTAAATTAGTTCCAGACATCTTGGTTATTATGTTACGAAATCGTGTGTCTTATTGAAACCTTTAGTTTCAGCAGGTTTGCTCAACACCACACCTCTGCAGGGAGTGGGATGCTGTCTTTCACTGCCAGGTGGAGTGGGAGCCAAGTTCTCTGCGTGAAGCTGCAGAGGATGGAGGGCTTTTGAACAGGATGGTTAGGATGAAAGCCCTGACTCCTCACTTGACCTTCTCTGACATCATTCAGACACAGGGAGGAGGGTGCCTCATTCCAGCGAGATGAGGATGGAAATTTAGGCTCTCCACGCAACCTCTGTTGACAAGGGTGGGGATGGGGCCTGTTATTCCTGAGGCATTTGACTGCTGCTGCTGCTGCTAAGTCGCTTCAGTCGTGTCCGACCCTGTGCGACCCCATAGACGGCAGCCCACCAGGCTCCCCCGTCCCTGGGATTCTCCAGACAAGAACACTGGAGTGGGTTGCCATTTCCTTCTCCAATGCAGGAAAGTGAAAAGTCAAAGTGAAGTCACTCAGTCACGTCTGACTCTTCACAACCCTAGGGCCATTATTGTCTACAAGTTCTCAGTCTTACTAGACTGCTCCTTTCCTGTCCTTTGGCTAGAGAGAATGAATTTTTCTTAGATTTTTTTTTTTTGGTCGACATGGCATTTCTAGATTGGTAGCTTCTCCAGGACCCAGTTGAGAATATGAGAGACAAAGAAAACCTACGGAATTCAACACATAGCAATCCTTGAGTTCTGAGGTCCCTAACTATTCTGTTTTCTTTGCTCCATCTTTCAAAGCTGTCTTTATTTGTTTTAAATATAATATCCAAAGTTTTTAAGGAGATCAAGTCAGTCAGTCCTAAAGGAAATCAACCCTGAATAGTCACTGGAAGGGCTGAGGCAGAAGTTAAAGTTCCAATACTTTGGCCACCTGATGCAAAGAGCAGACACTGGAAAAGACCCAGCTGCTGGCAAAGATTGAGGGCAGGAGGAGAAGGAGGCAGCAGAGGGTAAGATGATTGGATGGCATCTCATCTCATCTCAATGGACATGAGTTTGAACAAACTCTAGGAGACAGTGAAGGACAGGAAAGCCTGGTGTGCTTCAGTCCATAGGGTTGCAAAGAATCAGACACAACTTAGTGACTGAACCACAACAATTCAATTTAATGTATATCCTCATCAGCCCAGTGCCAGTGGGTGGCAAATAGCAAGTACTCAATAAAACAATGAGCTTTTATTATTTACAATGACATGAAATAAATATCTGCTGGATAGATTGTCCCAACCCGTGGGTTATCAGGCTGTAGCTTCTCTTTTCAATGTTTTGTGTTTTCCAGTATATTCCAGGAGAAGGTATGTCAAGTCTATTTCTGAGTTAACCTATACTTGAACCCAATTTCTCTATTGAATGGCACCCTAAGGTCTCAAGCCTCAGTACCATAGCCAGGTATTTTTCTGCTGGTCACTACTGCTTGTATTGTAATTGTTTCTGGTGGTTGCAGCTCTCCACTACCTCAAGTGTTCACAAAGGTCTCCTTTTTTGCCCCCAAACACTCCATATAGCAGGTTTACTGAAAGTTTTAACATAAGTGAATGTTAGTACAGAGAAAGTGGAACTTTGAAACTGTATATCTGGGGACTTCCCTGGTGCTCCAGTGGTTCCGACTCTGCCTTCCAATGCAGGGGACATGGGTTTGATCCCTGGTCAGGGAACTAAGATTCCACATTCTGTGGAGCCACTGAGCCTGGGTGCTATAACTAGAGAAAGACCAGGTGTTGCAATGAAGACCCAGCACAGCCAAAAAAAGAAAAAAACCTGTATATCAATCGTTACTACTCCTAAATCAGCCATGCTGCAAAATCTTGTTTTTTTGTATCAACTAACAGCTCTTAAAAGACTCTTTACAGCTTTTACAACCTACAAAGCAAAAGACAAACATTACAGCTGTAAATTTTAAAACAATATTTTCTCTTTCCCTAAAACCCTAGGAACGGTGTTCCCACAATACTCTCTGCAACGAAGCAGTATTAAAACCATCTTTTAAAATGATATTTTTTTCCTGTGTCTTTCCACCAAGAATTCAAACATATTAAGGCTCTAATTTATATAAATAACCCTATGTGAGCATGCGTGCTCAGTCACTCAGCTGTGTCTGACTCTTTGCAATCCCATGACTGTAGCTTGCCAGGCTCCCCTGTCCATAGCATTTCCCAGGCAAGAATATTGCAGTGGGTTGCCATTTTCTCCTCCAGGGGATCTAGGGATTGAACCCCCATCTCCTCTATTGGCAAGAGGATTCTTTACTACTGAGCCACCTCGGAAGCCCTATATAACTCCACACTCTCCATATTAAGATACATCTTTTTATGTGACCAAGAACATTAACAAAATATGATTTTTTAAAAGTTAATAAATTTCAAAAAATAGAAATGATATAGGCAAAATTAATTTTGAAAATATTATTTTACCTAATATAATTAAATTAGAAATTAATAATATGACTATACCAGTAAATCATGAACATTTTAAACGTTTTTTGGATTAAAGAGGAAATTGAAAGTGAAATTGTAACTGAATTTCATATACGAAAACATCTGAGATACATACAAAAGTATTAAGTTCTAATACATTAATTTTTTAAAAAGCAAGACTAACAGCAAAAGAACTAATGTTCAAATGAAGAAATTAGAAAAACACAAGAAAATAATCTTAGCATTATAAAAATTAATGAATTAAATATAAAAGCAAAATTAACAATTTTTTAAAGTGGCAGATCTGAGAAATAAATCCCAAATAGAATTTTTCAAAAAAAATAAAGCAAGGTTAATTAACGTTTTTTAAACTTAATTGAAGTTAAAAAAGTAAAATCATAAATATATAAAATAAGAATTTATATGAAAGTTAAGTATAGATACAGGAGAAGTTAATAGATTAAGGTGAGACTATCTTGTATATCACTAGAAAAGAAATTTGAGAACCTGGTTCAAATGAGGGATTGCCAAAACTGACCTTAGAATGGATAGAAAATATAAATAGACTGAGTACCATAGAAAAATGTGGGGAAATATTAAAGAGCTACTCCCCCCAAACCATTCTGGCACAAACGTTTTCACTGAAAACTTCTACCAAACCTTAAGAAATAATGACTGTGTGCTCCTGTGTTATAAAGCATGTAATGAAAAGACTTCGTAATGTTTAATGAAGCGAATATAACCACAAAGATATTACCAAAAACTAAAACTATAGCTTAATATATCTTACAAATATTTATATAAAAAGCAGAGACTTCACTAAACCAACAAAGGTCCATATAGTCAAAGCTATGGTTTTTCTAGTAGTCATGTATGGATGTGAGAGTTGGAAAGAAGGCTGAGCGCCGAAGAATTCATGCTTTTGAACTGCGGTGCTGGAGAAGACTCTTGAGAATCCCCTGGACAGCAAGGAAGTCAGTCCTAAAGGAAATCAACCCTGAATATTCATTGGAAAGACTAATGCTGAAGCTGAAGCTCCAATATTTTGGTCACCAGATGCAAAGAACTGACTCATTGGAAAAGACCCTGATGCTGGGAAAGCTTGAAGGCAGGAGGAGAAAGCAATAACAGAGGATGAGATGGTGGGATGGCATCACTGACTCACTGGACATGAGTTTGAGTAAACTAAGCCTGGCATGATGCAGTTCATGGGGTTGCAAAGAGTCGGACACTTAGTGACGAAGAATAACAACAAAACAGAGTTAATGCTAAGTCACTTCAGTTGTGTCCGACTCTTTGCGACCCCATGGACTGTAGCCCGCCAGGCTCCTCTGTCCATGGATTCTCCAGGCAAGAATACCACAGCGGGCTGCCATTTCCTTCTCCAAACAGAATTAAGGAGTACATTAAAAGAATAATACAGGAACTTCCCCGGGGGCCCAGTGGTTAAGACTCTGCACACCCGATGCGGGGGGCATGGGTCCAATCCCTGGTTGGGGAATTAAGATGCTGCATGCTAATAATAATAATATTAATATTAATATTAATAATAATATTATTAAAAATAATAAATAAAAATATAAAAAATGATACAGCTTCATTAAGTGGTATTCACTCCAGGAATGCAAGGATTGTTCAATAATTTACCACTTACTAGAGGAAAAGCCAAATCATATTATCTCCACAAGTCCTGAAAACATTAATGAAGTCCAACATTTATTTTTTATAGTATCTAGACAGAAATAATAAGATAGGTCTTTTTAATAAATTATATTGAGATAACTGGCTATTCATCAAAAAAAAAGAACTGCATTATTTCTTTTCAATTTGTACCCAAATTTCAAATGCACCCAAATTTCAAATGCATTAGATTAAATGTTAAAAAAAAGGAAAACTCATGAAAGTATCAGAAGAAAATGGAGAACTTTCAAAACAATTCGAACCAGGGAAGAACTTGCCCAGTAACACGTAAAAATCAAGAACAATAAAGCAACAGATTTATATATTGAACTACCTAAAAAACAAGACAGACTTCTGCACAGCACTGAAACCTCATAAAGAAAGGAAAAGGGTAACTAATGAACTTGGAAATATTATTTACATCACAGAGAGTTAATTTTCCTAATATATAGAGTGCCTACAAATTGATAATAAATAGCAAAATCCAATATAAAAGTGGAAAAGAACATAGTGTCCAAAAGGAAATACCAACGGCTCTTAAATATATAAATACATGCATAGTGTCATTTACTGTAAAAGATACCATTTTTTACATGTCAGATTGGCAAATATAAGACAAATAGTTACACATCGTGTTGGGGAGGGTTAGACAAACAGCCATTTCCACATATTTTCCATGGCAGTGAAAACTGATTTAAAGTCTGTGGAAAGCACTTCAGCAATATCTGGCAAAATACATGTACCTTTTGACCCAGAAATTCCTCTAATGAGAATAGTCCTTATAACAGTATTCATAATTTATGATGTTTCACACAAAACAGGATTCGCTATAGCATCCCCACATGTACTTCTTTAGTACCTAGACTTTGGAAACGACCTCAGCATCTGCCTTGTGCTCGGTCGTGCCCGACTCTGTGACCGCACAGACTACACCCCTCCAGGCTTCTCTGCCGATGGGATTTTCCAGACAAGCGTACTCGAGTGGGTTGCCATTTCCTTCTCCAGGGAATCTTCCCCACCCAGGGGTCGAACGTGCATCTCCTGTGTCTCTTGCACTGCAGACGGATTCTTTACCCACTGAGCCATTAGGGAAGCGCTGCGTGGCAACAGCCTTCATAATTAGGGGACCAGTTTCCTAGTTACAACAGAACACTGAACAGCTTCCACAAGTGAAACAGCATTGTTTACTGGCTAGGCACCCTCTCCAACATATATTTTCAAATAAAAATGCAAAACAGTGACAGTGATGCCATTTGTTTATATTAAGCAAAAATAAACCTACAAACATGCATATTTCAAACATCTGATTTATATGTCCGTGTGATATATATGGCCTTCCCTGGTGGCTCAGATGGTAAAGAATTCACCTCAATGTAGGAGACTCAGGTATATTTTTATTTTATATTTCTGTTAGTTTATCCAAAACACTGGCAACCCTGGTTACCTCTTACGAGTGAACTGGATGCCTGGAGGAGAGACGCAGGAAGGAAGCTTACTTTTCCCTTTATCCTCTTGGCTTATGTCATGTTCCCTAGATGTGGAAATAGGGATTCTTGAGTATGTGCTTTCAAGGAAAGGGCAGGGATCAAAAGCTAAGCAAGAGGGCTTTCCCTGGTGGTCCAGCGGTTAAGAATCTGCCTTGTGGGCCTTCCTTGGTGGTCCAGTGGCTAAGACTCCACGCTCCCAATGCAGAGGGCCTGGGTTTGATCCCTGATCTGGGAGCTAAGTCCCATATGCCACAACTAAAGATTCTACCCACAGCAGCTAAGACCTGACACAGCCAAATAAATAAAAATAAATATTAAAAAAAAAAAAAGAATTTGCCTTGCAATGCCAGGGAGGGACATAGAAAGATCCCACATACCATGGGGAAACTAAACCTCTGTGGCACAACTCCTGAGCCCATGCTCCAGAGGCTGCGAGCTGCAAGTACTGAAGCCCATGCAATCTAGAGCCGGCGCTCCACAGCAAGAGAAGCCCCTGCAAGGAGAAGCCTGTGTACCACAGCTAGAGAGGAGCCCCGGCTTGCCGCAATTAGAGAAAGCCCACTCACAGCAATGAGGATCCAACACGGCCAAACGTAAAATAAATAAGTAAACATTTTTTGAAAAGGTAAAAGAAAAAAAAAAAAACTAAGTGAGAATATGTCTTACCTGGAGTCTAGCTTCTGCCTGACACCTTGAGGAGCTCTGGAGTGTGAACTGTACCTTGAGACAGAAGGTCCAGGCTTTTGTATCCTTATCAGTCCGTCTTTGGCTGTGAGCTGCCTTCAGGAGGAGGGAGTATCCTCTCAGGAGAAGGGGCTTCTATTGGCTAAAGGTAAATCAGCCCTGACTACTCATTGGAAGAACTGATGCTGAAGCTCAAGCTCCAATATTTTGGCCACATGATGTGAAGAGTCACCTCACTGGGAACGACCCTGATGCTGGGAAATATTGAAGGCAGAAGGAGAAGGGGGCGACAGAGGATGAAATGGTTGGATGGCATCACCGACTCAATGGACGTGAGTTTGAGCAAACTTCAGGAGATGGTGAAGGACAGGGAAGCCTGGCGTGCTGCAGTCCATGGGGTGGCAAAGTCAGACACGACTTAGCAACCAAATAACAACAATTCTCCAGGAAAGGGTCTACTCTGAGGAATTAGCAATCAATTTTTTGAGCAGCCAAGGAACTAAATTAGAAAAAGGGATGTAGACCCTATAGGTGTCTACTACAAACTCACTGTACTGCCTGAAATGTATATGTCAGTATTAAAAAAAAAAAATTAAAAAAATCAGTATTACAGAATGGTCTCTTTTTGTTGTTTGTCTAGATTCTAAATCCAGCACGGATGCCAAAATTTAAACAGTAAAAGTTAGCCTTCAGAATACTTAGCAAGACTCCAGTTTCGGACAACATTAGTCAATTTTTCCTCCAGTACTGGAACAGATTGGGTTTTTTTGGACAAGCACCACATGAAATAGTTGGCTTGCATTTAGGTGACCTCCTGTTTGAAAAATCCACAACTTTAAACATTGGACTCATTCACTGACCAGAGTCCGCAGGACACAAAGAGGAAGTGAGGGAAGAGTAGATTTTTATCTGCTTTCCCAGGCTCATCCCAGGACGAACGGTAAGGGGACCAAGCATATCATTTGTCTCTATCCTTTATTTTTCCATACCAAATATAGTTATAAACGTTGCATATGGTGGTATACAGAAAAAAATTCGACAGAGTCCAAAAACATGATTAGGGGATCCTTTTTTCCTGGCTGCAGGGCATGTGGATCTTAGTTCCCCAGCCAGGGACCAAACCCACACATCCAGCAGTGGGAGTGAAGAGTCTCAACCACTGGACCACCAAGGAAGTCCCCACATTAGAGCACTTTCTCATAAGCTCTCCTGAGATCATGTCCTCCAGAAAGTGTGACTTTGGCTAGCAGCTGATTAGGGCCTAGGTATCTCACAACACTGTAAAGTTAGATGTTAACTTGCGAAAACTGGCTCAGTTCAGTTCAGCTCAGTCGCTCAGTCGTGTCTGACTCTTTGAGACCCCATGAATCGCAGCACGCCAGGCCTCCCTGTCCATCACCAACTCCTGGAGTTCACTCAGACTCACGTCCATCGAGTCAGTGATGCCGTCCAGCCATCTCATCCTCTGTCGGCCCCTTCTCCTCCTGCCCCCAATTCCTCCCAGCATCAGGGTCTCTTCCAGTGAGTCAACTCTTCGCATGAGGTGGCCAAAGTACTGGAGTTTCAGCTTCAGCATCATTCCTTCCAAAGAAATCCCAGGGCTGATCTCCTTCAGAATGGACTGGTTGGATCTCCTTGCAGTCCAAGGGACTCTCAAGAGTCTTCTCCAACACCACAGTTCAAAAGCATCAATTCTTCAGTGCTCAGCCTTCTTCACAGTCCAACTCTCACATCCATACATGACCACTGGAAAAACCATAGCCCTGACTAAACGGACCTTAGTTGGCAAAGTAACGTCTCTGCTTTTGTTTTTTTTTTTTTTACACTTAAAACAATACTGCAGTTTATCAAAAGACACATAAGAAATTTCAACTCATGTCTTTGATAGTTATAAAAATCAATATTTTGGCTAAGTTATAAACATGTTTATAATGCAATTATATGCAATTGCATAACTCTAGTAATGCTAATGACAGCTATAAGATCAGAACAGGTTTTTTTAAAAAAAAAACACTAAAAACATAAAAATATGAAGCCCCGTTATTTACCTGTAGAACGTGTTCAATTTATGCCTAAATTTCAGCATTTACTGTATCATCACTTCTCTAATTAAAAAAAATCACATCCAAAGGATAAGGCAAAACCACCTACGAATTGGTATATTTCTTTATTTCTCAATTTGTGAAAATGTCCTTAATTTGTTGATATAGCAAACAAACTTCAACTCCGATCGCTATGCAAAAGAACAGAAGATAATCTGCTTTGCAATGAACTTTAAAGTTCAACTGCACACAGGCAACATGCTATATATGAAAAAATTACTAACTGAACTACAGGTATTAAATACTGAAAAGAGTTAACAGTTTATTATAATTTATTTTATTTAACAATCTAGGAAGTTTGCAGCCATCAGCAGTTCCAGTGCAATTTCAGGTGCAATTGGGAATTCGGGAATCTCCGTGGAGCTGTTAGTGTAGCGAACCTTGTAGGTAAAATACATGCATACTTTCGATAGCACATGTGAAGGGATCTCTCTAAAATTGACTTCATTAGTTTCATTCTCAGCAAACTGACCTGGGCCACTCAACATGGCTTTTATTGTTCCTGATGTTAGCGCATGTTCTCTCTTTACAATAAACTCATGACCATCTGAAGATATCAATTTGACATACATGGCATCAGGGCCCTCACAGCCACCATAGGTTTTCTCTTCTCCATCCATTATGCTCTTATGAAATTCTACTTTGCGTCCACAGGAACTTTAGTAGTTTCTCGTCAGCTCCGCAGCAACCGCAGGCACCGCACCCGGTCCCCGCGCACAGCTACAGCCCCTACACCACGGCCACCCCCCCCACCCCCCTCTGCTTTTGAATATGCTATCTAGGTTGGTCATAACTTTTCTTCCAAGGAGTAAGCGTCTTTTAATTTCATGGCTGCAGTCACCATCTGCAGTGATTTTGGAGCCCCAAAAAATAAAGTCTGACACTGTTTCCACTGTTTCCCCATCTATTTCCCATGAAGTGATGGGACCGGATGCCATGATCTTCATTTTCTGAATGTTGAACTTTAAGCCAACTTTTTCACTCTCCAATTTCACTTTCACTTTCATCAAGAGGCTTTTTAGTTCCTCTTCACTTTCTGCCATAAGGGTGGTGTCATCTGCATATCTGAGGTTATTGATATTTCTCCCAGCAATCTTGATTCCAGCTTGTGCTTCCTCCAGCCCAGCGTTTCTCATGATGTACCCTGCATAGAAGTTAAATAAGCAGGGTGACAATATACAGCCTTGACGCACTCCTTTTCCTACTTGGAACCAGTCTGTTGTTCCATGTCCAGTTGTAAATGGAGGTGGGACTTCCCTGGTGATTCAGTGGTTAAGACTCCTTGTTCTTAATGTAGGGAGCACAGGTTCCATCCCCGACCAGGGAACTAAGATCTGGCATTTCACATCACACAGTCAAAAAACAAAAATAAATGGGGGTAACATTGACAGGGACTTAACATGTTTCCCATACTTGGTTGTGCACTACAGTTAGATCTTGATATACTGAATGTTTACAAAAAGGGCTCTACTGTAACCAAGTCAGATCCTAATCTCTAAACAGATTGGCCAAATTCCTATTTATTAATATTAAGAGGAAAATTGCATCCTACAGAGAACACCAAAGTCCATAATTCTGTAATGGAAGTCAGTATTTATAAAAGGGAAAAAAATGTTGAGTGATCAGAAGACATGAGAAAAGTGTAAAGTTTTTTTGTCTCAAAATAGCCAAGCTGGCACATATTTCACAAAGCTTTGTTACAAAGTGGAATTTGGGTTACAAAGCTGAAAATTAATGCAACTGAGTCCTAGATTATAAAAATGAGGCAAATCTCAAATGATCTATTTATAAGCAGTGTGTGAGTGTGATTTTTCACACTCACTCTGAGGCAGGCTGAAACGAGCAGTGTCTCACTTCAGCTCCTCTGGTTGGCCCATCCAGGTATCCTCCCAGGACTGCACCTGCCATGTGACCGATCATGCACTCCTTTCCTATTGCCTTTCCTGGTTACCCTGATATACAGCTCCAGAATATTGCAAAGCAGACTCCTTTCAACTTAGTGATAAGTGCATTTGAAGTTTTTGTTACTTTCAGTTTGTTTCTGGACATGGGCTCCCTCTTGTGGTTCATAGGGTAGGGCTATGCTATACAAGATCTAAGAACTTTTATTTTCATTTTTGTGGCTGCAAGATTACTTGGGCCCTGGTAGAAAAAACGATTATAGCTGAATGGAATGATAATTTTTAAGGAAGCATTGTAAAGACCTAAGTTAACTTATTTCATCCAGAATGATACATGTGTAAAAGACCCAGTGTGGGGCTTCCCTGGTGGCTCAATGGGAAAGAATCCACCTGCCAACTGGGAGACACATGTTCCATCACTGGTCTGGTAAGATTTCACAGGAAATTAAGCCCATGCACCGGGACTGCTGAGCCCACGTGCTGCAGCTACTGCGGCCAGCACACACAGATCCCGTGCTCCGCAGCAGGAGAAGCAGCTGTGAGAGAAGCCCGAGCAGCAAAGAGTAGCCCCCGCTCGTGCCAACTAAGAGAAAGCCCGCATAGTAATGAAGACCCAGCACAGCCATAAATAAATAAAATACCCAGTATGTAGAGAATTATACCAACTGAACACAGAAAAAGCTAACTTGTTTATTCTCCCAAAAATAATCACCAGCATTTTTTGAGTGCTTAGGCTTCCCAGTGGCTTCGCGGTAAAGAATCCACCTGCAGTCCAGGAGCTGCAGGAGACGTGGGTTCAATCTCTGGGTCAGGAAGATCCCCTGGAGGAGAGCATAGCAACCCAATCCAGTATTTTTGCCTGGGAAATCCCATGGACAGAGGAGCCTGGTGGGTTACAGTCCACAGAGCCACAAAGAGTCAGACATGACCGAAGTGACTTAGCACTGAGTGTTTGCTAAGTTTCGGCTACTGCTATAAACATTTTATGTAGAGAATTATGTAACCTTTTATTATGGGAAATTTTAAGCTTAAGAAATAAAAAGCATGAAAAAACCTCTATGTATGCCTTGCACACCATTTTTTATTGATCTTTTTCTAATTGGAGTATAGTTGAGTTACAATGCTGTGTTAATCTTTGCTGTATGGCAAAGGGACTCAATTATATATACATTCTTTTTTATTTTTATTTTTGAAGATTTTCCTTCTTCAAAGTATATATATATATTAATATAAATTTATTTATTTTAATTGGAGGCTAATTACTTTACAATATTGTATTGGTTTTATCATACACCAACATAAATCTGGGGAACACATGTACACCTATGGCAGATTCACATTGATATACATTCTTTCTTAAAATATTCTTTTTCATTGCGGTTTATCCTAGCTAGGATACTGAATATAGTTTCCTGTGCTATATAGTAAGACCTTGTTGTGTATTCATCCTAAATGTAAATAGTTTGCGTCTGCTGCTGCTGCTGCTGCTAAGTCGCGTCAGTCATGTCCGACTCTCTGCGACCCCAGAGACGGCAGCCCACCAGGCTCCCACCAGGCTCCCTCGTCCCTGGGATTCTCCAGGCAAGAGCACTGGAGTGGGTTGCCATTTCCTTCTCCAATGCATGAAAGTGAAAAGTGAAAGTGAAGTCGCTCAGTCGTGTCTGACTCCTAGCAACCCCACGGACCGCAGCCCACCAGGCTCCTCCGTCCATGGGATTTTCTAGGCAAGAGTACTGGAGTGGGGTGCCATTGCCTTCTCCGAGTTTGTGTCTACCAACCCCAAACTCCCAATGCATCATCCTTGCTCCCTGACTCTTAGCAACCACAAGGCTGTTCCCCCCTGTGACTTTCTTTCTGTTTTGTAGATAGGTTCGTTTGATGTAGCACCCATTTAAAATCATTATCATCAACATTTTAACATTTTGTCCTATATGTTTTACCTACCACGACTGTTCTCCCTCAAATTTTTTTCCTGAAGTATTTAAAGCCAATGCCAGATGTCCTATAACTCATTCATAACTATCTTAAATATATTTTTAATTTAAAAATATATTAGCTATTTTAGCCCTTAAAAGCAGATAATCTTATTATTCCCATATTCCCTATGTATAAACTGAGGCAAATGTGATTGGATGATTTAAACCTTGGAGTCTGACTGCCAGCCTCCCAGGGGCCCTGTGCCCTGCCTCCTGATATCTATCCTCTGTGTAAGTTCCCCAACATGTTACACCAGGGTGGATCTGTGAGACCCATGGTGTACGGTGGAGAAGATGCTATGTCACTTCTGAGATTGGATTGTGCCTTCTGTCTTGGGTGACTTTCCCTTTGATGAATTACCTGCCTCTGGGGGAAGCCAGCTGCCATGTCCAGCAGTTCCACGGAGGGTCCCACGTGGTGAGGAATGCAGGCCTCCAGCCAGCAGCCAGCCCAGGGCTCAGGTTCGCCAACAATGGCATGAGATAACTCAGAGCCAGACTCTCCAGCCCAATTTGAACCTTGAAGTGAACATAGTCAGAGCTAACAGTGTGACCGCAACCTCAAGAGGGACCCTGAGCCAGGACCATCCAGCTAAGCCACTCCCAGATTTCTGACCCACAGAAATTATGAGAAAATATTTCTTGTTGAAGCTGTCATGTTTTGAGTACTTGTTACGTAGTGCTAGATTATTAACAGTCTGTGTTCTCAATCACTGTTGTATTCTGTCCCCAAATACAAGTCTGTGATAGCGTTTGCTTTGCCACTACTGTGATGCTTAAATGACAGTGCTGAGGCAATGAACAGAAAGGATATATTTAGGGAGCTTAATGTCATGCACACATTTCACTGTTACTCTAATCTGTGAGTGGTGAATATAATAACAAAAACACTAGTTAATTAAACCAAATACTGCAACCATGAAATTAGAAGACGATTGCTTCTTGGAAGGAAAGCTGTGACAAACCTAGACAGTGTATTAAAAAGCAAAGACATCACTTTGCTGACAAAAGTCCATATAGTCAAGGCTATGGTCTTTCCAGTAGTCATGTACAGATGTGAAAGTTGGGCCATAAAGAAGGCAGAATGCCTTTTAAATTGTGGTGTTGGAGAAGACTGGAGAATCCCTTGGACAGCAAGGAGATCAAACCAGTCAATCCTAAAGGAAATCACCCTTGAATACTCACTGGAATGACTGATGCTGAAGCTAAAGTTCCAATACTTCGGCCACCCGATGCAAACAGCCGACTCATTAGAAAAGACTCTGATGCTGGGAAAGATTGAAAGGCAGAATGAGAAGAGGGTGATAGAGGATGATGAGATGGTTGGATGGCATCACCAATTCAATGAACGTGAACTTGGGCAGACTCTCAGAGATGGTGAGGTACGGGGAGGCCTGGCATGCTGCAGTCCAGGGGGTCACAAAAAGCCGGACATGACTTGGCGACTGAACAACAGCAACAATCCCACCATTCATATCATTTGCAATTTACTTCCTACTTTTTAAAAAAAATGGCTACAAGGAAATCCCCTGACAGTCCAGTGGTTAGGGCTCCATGCTTCCACTGCAAGGGGCCCAGGCTCAGGGAACTGAGGTCTTGCAAGCCGTGTAGCAAAAAAAAAAAAAAAAAAAAAAGACGGCAGATATTACACCAATACCCTATTCATATCCTATTAATTGCAATTTAACTATTTCCAGGTTGTCTTTTTTTTTTTTTTTTGCAATTATAAATGATGCTTCGTTAAACACTTGTATACACCCTATCTTGATGAACTTTGGCAGGTATGATCTTATGGAATATTTCTAGCAGTGAGCTTGACTGACCAAGCATATGTGCATTCTCCACTGGCAGCAACCCTAAATCACGTACACAAAAGTCCAGCTAGTTATACTACTACCAATCCTGTGTGGACATCCCTGCCTTCCCACGCTTTTGTTAGAACTAGATACCATTAAACTTATCAATTTTGCCAATCCAAAAGGTGTTAAGTATCTTCCATTATTTAACTGTGGCTGAAGTTAAGCCTTTCTTTATGAGTTTATTGATCATTAGTATTTCTTTTTCTCTGAACAATCTGCCGGTGTAAGAGCTCTTTGCAGTTTGGACATTAGCTTGCCAAATATGTCGCTAGTATTTTTCCGGGTCAGTTGACCTTTGGCTGTTTACGATTTATGGTCTGGACTTTAGGTGCTACTTAGTGAGGCCTCCTTTATTCTACAATAGCGAATACATGTTCCCATGCTTTCTTCTAGAAGTTCCTGTTTTTCATTGGTTGCATAACATTTTTGTTCCCTCTGGAACTTATTTGGGGTTAAAGAATGAAATAAAGATTCAGGATTTCTCCCCCCAATATATATAGTAATCTAGTTGTTTGGATGCAACATATATAATTTCTCATTCCTCATCAATTTGACATGATACCTTTACGACAAACTAACTTTCCATGTGTATTTGGATCTATTTCGCACCCTTTATTCTGTTCCATGGATCTGCCTATTTCTTTGCAAGTTTTTAAGTACTTTCATTATTATAGTTTCAGTTTGTGGTCGGACCGGTTCCCACCCATACTTTGTTTTGAATGTTCCTGGTTACCATGAATTATAGAATTGTTTTTCAAGATTAAAAAAATCCATTGTATTTTAAGTGGGGTTGGATTGAATTAGGATGACAATTTAGGAAGAATTTCTATATTTAACATATTTAGTCCCTTGATCCAAAAAATGTTATGTCTTTCAATTTACTTATCTTCTTTCATGTCCCCAAACAGAATTTTGAAGTTTTCATTCAAGTTTATACATTTTTCATTTGTGAATGCTAAGACAGTTGATCAGTTTATAGTTTTTAAAATAAAATGGCTTCTTCCACTAAATTTTCTGAGTCATTGATTAGGGATATGTCGCTCATTTTTATATACAACGTGTATAACCTTCCATTTTCATGAATTCTACAGTTGCTTCTAATAGTTTTTAGTAATTCTCTAGGTTTCTTTTTTCCTTCTAGATATATATTGTAAACCCTGTTTTTTAAAAATATTTATTTATTTTGCTGCACTGGGCCTTAGTTGTGGCATTCAGGATGTAGTTCTCCGACCAGGGATTGAATCTGCCCCCTTCCTGTCCCCAGCGCCCCTGCACAGGGAGCATGAAGTCTTAATCATTGGACCATGAGGGAAGTCTCCGTCAACACTATCGGTGTCCCACTCAGATTCCCTTTACAAGCCCAGTGCACCCATCCCCCAGGGGCTGTGACTGTTGATTACTAACTACTGACAGGTGGCCCCTTCTGTGGAGAACTGGGGGTTCCCACGTGGCTTAATGGGTAACTAACCTGTCTGCCGATGCAGGAAACAGGTTTGATCGTCCTGAGTCAGGACGATCCCCTAGAGGAGGGCTTGGCAACCCACTCCTGTACTCTTGCTTGGAAAATTCCACGGACAGAGGAGCCTGACAAGCTACAGTGCATAGGGTCACAAAGGATTGGACACAACTGAAGCGACTTAGCACGCTTGCTGGAGAATTGCCTTTGGATGGATGGGAACTGAGTTGCCCGGGAGACAACACTCTCCTCCACCTCAACCAAGCAGCTTGTAGTCAATAACTAATGACTTTAATCTGGGTGGAAAATATAAGCTTACTCCCTTGCTTCAAAATGGTAGCAGCTCTGTGGTGCCAGTCATGCTCCAGAGCTCTCCAGGGCAGGCCGAGTCTAGACTGCAGCTGAGACCACATCCCTCCTGAGTTCCCCTTCCTGCCTTACCCTGCTGCCCACAGTACCTTTCTCCAAAGAGCGCGCCTTCAATAAAGAACATGCTTGTACACCCCTGCCTCAGGCTTTCCTTCCAGAAAACTTTGTTGGAGACCATATATAATTCTATGGATTAAACAAATATATACTAAGCCAATATTAATGGGCATTTGTAATGTGCTAGAACTTCGAGACAGGCATCTGAACAGACCAAGTTCCCTGTCTCGTGGAGCTTATATTTTAGTGGGAGACACTGATGTGAACAAGTAAACAAAGAAATAAATATATAACAAGGAGGATCAGGGTGCCTGTGATAAGGCAGGAGCACTATTTTTAAAAGAACAATGAGAGACGTTATATCAGTTATTTTACTTTTGGTACAAGTAAACAAAACCCAACTCAATGTGGTTGAAGCAAAAAAGGAAATTTATTATACCACATAACCAAATTTCTAGAGGCATGAGGGCTCCAAAGTTAGTAAAATAAAGACATTTCCAAGGAACCAGGTTCTTGCTGTCTTCTTGCTATGCCATCCTTAGTGTATCACTTTTGACCTGCCTCCCCAAAGAAACAAACAGGGACTTCCCTGGTGGTGCAGTGGTTAAGATTTAGCCTTCCAGTGCAGAGGGTAGGGGTTCAATCCCTAGTTGCGGAGCTAAGATGCCACATGCCTAGTGGCCAAAACAAAACAAACATTAAAAAAAAAAAAGAAACAATACTGTAACAAATTCAATAAAGACTTTTAAAAAATGAAACAAAGATCCTGAGGCAGAGTGAAGTGTTCATACTCCAAAAATACTTTGGAGACAAATTTAGCATGAAGTCGTCAGGACTTACTAATCTAACAGGTATAAAAGAGAGAAAACAGCCTTCTGACGACAGGGTCCCTTGTCTCTCAAGGGCAAGGGCAAGACCTATAAAGGCAGAAGTCACAAGTTTTCACAGAGAATAATGATCTCTTGGTTTCAAAAACTCCTTTGATTGCAAGTTCTAAGTTGATTAGTTACAGTAGAGCTTGGCACAGCTGATTGTTATGCCCCAGGTCAGTTTGTTGAGTCTAGATAGTACAGTCACAAATTCCTTACAAGGTTGCTTTTCTACTGATTGACTAGTTTTCTGAAAAACAGTTGCTCTGTTTCTTTCTTCTTGGGAAGCAGTTGCTCTGATTCCTTGCTAATATTGCAGGCTCAGGGTTACGCAGTGAGCAAGTCTGAATACATATATTCAAGATTCAGCAAAAAAAAAAATTTTTAATCCCTTTCCTCATGGCCACAAGATGGCTGCAGCAGTTCCAGAGGTCAGACCCAGGCATGCAGTATGAAAAGACTGTCTTAGTCATGCTGCAGCGTTGCAATTTATCAAGCCTTCAATAACTCGTTTTAGTAGTATACGAGATAAAATGTGCTGGATTCACAACGCAATACTCATTTACCTCCAAGCAACGAAGCAGAAAAATACTGGTCAGAATGAGAATCATGGTGACTCATAGTTTTAAAAAGGGCAGGTTGAATCATGAAAGGACCAAAGATTCTAAATAAATTGCCCAAAGAAATACCCAATTCCGTTTGCATCGGATTACTTTCTTGACTAAGTAAATGTTTTTTTGGAGCTATTGATTACATATTGAAAAATCCCTGAACTCAAACATTTTAAAGAGTTTTACTTCTCTGCGCTGCCTCCCTTAACCAATCCGTGTCAAGTTCTAACTACACTACTTAAGGAGGAAGCTGGGCTTTCAAGAAGCAAACTTCTGGAAAATAGAGTAGTAAATAAAGGCAAGAAACCCCATCTCTTCTAGGAAAAATACTGGATTTTATTTAAAATCATTGGTGATGCATTTACTGTTTATAGCCTGGGAAATCTGTCCTGAGGCCACTTCACTACAGGAATTAGGGGTATTTGGGGAGCTAATTTCAACATACCACCACTGTATTTTCCTTGAAATGTAAAAAAAAAGTTGGGCAGAAGGGAGTGCAGAAAACTTGAGGGGATTGTCAGCCTGGAGAAGGGCTGAAGGAAAGAGCTGAGGTCTAGGGATCACACAGACAGACCAATCCAGTTTCACAATCTTTCCTGGGGCCAGGTCGAAACGGTTTACTTTAAAGCTCCTGAAACTGGTTGAACTACCTCGTCTCTGTCTTAAGTCCATAGTTTCTTTGGGTATAAACTTCATTCATAATTACCACATGGCTTGTCATTAGCTAATTCAATTTTTAAACTTCTTAAAAGTTTCTCACCACCTCACCCTTCCTAGTGTGGTTCATGCTTTTGTTTTCTTTTCACATAAACAACATTATTCTTTCAAAAGATATAGGAGGTTCCAGTCCAGTTCCAATTCTGGTAAACTAGTTATGGAAACTTCCCTGGTGGCTCAGACACTAAAGAATCCCCCTGCAGTGCAGGAGATCTGTGTTGATCCCTGGGTTGGGAAGATCCCTTGGAGAAGGGCACGGCCACCTACTCCCCAGGTATTCTCACCTGGAGAATCCACGTGGACAGAGGAGCCTGGCAGGCTATAGTCTATAGGATCTCAAAGAGTTGGACACTACTGAGTGACTAAGCATGGCACAGCACAGAACAGTTGTGGAGACTATCCTGGCAGAGCAGAAGAAATAGCCTGCCTAACATTTATTCATTCAAGAAATGTTTGCTGAGTGCCTGCTATGTATCAGCAGGGAATGAGATGAAGAAGACAGCCTTTTCTTTAAAGAGTTTAGTGATTATTCTTTATCACTACTGGCTTCCCAGGTGGTGCTAGTGGTAAAGAACCTGCCTGCCAATGCAGGGGATGTAAGACACGTGGGTCTGATCCCTGGGTGGGGAAGATCCTTTGGAGTTGGCCATGGCAACCCACTCCAGTATTCTTTCCTGGAGAATCCCATGGACAGAGAAGCCTGGCAGGCTATACTCTGTAGGGTCGCAAAGACTCAACTGAGCTATTTAGCACACCTGGGAATTTATAGATACTAAGTCACTTAGGTGACACCATTTCATAGTCAGTATCCATCCATTAAGAAGCTTCATTGTTTGGGGGCTAGAATTCAAAAGAAGAAACATCCTGCCAGCTCTTCAGCTTTCCAGGAGAAGGTGATACTTTTTCCCAAGGTATTCATCATTAGGCAGATGGGGCACGGCATCAGGAAGCTTGGGTCTGAACGGAAAGGCATCAGGCTGATACCCTGAGGTCCCTATACATACCCTTGCTTGACTCAGTCTCCCACCAAATAACGTAAAAACTTCAGTTCATATGTGGGCACTTACATTCATTCTTTTATTTATTCATCTAAAAATATCTATTAAGCACCATTTGCAGAAAGATGAGAACTATCAGGATTGTTCCCAAGATAGAGGCTTTCGGGAAACTGATCATTTCCTTCCTGGTTCCTCCATAGGCTGACTGGCTTTAGCTTGAGAGGCTGTTTGCAATAAATGTCATCTCCGTAGGTCTGAGATTTGGGATGGGTCCCCTCAGCTTCCTGCAAATGAGGACTATGGTTGTAGAGAGGAAAATGGCGTGTATCTGATGAAATCTTGAAAATAGGAGGAAAATATATCTATTACAACTAGAAAGACATTCATAAGGAAGAAATGATACGCAAGTTGTTGTGTATTTTCAGGTATTGTCCCTTTTTAAAAATATTTATTTATTTGGCTCCACTGGGTCTTAGTTGTGGCAGTTGGGATCTTCAGTCTTCACTGCAGCATGTGGGATCTAGTTCTCTGAAATGCTGTAACAGAAATGAAGTGTGCCTTTGATGGGCTCATAATGGACTGGACAGGGCAGAGGAAAGACTCTGAGCTTGAAATAAAGTGAAAGTGAAAGTCGCTTCGTCGTGTCCGACTCTTTGCAACCCCAAGGACTATACAGTCCATGGAATTCTCTAGGCCAGAATATTGGAGTTGGTAGCCTTTCGCTTCTCCAGGGGATCTACCCAACCCAGGGATTGAACCCAGGTCTCCCGCACTGCAGGTGGATTCTTTACCAGCTGAGCCACAAGGGAAGCCCAGGACCTAGTCCCCTGACCAAGGATCAAATCTAGGCCACCCTCCATTGGGAGCATGGAGTCTTGGCCACTGGACCACCAGGGAAGTCCCTTGGGTATTACCTCTTGACTGTGATGTCCCTGGTGTCCTCCAAAGACCATTTTCCTTGATTACCACACCCCAGGACCAAAGCTACCAGGTGCTATGGAGACTTTCTGCCATATCTTCCTTCTGTCTCTCCTTAGTGTAAACACCTTTGACAATCAACCATCTTCCTCACTCCTGCTGACCACCATCCGAAAGACACAGATGGCCAAACTGTGCATGGTAACCAATCGGCATCCAAGCTCAGGCAAAAAAAAAAAAAGGATTTATTCACTTAATTCTTTTCTTTTTAGGTTATAAGAGTGAATCTTTATCTATTCAATTAATTATTGAGCATCTTTATGTATAAGGCGAAATGCTCTGCCTTTAGAAGCAGTTTCACTGTTATAAGCATTTCTTCAGAACATTTACTCCTGTATGTGAGGAGGGGTAGCAAGCATTGAAGATGGCCTTCCAGTAAGGTTCACCTCCAGGTATTCCCACCTTTGTGTTGCCCCCTCCCACAGTGTATCAGGGTTGGTCTGAATATGGCAGAAGTGATGGTACGTGATTCCCAAGGCTCAGTCATAAAAAAAACATGGTGACTCTGCCTGGCCACCCATAGGAACTGTAAGATAATCAATTTAATTGTTTCAAGCCACTAAATTTGGGGGTAATTTGTTACGCAGCAATAGTTACATCAATATGGTACATGAGGCCAGGATTGATCCATCTGAAGCTATAAAACAGGGTTTAGTGGACTGATATGATTTGTCATAATAGAATACCAAGTAGATAATTGCTTATCACAAAAGCAGTTTAGCAAACTATAGCTTTGAAAAGGTAATTTACCTCTTAATGCTAAAGATATCATGAAAAAATGATTTTTTTCATAATAATCAACATACAGGAAGTACATAATGAAATTATATACGCCAATTTTATAGGAAAAATTGCCTGAAGATTTTAGAAATTGTAATGAATGGATCCTGCTTTAATGGATTTTTAAAAGATTTTTAAAGCAGCTAATAGTATATAAGAAAAACCATCAAAAAAGAAAATTTAAGAAAAGTGATTCTCAATTTTTTAAGATTTAAGACTCTATTTTCTTCTCTTAATAATAGCTGTCATTTTAATTAAGTCCTTAAAATAGTCTTGTGAGGAAAGTATTTCTATGCTCAAATTTTAGCTGAGGAAACTGAGGCTTGGACAACTTAAATAAAACCTGTTTAAAGTCACCCAGATAGTAGGTAACTGACTTAGTATTTGAACCCAATTTTGCCTGTCTCCTAATCCTATACTTTTTCCATTATAATGGACATTTTTCTATGATTAGGTTTAAGGTTCAATATGTGTTGAATATCATGTAGGCTACCACTACATATGGAAAATGAGTAGACTTAATTTCTTATAATTTGGGTTTCTAAGAAAGTCTTTACTCTTAAATGAAAAGAAAGGGGTTGGTCTTTTCAATTATTCAAAATGTCTCCATTTTCTATCCATTCCTTCCACTGGTTAATTGCTTACTTTCTTGTTCACTGTGGATAACTGCAAAATTGATAAGAACTTGTTATATAGAGAGAAATTCAGTTCAGTTCAGTTGCTCAGTCGTGTCCAACTCTTTGTGACCCCATGAATCGCAGCACTCCAGGCCTCCCTGTCCATCACCAACTCCCGGAGTTCACTCAGACTCATGTCCATCGAGTCAGTGATGCCATCCAGCCATCTCATCCTCTGTCGTCACCTTCTTCTCCTGCCCCCAATCCCTCCCAGCATCAGGGTCTCTTCCAGTGAGTCAACTCTTCACATGAGGTGGCCAAAGTACTGGAGTTTCAGCTTCAGCATCATTCCTTCCAAAGAAATCCCAGAGCTGATCTCCTTCAGAATGGACTGGTTGGATCTCCTTGCAGTCCAAGGGACTTTCAAGAGTCTTCTCCAACACCACAGTTTAAAAGCATCAGTTCTTCAATGCTCAGCCTTCTTCACAGGTCAGCTCTCACATCCATACATGACCACTGGAAAAACCATAGCCTTGCCTTGACTAGACGGACCTTAGTCAGCAAAGTAATGTCTCTGCTTTTGAATATGCTATCTAGGTTGGTCATAACTTTCCTTCCAAGGAGTAAGTGTCTTTTAATTTCATGGCTGCAGTCACCATCTGCAGTGATTTTGGAGCCCCCAAAAATAAAGTCTGACACTGTTTCCACTGTTTCCCCATCTATTTCCCATGAAGTGATGGGACCAGATGCCATGATCTTCGTTTTCTGAATGTCGAGCTTTAAGCCAACTTTTTCGCTCTCGTCTTTCACTTTCATCAAGAGGCTTTTTAGTTCCTCTTCACTTTCTGCCATAAGGGTGGTGTCATCTCCATATCTGAGATTATTGATATTCCTCCTGGCAATCTTGATTCCAGCTTGTGTTTCTTCCAGTCCAGCGTTTCTCATGATGTACTCTGCATAGAAGTTAAATAAGCAGGGTGACAATATACAGCCTTGACGTACTCCATTTCCTATTTGGAACCAGTCTGTTGTTCCATGTCCAGTTCTAACTGTTGCTTCCTGACCTCCACACAGATGTCTCAAGAGGCAGGTTAGGTGTTCTGGTATTCTCATCTCTTTCAGAATTCTCCACAGAGAGGAATTACCCCCTAATTAACATTTAGTTGGTAAAGATTCTCTTATATAACATATATAACAAATGACCTATAACTTGCACATAACAAGAAATTATTTCCCAGCTAACATTTAGTTGATACAGTCATGGTATCTGCTTTTTTTGGTAGCAGATGTGATCTTTCGATGCTTGGTAATCCATGCACAATGAAACCTCAGAAGTGGCCACCTTAACCATGACATATTCATGTAAAGTAACAAACTTTCTCTTGCTTTTTTAGTTTTTCTACTCTGAATATAATAAAACAATGTCCATTCTGTAAGTATTTTTGTCAATAAAATTGTCTATTTAATAAATATAGCAAGACCATAGTATATATTTTGTGATTCTATTTCTACAGAGATCTTCTCCTATTTTGATATGATGGAAACACCTGGAAGATGATGTGCTTTGCTGAAATGTTTTGGTTTGTGCTCATGAATTAGCCTTTACTTTCTCTCAGTGTGTGGCACAGTCTTCTGTATATTTTCCCCACACTACTTTCTCTAGGAAGCGCACGTATTTTTTTTTTCCACCAGTCACAAATAAGTACTTTGAAGTACAATATTATAACACTTATATGCAGTGTACATCATGAGAAACGCTGGACTGGAAGAAACACAAGCTGGAATCAAGATTTCTGGGAGAAATATCAATAACCTCAGATATGCAGATGACACCACCCTTATGGCAGAAAGTGAAGAGGAACTAAAAAGCCTCTTGATGAAAGTGAAAGTGAAAGAGGAGAGTGAAAAAGTTGGCTTAAAGCTCGACATTCAGAAAACGAAGATCATGGCATCCGGTCCCATCACTTCATGGGAAATAGATGGGGAAACAGTGGAAACAGTGGCAGACTTTATTTTTGGAGGCTCCAAAATCACTGCAGATGGTGACTGCAGCCATGAAATTAAAAGACACTTACTCCTTGGAAGAAAAGTTATGACCAACCTAGATAGCATATTCAAAAGCAGAGACATTACTTTGCCGACTAAGGTCCATCTAGTCAAGGCCATGGTTTTTCCTGTGGTCATGTATGGATGTGAGAGGTGGACTGTGAAGAAAGCTGAGTGCCAAAGAATTGATGCTTTTAAACTGTGGTGTTGGAGAAGACTCTTGAGAGTCCCTTGGACTGCAAGGAGATCCAACCAGTCCATTCTAAAGGAGATCAATCAGTCCTGGGATTTCTTTGGAAGGAATGATTCTAAAGCTGAAGCTCCAGTACTTTGGCCACCTCATGTGAAGAGTTGACTCATTGGAAAAGACTCTGATGCTGGGAGGGAGTAGGGGCAGGAGGAGAAGGGGACGACCGAGGATGAGATGGCTGGATGGCATCACTGACTTGATGGACGTGAGTCTGAGTGAACTCTGGGAGTTGGTGATGGACAGGGAGGCCTGGCGTGCTGCGATTCATGGGGTTGCAAAGAGTCGGATACAACTGAGCGACTAAACTGTTTAGTTTAGAGAAATAAATGCATTTTCACAGTGTTTGAGACCATAAAATGTAATGTAAAGGTTTTGTGTTGAATAATTAGAATGTTCATTTAACATGAAACTCTTTTTCTTCCTTCCTGCATACTTGATACCTTCGACACTAATCCATCCCTTTGTGCCAGTCTCAGTAGAGGTGTGTGTTTGCTCAACACATAGATCTTTGTGCTTGACTTCCCTTCTCCCTGTAGACTCTGGTTCATCAATTACTCCTTTCATTCCTTTGGCCTCCTTTTCTCTCTCTCTGCTAACTTTTGGCCTGCTGCTTGTAGTTGAGCTCAAAATTCCCAGCCTGATATCAAAACCAAAGCCCTTTCCAAAAATTAACCCAAGAAGATGTAAAAAAAACATTAACAGGTCAATAACTAACAGAAAAAATTGAAAAAAACATTAAAGGAAAAAAAACATTAATTGATCATTAATGACAGTAACTACATTTAACGGCCTTGCTAAACATTTACTATATTTAAGTTCCATGCTGAACAGTTAATATAAATTATCTTATTTAATCCTCAACAACAATATGAGTTAGATATTAACACCATTTTACAGAAAGGGAAATTGAGGTTCAAAGAAGTAATGTTTGTGCACTTCAGAGCCTGCACACCGCAACCAGAGAGTCTGTGTACCACAATGAAGACCCCGTGTGCCACAACCAAGACCCAAAGCAGCCAAATATATAGATATGTAAATATATATAAAAGAGATTACGTTTCCCAGTGTTATACGGCTGTATGTATCTCAGTTACTGTGAAAGAGCTGGAGCAGGGCCCAAGTTTGGTGGATTCTCTTAACTGTATTTCTTCACTTGGTCAGCCAATTTAATGAAAAATAACTTAGCACCTTTGTGTAGCTTTTGAACATTTGTTGCTATTGTTCAGTTGCTCAGTTGTGTCTAACCCTTTGCGACCCCATATCCTTCACCATCTCCCAGAGCTTGCCCAAACTCACGTCCATTGAGTTGGTGATGCCATCCAACCATCTCATCCTCTGTTGCCCCCTTCTTCTCTTGCCCTCAGTCTTTCTCAGCCTCAGGGTCTTTTCCAGTGAGTCGGCTCTTCACATCAGGTGACCAAAGTATTGGAGCTTCAGCTTCAGCATCAGTCTTTCCAATGAATATTCAGGGTTGATTTCCTCTAGGACTAACTGGTTTGATCGCCTTGCCGTCCAGGGGACTCAAGAGTCATCCCCAGCACCACATTTTGAAAGCATCAATTCTCTGGCGCTCAGCCTTCTTTATAGTCCAACTCTTATATCTGTACACAACTACAGGGAAAACCATAGCTTTGACTAGACAGACTTTTGTTGGTAAATTGATGTCTCTGCTTTTTAATATGCTGTCTAGGTTTGTCACAGCTTTTCTTCCAAGAGCAAGCATCTTTTAATTTCATGGCTGAAGTCACCATCCACAGTGATTTTGGAGCCCAAGAAAATGAAGTCTGTCACTGTTTTCATTTTTTCCCCATCTATTTCCCACATAGTGATGTCGCTGGATGCCAAGATCTTAGTTTTTTTTGAATCTGAGTTTTAAGGCCGCTTTTTCACTCTCCGTTTTCACCTTCAACAAGAGGCTTTTAAGTTCCTCTTGGCTTTCTGCCATAAGGGTGGTGTTATTTGCATATCTAAGGTTGTTGCTGATATTTCTCCCAGCAATCTTGATTCCAGCTTGTGCTTCATCCAGTCCAGCATTTCTCATGCTGTACTCTGCATATAGGTTAAATAAGCAGGGCGACAATATACAGCCTGGACGTGCTCCTTTCCCAATTTTGAATCAGTCCATTGTTCCATGTCTCGTTCTAACTGTTGCTTCCTGACCTGCCTATAGGTCCTGTATTCCCACCTCTTGAAGAATTTCCCACAGTTTGTTGTGGAAACCAGTTCTACATAGTCAAAGGCTTTAGTGTAGTCAAAGAAGCAGAAGTAGATGTTTTTCTGGAATTCTCTTGATTTTGCTATGATCCAATGGATGTTGGCAATTTGATCTCTGGTTCCTCTGCCTTTTCTAAATCCAGTTTGTACATCTGAAAGTTCTCTTTTGAACATAGAGGATAATAAATACATTTCTAATTTTCTTGGGAAAACTAGCTTATTTGTCCAAACCTATACTATACATATGGAGAAGGCAATGGCACCCCACTCCAGCACTCTTGCTTAGAAAATCCCATGGATGGAAGAGCCTGGTGGGCCTCAGTCTGTGGGGTTGCTAAGAGTCAGACACGACTGAGTGACTTCACTTTCACTTTTCACTTTCATGCATTGGAAAAGGAAATGGCAACCCACTCCAGTGTTCTTGTCTGGAGAATCCCAGGGACAGGGGAGCCTCATGGGCTGCCATCTATGGGGTTGCACAGAGTTGGACACGACTGAAGCGACTTAGCAGCAGCAGCAGCAGCAGCATACTATACACAGATGCAAAAATGATAAAATTTAGCAAATTATATTAAATTTATATTATTAATAACAAAGGATCATATTAAACTATTGTGTGTGCCTGCTAAGTCACTCAGTCATGTCTGACTCATTGTGACCCTAGGGACCATAGCCCGCCAGGCTCCTCTGTCCATGGAATTCTCCAGGCAAGAACACTGGAGTGTGTTGCCATGTCCGCCTCCAGGGATCTTCCCAATTCAGGGATTGAACCCACATCTCTTGTATCTCCTGCATTGGCAGGCGAGTTCTTTACCACTAGTGCCACCTGGGAAGTCTACTTTAGGCATGTGGGTGTGCATGCTCAGTCGCCTCAGTTGCATCTGATTCTTTGTAACCCTGTGGACTTTAGCTGCCAGGGATGTCTATGGGATTTCCCAGGCCAGAATACTGGAGTGGGTTGCCATGCCCTTCCACAGGTGATCTTCACAATCCAGGGATGGAACCCATGTCTCTTAAGTGTCCTGCTTTGGCAGGAGGGTTGTATACCACTAGCACCGCCTGCGAAGCCCATATATGTATATAAATCACATACGTGCCCTGTAACATAAGCAGTCACACCCATCAACATTCATATCGCTTCATTTGAAACCATACACAGAGGCTTACACGTAGATGCACACAACTCCCTGTTGATATGCAAATGCCCTTCCTCTTTTCCTTACCAGGGAGCTGCTACTCTTGTCGCTTTCATTTTTCATCCGCACATACCCGACCACAGAACTCACACAGGTCAGGCTTTCACTCCACCAAAATATGACCCTTTCCTGGACGATACCAAACTCAACCATCAAATTTTCATTCTCTTTGTTTAAACGGAGGTATGGTTGACTTACAATGTTGTGTTAGTTTCTGTGAGCAATGTGATTCGGTTACACACACACATTCTTTTTCATCAAGTTTCATTTGAACTAATAGCCCTTGGCATAGCTGATCATTCTCTCCTTTTTCAACTGCTTTGCCCACGTGGCCTCCAGGCCACCCCTCTCTCTGTGTTCTCCTCCTGTGGCTCCAGCTGCTCCTTCTGCCTCCCTTGCTCGCTCCTCTCCATCATCTTCCTGAGCTCTGAACACTGGAAGGACCCTGGCCCAGGTACTAGAGGTCTTCTTTCCTTTGTCTACCTCATGGTCTTCTCCAGCACTGCTTTTCTTTTTTAAATTTTTTAAATTAATTTTTATTTTATTGAAATAACACATATACACTTAGAAAAGTCAAACAGTGCTTGTGAGATAATGGAAATTATGTATCTTGGTGTCTGTCCCCATTTCCTGACATGGAATTCCTAAAACTATTGTGATTTCCTAAGTGGTAAGAACACTAGGAAATCCTAAAGGATTCATTGGAAGGACTGATGCTGAAGCTGAAACTCTTTGACCACCTGATGCGAAGAACTGACTCATTTGAAAAGACCCTGATGCTGGGAAAGATTGAAGGCAGGAGGAGAAGGGGACGGCAGAGGATGAGATGGTTGGATGGCATCACCAACTCAAAGGACATGAGTTTGAGCAGGCTCCAGGAGTTGGTGACGGACCAGGAAGCCTGTCGTGCTGCAGTCCATGGGGTCGCAAAGAGCCGGACACGACTGAGCGACTGAACTGAAGAATGCTAGAGAAGCATCACTTCTGTTTTAAATTTTTGTTTTGAATTTTTTGGCCTCACAGCATCTTTGCTGCATTATGTGGGATCTTTTGTCGCAGTGCACAGACTTTCTAGGTGTAGCAAGTGGTCTTAGTTGCGCTGTGGCATGTGGGATATTAGTTTCCCAACCAGGGATCAGATCCATGTCCCCTTCATTGGAAGGCAGATCCTGTAGGATTCGAAACCTGTAATTTCCAGCCTCCCCCCTCAGCCTCCAAAGAGGAGAACATAGCTAAAAACAATTATTTATTGATTATTCCTACTATTTATTGATTATGCCTATAATATACATCAAGGCTGTATATTGTCATCTAACTTATTATCTTATATGCATAATACATCATGTAAAGCACACGCTGGAATCAAAATTGCCAGGAGAAATATCAATAACCTCAGATATGCAGATGACACCGCCCTCATGGCAGAAAGTGAAGAGGAACTAAAGAGCCTCTTGATGAAAGTGAAAGAGGAGAGTGAAAAAGTTGGCTTAAAGCTCAACATTCAGAAAACGAAGATCATGGCATCTGGTCCCATCACTTCATGGCAAATAGACAGGAAACAATGGAAACAGTGAGACTTTATTTTCTTGGGCTCCAAAATCACTGCAGATGATGACTGCAGCCATGAAATCACTGGTGTGGGTTGCCATTTCCTTCTCCAATGCATGAAAGTGAAAAGTGAAAGTGAAGCCGCTCAGTCGTGTCCGACCCTCAGCGACCCCATGGACTGGAGCCTACCAGGCTCCTCCATCCATGGGATTTTCCAGGCAAGAGTACTGGAGTGGGGTGCCTTCAGTTTAAAGAATCCTGGGGGTTTACTTGGTCACGGACCTAGATCTCAAGACACAGGGTGGGCGTAGCTCTGGTTTGATTCAGCATCTCAGTGACATCACTGTTGACCCAGCTTCCCTCTGGCTCTCCTTTCTGACCTCTGGCATATCGGTTTCATCTGAAGGTTGATTCTCCATCAAGGCCACAAGATGGTTGCCAACAGCTTCCAAGGCATAGTGGACATATGCATTCTTATTGCCTGCAAGGCACCTTTGAAACCTTTCCTGGGGTTGGGAATTTCTCCATCTCTCGATTCCTGCTTCACCAATGCAGAATGCAGAAATTCTGTTTCCCAGGCTTTCTTGTAGCTCTACTAATATACCCAAATGGTTCTTGGTGACATGAAGATGAAAACCACACAGACTCTTCTGGCAGAGGTGACAGGACTACCTTCAGGGGCAGCAGTTGGGGGGGGTTCAGGTGTGATCCCTAATGGTCCCACATTCTCTACCAGCAGGGTTGCACACAGTGGGGAAGCAGTAGTGTTTTCTCTGGAGCAATAGGACATATTCTGCCTTGTGTCCTAGGATTCTCTGGCTGACCCAGAGATTCCATGGAGGTCCTGATATTAAAAAAAAAAAATTATGTATTTGGCTGCACTGTTTCTTAGTTGCGGCATGTTCAGTCCCGACCAGGGACTGAACCCAGGCCCCTTGCATTGGGAGCTTGGAGTGTTAGCCACTGGATATATCCTTCAATATATCCGGTAGAAAACAACAGAATGGGAAAGACTAGAGATCTCTTCAAGAAAATTAGAGATACCAAGGGAACATTTCATTCAAAGACGGGCACAATAAAGGACAGAAATGGTACAGACCTAACAGAAGTAGGAGATATTAAGAAGAGGTGGCAAGAATACACAGAAGAACTGTACAAAAAAGATCTTCATGACCCAGATAATCACGATGGTGTGATCACTCATTTAGAGCCAGACATCTTGGAATGTGAAGTCAAGTGGGCCTTAGAAAGCATCACTACAAACAAAGCTAATGGAGGTGATGGAATTCCAGTTGAGCTATTTCAAATCCTGAAAGATGATCCTGTGAAAGTGCTGCACTCAATATGCCAGCAAATTTAGAAAACTCAGCAGTGGCCACAGGACTGGAAAAGGTCAGTTTTCATTCCAACCCCAAAGAAAGGCAATGCCAAAGGATGCTCAAACAACTGCACAATTGCACTCATCTCACTCGTTAGTAAAGTAATGCTCAAAATTCTCCAAGCCAGGCTTCAGCAATGCATGAACCGTGAACTTCCAGATGTTCAAGCTGGTTTTAGAAAAGGCAGAAGAACCAGAGATCAAATTGCCAACATCAGCTGGATCATGGAAAAAGCAAGGGAGTTCCAGAAAAACATCTATTTCTGCTTTATTGACTATGCCAAAACCTTTGACTGTGTGGATCACAATAAACTGTGGAAAGTTCTGAAAGAGATGGGAATACCAGACCACCTGACCTGCCTCTTGAGAAACCTGTATGCAGGTCAGGAAGCAACAGTTAGAATTGGACATGGAACAACAAACTGGTTTCAAATAGGAAAAGGAGTATGTCAAGGCTGTATATTGTCACCCTGCTTATTCAACTTATATGCAGAGTACATCAAGAGAAATGCTGGACTGGAAGAAGCACAAGCTGGAATCAAGATTGGTGGGAGAAATATTAATAACCTCAGATATGGAGATGACACCACCCTTATGGCAGAAAGTGAAGAGGAACTAAAAAGCCTCTTGATGAGCGTGAAAGAGGAGAGTGAAAAAGTTGGCTTAAAGCTCAACATTCAGAAAATGAAGATCATGGCATCTGGTCCCATCACTTCATGGGAAATAGATGGGGAAACAGTGGAAACAGTGTCAGACTTTATTTTTTGGGGCTCCAAAATCACTGCAGATGGTGACTGCAGCCATGAAATTAAAAGACGCTTACTCCTTGGGAGGAAAGTTATGACCAACCTAGACAGCATATTCAAAAGCAGAGATATTACTTTGCCAACAAAGATCCATCTAATCAAGGCTATGGTTTTTCCATTAGTCATGTATAGATATGAGAGTTGGACTGCGAGGAAAGCTGAGCACCAAAGAATTAATGCTTTTGAACTGTGGTGTTGGAGAAGACTCTTGAGAGTCCCTTGGACTGCAAGGAGATCCAACCAGTCCATCCTAAAGGAAATCAGTCCTGATTATTCATTGGGAGGACTGACGTTGAAGCTGAAACTCCAATACTTTGGCCACCTGATGCAAAAGCTGACTCATTTGAAAAGACCCTGATGCTGGGAAAGATTGAGGGAAGGAGGAGAAGGAGACAACAGAGGATGAGATGGTTGGATGACATCACCGACTCAATGGACATGAGTTTGGGTAAACTCCGGGAGTTGGTGATGGACAGGGAGGCCTGGTGTGCTGCAGTTTATGGGGTCGCAAAGAGTTGGACGCAAATGAGCGAGTGAACTGAACTGAACTGATATCCAATTTAAAACTAAATATTAAAAAAAAACCCTAAGATCATGGCATCCGACTCCACTACTTCTCGGCAAATAGAGGGGGAAAAAGTGGAAGTAGTGATAGATTTCCTCTTCTTGGGCTCTAAAGTCACTTTGGATGGTGACTGCAGCCATGAAATCAGAAGACGTTTGCTTCTTGGCAGGAAGGCTATGACAAACCTAGACAGGGTGTTGAAAAGCAGAGATATTAGTCTGCTGACAAAGGTCCATATAGTCAAGGTTATGGTCCTCCCAGTGGTCATGTTCGGTTGTGAGAGCTGGACCGTAAAGAAGATGGAGCGCCAAAGAATTGATGCTTTCAAACTTTAGTGCTGGAGAAAATTCCTGAGAGTCCCTTGGATAGCAAGGAGATCAAACCAGTCAGTCTTAAAGGAAATCAACCCTGAACACTCACTGAAAGGACTGATGCTGAAGTTGAAACTCCAGTATTTTGGTCATTTGATGCTAACAGTTGACTCATCAGAAAAGTCTCTGATGCTGGGAAAGACTAAGGGCAGAAGGAGAAGAGGGCATCAGAAGATGAGATGGCTGGATGGCATCACCAATGCAATGGACATGAACTTGGGCAAACTTCAGGAGATGAGGAGGGATAGAGCGGCCTGGCATGCGGCAGTCCATGGGGTCACAAAGAGTCGAACATGACTGGGCAATGGAACAACAACAACATATCCTTTAATACATTCTTTTCTGCTTAAACTATACACAGATCATTTCTGTTGCACACAAGAAAGAACCCTGATGTACAGAAACATGCTCCCTCATCCACATCTAGGGAAGGAAAGGTCACTTGCAGAAATTCTCTCAAAATAGCAAAGAACTTTCCTTCTCTGAGACCTCTGACAAACCTCTTTATATCTCAGCAGCCAGAATTGGGTCAATTGTTTTTTTCTGAATTACTGGGGCTTGAGGATGGGATTGCAGTAATGAGCTAAGGCCTAAGCCACATCATTATCCATTAAGGCCTAAGACAAAGGACAAAAGAAAAAAGGACATAGAGAGAAGTGAGGATACCCAGGTGAGGACCAGGATACTTAGAGAAGGGGAATGGGTGAGGGTATATGAGAAGCAGGATAACCTCAGAGTCCACCAGATTACAGTGGTCTCTCAGTATCCATGAAGAATTGGTTCCAGGACCCCCATGTATATCAAAATTCAGAGATGATCAAGTACCTCATCTAAAATGGTGTAGATTTACCCTATGCACATCCTACCATATACTTTATTTTAAAAAGTATTTATTTAATAATTATTATTTAAAAAGTTTAAAATGTATTTGTTTGGCATCAGGTCTTAGTTGCAGCAGGTGGGATCTTCTTTGGGGCATGCAGGATCTTTCCAGTTTTGGCATGCGAACTCTTAGATAATGGCATGTGGACTCTATTTTCCTGCCAGGAATCAAATCTGGATGCTCTGCCCTGGAGCACAGAGTCTTAGCCACTGGGCCACTAGGGAAGTCCCCTACCATATACTTTAAATCACCTCTGGACTATTTATAATACCTAATACAACGTAAACACTATGTCAACAGTGGCCATTGTGGTAAATCCCAGTTTGTTTTTTTTTTTGGAACTTTCTGGAAAATTTTTTCCAAATATTTTCGATCTACTATTGGTTGAATCCATAGATGAGGAATGCACGGATACAGAGGGTTGACTGCATGACCACACGCTTTTCAAGAGTGACTCTCGCCCTGGGTACAACTGACGTTTTGAGCAGGACATCTCTTTGTTGAGTGGGGCTGTCTTGTGTGTTGGGAGGTAACATCGCTGGCCTCCACCCTCTATCCGACAGTAGCACTCCCCTACCCCGAAAGCTGTGACAACCAAAAATGTGTCCAGACATTGCTAAATGTCTCCTGGGGGCAAAATTACCCAAGTTGAGAACCACAGGGCTAGTGGAAGGCCCTGGGAGGGAGTGTGGTGGGTGAGGGCAGGGTGGGGAACTTGGACTACTCAGATCCTACAAAGTACAAGGTAGGGGAATTAACTCCAGGTTACTGTGAGTTGTAGATGAGATTCTTTTCGTTTCTATGAAAGGTGCTACAGGGGACTGTTGAATCACCATCTCCCAAAGGCAAATATTACTTTTTATAGAAAATACAGCCTAACCACAAAGTGGAAAATATATACTTTTTCATCTGCCCTATAATTTTCAAGGCCACATCTCTTAAAATGAGGTTGCTTTACATTACATAGTATTACATATTATTCAGAGTGGATTTAACCCACCTACCTTGCTTCCAAATGTGTCTTTTTTGCATCATCGCTGAGTGATATTCCTCTTAATTCTCTTAACTACCCAAGCATTTGACCAAAAGATTGAAATTTATTAGTTCGATACATAGATATTTTGGGTTACCTGATACATAGGTATTAAAAAGCTATATTGTCATTTTAGGCATTTTTTTTTTTTTGGACAATTTTATTCTTTAGCATTATGAAGTGTCCTTAATCATATTTAAATCTTTTTTTTTTGCTTCAATTGTCTGATATCAAGATAAGAACTTCTGCATTCTTATTGTTTTCATGTGGCTGGTGTATCTTTGTCTATTTCTATTTATCCTTTCTGAACCAATTGTTTTAGGTGTAGCTTGTATGTGGCATGTTGGTGTATCAGTTAGCTTTTGCTGCACAACAAACTGTAACAAAACTTGGTGGCTTAAAACAAGAGTCATTTGTTTAGCTCATGGTTCTGTGGGTTGGGCATTTGCTGTCTAGGCTGGCTCAGCAAAACTGATGGGCTTGGTCAGTAACTAACATCAGCTAGGGGTGGCTGGTGGCCAAATGATCTAAAAATACCCTAATTCACCAGGTGGCGCTAACTGTAAAGAACCCGACTGCCAATGCGGGAGATGTAAAACTCGGGTAGGATCCCTGGGTGGGAAAGATCCCCTGGAGGAGGAAAGGGCAACCTACTTCAGTACTCTTGCCTGGAGAATCCTATGGTTTGATCTCTGGGTCGGGAAGATCCCCTGGAGGAGAAAATGGTAACTCACTTCAGTATTCTTGCCTGGAGAATCCCATGGACAGAGGAGTTTGGCAGGCTACAGCCCATGGGGTAGCAGAGTCAGCCACAACTGAAGTGACTTAGCACACCACACGTGATGATTAGCACACCATTGGTGAGGGCTAGGGGGATGACTGGGCCAATCTTTCATAATGCAGCAGGTTAGCCTACACACAGGGAGGACACGATTCTAGCTCAGTCAGAAAGGACAAGCTCCGAGGGCTGAAGTGTCTGTTTGCGTCACAATTACTAATGCTCTATCGGCCGAAGCAATTTATATCAACAACCCGGACTTAAGGATAGAGAAGTGACGTGAAGTGAAAGTTGCTCAGTTGTGTCTGACTCTGTGACCCCATGGACTACACAGTCCATGGAATTCTCCAGGCCAGAATGCTGGAGTGGGTAGCCTTTTCCTTCTCCAGAAGGATGGAGAAACAGACTCCAGTTCTCGATGAGATGATCTCTAACATCACGCTGCAGTCATAGTTGAGGGGAGAAGTCGTAGCCAGTTTTTACAATCTATCACATTCAGGTTTTCCTTTTGATTCAATCTAAATATTTTTTCTTTTGATGTTGCTTTAAACCCAATTACATTTATTACATGATTCTTAGGTTTGATCTCAATTTGGCATATCATTCTGTGCTATATTTATTCTGTTGTTATTTTTATTATGTTTCTGCCTGTGTGGTTGATTTGCTCTTTTATTAATTTTTTTGGTTTCAGGAAAAAAATATATATTTTTTGGTCATGCCATGGGGCTTGTGGTATCTTAGTTCCCTGACCAGGGATAAAACTCATGTCCCCTGAAGTGGAAGTGATGAGTCTTTACCTCCGGACTGCCAGGGAAGTTCCCTCTATCCTTAATGTTATTGCTTTCAGCAAGTCTATTTGAACATTTCTACTCCATGCCTCCTTCCCTCTAAGTCACCTCCTGTGACCCCCTGCAACACTTTAAAAGTTTACCCTGAGAGTGTTGAATAAAGAAGTGAGGACACCTCCTTTACCTTCTGTCCTTCACTTTCTTAGACTCCTCCTCTCAGCAACAAAAAGGGCTTTCTCTTTCTTGCATTGCATGGACTTTCCTTACATCAAATCCTTGTCCTATTTACTCTCTCATTTACTATAAAAACTCTTTCTTACAGTCTTCTGGGCTTGGCTTTTATAAGCTTCTTTTCTCCTCCACAAGGCTTCCACTTCTTCCAAAAACCACAAGCACTTACTTTCAGGCTATTGTTTCAACATGGACTTGAAAGACTCTATTTTGAAACTTAAAAGGTTTTTTCAGCAGGATTCTGTCTATCCAAAGAGGATGATTTCCATTAGTTCAGCAGTGGGGGTAATGATGGGCCAGACCAGAACCAGGGATCAACAGGCAGGAAAAATTTATTGATTTAATATTCCCCAAAATGTTACACTTTGGATACACTGTAAGAAATTGTATGGAGTTTCATTACACAGAGGGCTTCCCAGGTGGCACTAGTGGTAAAGAACCTGCCTGCCAATGCAGGCAACATTAGATCCCTGGGTAGGGAAGAACCCCTGGAGGAGGGCATGGCAACCCACTCCAGTTTTCTTGCCTGGAGAATCCCATGGGCAGAGGAGCCTGGCGGGCTACAGACCAGTGGGTTGCCAAGAGTTGGACATGACTGAAGTGACCTAGCATTACACACATGGAAAATCAATGTTATTGTAAGTGAGTTTGGAAGCAGTGAAACATCTTCAGAAAGGATCACTAGGGCTCCCTAACATCCTGTTTTCTGGGCCCTCGTGGGCATACAAAAGACCACCGCTCCTGGTGTGATGGAGTCATGTGAGGCGTTCTAGCCAATGAAAGGTAATGGAAGTGAAAGGGCTGAGGCAGTGGACAGCTGCTGGTGTGACAAGTCCCCTCTGCCCCTTTGAAACGAGTTTCATGGTGAGACGGATGAACTGCAGGATCAAACTAGTCTGAACTATACAGACACTGCTTAGAGGACAGCTACCTACCCTGGAGAGTTGCTGGTCCACAGGAGACTCTGCGTGAGCAAGGAACAAATGTTTGTTATGTTAAGATGCTGAGATTTTTGAAATTATTTATTATCAGACCATTAGCTGGCCTATGCTTATATACCCTCCTTCTTTGGCCATTGGCCTAATGCCTAATAAATGAGGGTGCAGGCTATTGAGGGCAAAGAGTGTGTGTGTGTGTGTGTGTGTGTGTGTGTGTATGTGTGTGTATGTTTAATATGGGCCATTTTCTAAGTCTTTATTGAATTTGTTAAAATATTGTTTCTGTTTTATGTTCTGGTTCTTTGGCCAAGAGGCATGTGAGAATCTTAGTTCCCAGATCAGGATCAAACTCGCACCCCCTCCATTGGAAGATGAAGTCCCAACCACTGAAGGGAAGTCCATGGAAAGTGTGTTATTTTGATAGTTGACTTTTTTTTTCTTTCTTTTTTGCAAGTAGTGAAACTCTTTCACTCATTCAAAAATATTCACTGAGTTGCCTACCAAGTGCTAAGAGCTGGAGATTAATAGTACACAAACACACACAAAAATTTTTGGCCCTTAAAGAGCTTATATAATGGTCAGAAAAAATCAAATCAAGTAACAAAATACTTGCTATGAGATAAGTGTTATGAAGTGAATAAACAATGGCTGAGTTGGACCTTAACAAGGGTTCTAATTTAGATGGTGTGCTGGAGAGGAGGCATTTCTTCCAGCATATGAAGAAAGGGGTCAAGTATTCCAGGTCACATGAGGACAGAAAGATCTTAGAGTTTGAGGAACTAAGACCAATGTGACTGGACAGGAATAAATGAGGAACAAGCAGAAAACACAAAGTTGGAGAGACATACGGACATAGATCAGGTTCTGTCAGATACGATCAACTTCCCGGGATCAATGCCAGACAACCACACCAATGTTCATTTCCTTTTTCCCTCCATCTGCCTCAACAAAGGACACATCCCTCATCTTTCTGACAGTTAATCCCTCTTCTTAGACCCTCCCTGCTCTGGTCACACTTTCTGCTCCTCTTTCCATGCACTTGGCTCCTTTGATCGTCCTCAGCTCTTCTGATTCTTCATCCTCTCCCCAGTGCATCAGTCCTGTCAGCCAGTGTACAAAATACTCTATTTCTGTCTTAAGAAAAACATAATCTGGTATTATATTTCCTGACAGCTTCTGATCTATTTTGATTTGTGTTCCTTCTTGGGCTTGCCTGGTGGCACAGACAGTAAAGATGCTGGAGAGCTGGGTTCAGTCCCTGGGCTGGAGAGATCCCCTGGAGGAGGGCATAGCAACCCACTCCAGTATTCTTGGCTGGAGAATTCCCATGGACAGAGGAGCGTATTGAGCTACAGTTCATGGGGTCTCAAAGAGTCGGACACGACCGAGTGACGAAGCAGAGCCCAGCACAGCTTCTGATCTATTTCAGTTTCTTTGTGTTCCTTTCTAGTCCCAGAGGTTTACAATTAATTTGTATGCTCACTGTTGATTCCCAAATAAGATGTCTTCTTGGAGCTCGAATCTCATATACCCAATTGTCAGTTTAGGGACTCCATTTGAAGGCTTGGTAGAAACACTTTCCATCTTCTGAGCCCATGAGTGGATTATCCATCAGTTTTTTGTTTTTCTTTCTGGTCACGTCATGGGGCTTCTGGGATCTTCCTTCCCTGACCAGGGAAAAAACCTAGGCAGTGAGAGCGGAGTCCTAACCACGGACTGCCAAGAAATTCCTCATTTGTTTTTTGTTTTTTAATATATCAGGCAATGATCCCACTGACAGCTCAGAGGTTCAGGCCCCAAATCTGGGAGCCTGGCTCACTACCGTTAATGCTAGTTTTCATCATCTCGTGCCTGAATTTCTGAAATGGTCTTATGATTTGGCTCTCTGCTTCTACCGTGCATTCTCTACATGATTATTTTATTTATTTTAACCCAGAACATTTTAACTGAAATAAATTCTAAAAAATTAAAGAAATTGTGGCCAAACTTCTATAACAAAAGCAGTATATATACCGTAAAACTTACACAAAAAGGGGACTTCCCTGGTGGTACAGTGACTGGAAGGAAAATTTCCTTGGAAGCAAAGTTATGACCAACCTAGACAGCATATTGAAAAGCAGAGTCATTACTTTGCTAACAAAGGTCCACCTAGTCAAGGCTATGGTTTTTCCAGTGGTCATGTATGGATGTGAGAGTTGGACTATAAAGAAGGCTGAGCACCAAAAAGTTGATGCTTTTGAACTGTGATGTTGGAGAAGACTCTTGAGAGTCCCTTGGACTGCAAGCAGATCAACCAGCCCATCCTAAAGGAAATCAGTCCTGAAATATTCATTGGAAGGACTGATGTTGAAGGTGAAACTCCAATACTTTGGCCACCTGATGCAAAAGCTGACTCATTTAAAAGACCCTGATGCTGGGAAAGACTGAGAGCAGGAGGAGAAGGGGATGACAGAGGATGAGATGGTTGGGTAGCATCACCGACTCAATGGACATAAGTTTGGGTAAACTCTGGGAGCTGGTGATGGACAGGGAGGCCTGGCGTGCTGCGGTTCATGGGGTTGCAAACAGTCAGACACGACTGAGCAACTGAACTGAACAGTGACTGGAGCTCTGTGCTTCCAGTGCATCCCGCCCAGGTTTGATCCCTGGTCAGGGAACTAGATCCCGCATGTCACAACTGAAACTGTGCATGCCACAACTAAAGATCCCCAAACTAAGACCCAGCACAGTCAGATAAATCAATGAATTTAAAAATATTACACAAAAAGATAGCAAAAATAAAGAAAATAAAAAATAAACAAAAATATGTAAACATTTTCACTTCCAAAGAATACAGCTGCTAATGAAATTGTGTACAAGCCCCTGCATCGTTTTCTTTTGAAGTAAAAGGCTGACTCAAGAGTTAATGATTGGGAAATGTGAAGATGTAGAAACAAAGAATAGCTATTGGGCTGGGGAACTGGTAACAATTTAGACTATAATGCAGCCACATGGCAGAATCACTGAACTCACAGTTTCCTGAAAGATATAGATAAAGGCCTGACACATATTCCTAAATTTTGTAACAGGAAGCAGACTCTCTCCAGATGAAAACTGCTGACCATAAGAACATGGGCTCTAGACTGGACTGATGATGCTTGAAATTTCACCTTGATGTCAACTAGTCCAAGAACTGTCCATGAGCTGATCACACCCTGCTCCCTAGCCACGGTAAAACTGTTCACTACCCCCTCCACAGTGGGCCACACAGTCTTGATGGCAGAAACCCACTGTGGCTCCCTCTGCCTGGCAAAGCAATAAAAGCTACTCTTTCTACTTCACCCAAAACTCTTGTCTCCCTGTCTCTATGAAGAGTTGGCCAAGTTTTGGCAACACTAACAACTTACATAAAATCCTTCTAGATCTTTTTTCATACTACATAAATATACATATGTGCATTTTGTAATCAAAATGAGATATTGTAACATACGTATTGTTTTGTGACCTGCCCTTTTCAGTTAACCAACTCCGCCTTTCCATGGCACTGTGTTTCCAGCTCATATTCAGTCCATCTATATTCATATTTCTTCAGTTGTCCTGAAATTTCATAGGTAGTCTGTTCAAATCAGGATTCAATCTGGACCCTATGTCCCTCATATTTCTTTTTATAGAGCAGGGGCTTTTTTCCCTCAACTCTAAATTTTTAAAGAGACGGGACCAGTTTTTCTGCACAATGTTCCACCTTCTGGATTTGCTTGGTTACTTTGTATGGTATCATTTAGTTTGCTCTTTTATCCCCTGCATTTCTCATAAATTGTGTTAGATGCAAAGAACTGAGAGAGTCAAGTTAAACATTTTTGACTGGACTAGATCACAGATGAGGATATCGTATACTTCATATGACACCCCACGAGGTTGATGCACAGGGTGGTCTTTTAAACATGAATGGTATCATGTCACCATTGTTAAATGCCATTTATAGCTTCCTACTTATTCTACATTACAACTCTTCAACTTGGCTCACAATGGTCTGAAAGATTTGGTGCCTTATTTTTCCACTTTAATTTCCTCCAGTCTCTGCTTGCTTTTTAAAATTGCTGCTATGCTGTTTCCACTCCCTGAACATGGGAAGCGGAAGTACTTGCCTTCTAGGACCTTTGCCCCGTGGTCTGGGAGACTCTCCCCAGCCACTACTTTCTCCGTTTTTCTTCCTTTCTCCTAACGTCAAGCATCTTATCAAACTGTACGCCCTTTTTCTTTTTTTTAAAATATATATACTTCATATAACTATTATTAACTTTTTTTGCCACTTAACTTGGCATCTTCCATCCAACCTGAGCCCCCTACAGTGGAAGTGGGAACACCAGGGAAGTCCCTCAAACTGCAGGTCTTTTAAAGTTCACTTCCTTAGAAAAGCTGTCTCTAATTACTTAATAATTGTAATTATTTAAACTAGCTTCGTTGGCGGGACCTTCATACCCTACATCCCAAGCACCTTGCTTTTCGTACCAAGATACTTTTTTCGCATTGGCAGGTGATTCTTTACCAGTAGCGCCATCTGGGAAGACCCCCAAGATACTTTTTTGGTCCGCCTTAGTATCTGTGTCCATACCTGACAGTAAGCTGCCCAAGTGCAAGGGCCTTGCCTGTTCGACTCACTGTGAACACAGCATCTGTGCACAGCACGCCGCCGACTGAATCACCATAGGTCACAATAACCCTGAAGCAGCCGGGTCTTGGGCAGGTGGCCGCAAACTCGCGTCAGTGCCCGTAATAGGAGTACTTCCCTGGGAAATCGTTCGAGTGCAGGAAGTTATTTTTACGCAGGTAATTTTTCTGCCCAATGGCCGAAGCAGTAGAAGGAAAGAGAAAATTCCACAGGTGGGGCAGGCTGGCACCTTCAGCCCAGGACGAGTGGGGCCCAGGTGAGCAGCCGGCTCCCCGACTCCCTCACGTGACCGCGGGCGGCGCGCCGAGTGCGCCTGCGCCGGAGCTCCCGGAAGTGGCCGGACCCGAAGCGCAAGCGGAGCGCACGTCCGTCAGCCGCTCAGTCCGCCCGGCCGCCGGCCCGGTACTCCGCGCGCCTCGACCGTCGTCGCCGTCCCGTGGTGTCTTTGGCCCGAAGGGCGGCCGAGGCGCTCGCCATGGCGGCGTTCATCTCAGTACAGCTGAAAAAGACCTCGGAGGTGGACCTGGCCAAGCCGCTGGTGAAGTTCATCCAGCAGACGTACCCGAGCGGCGGGGAGGAGCAGGCCCAGTACTGCCGCGCGGCCGAGGAGCTCAGCAAGCTGCGGCGCGCCGCGCTCGGCCGCCCGCTGGACAAGCACGAGGGCGCGCTCGAGACGCTGCTGAGGTGGGCCTGGGGCCGGGTAGGGGGAGGCTGTCGGCCGCCCGCCGCTTGCCTTACTTCCTCCGCCCTTCCTGACTCCTTGACACCCACGGCCGGGCCGGCCGCCCCACCCCGGCTCGGCCCGGCGCGTAGGTGTGGTCTGCATTCCTTCCTGCTGCAGGCCCCGGTGACCCTACCCGCTTCCCCTGGCTGTCCGCCGCGGGCCGCGGGCCTCGGTCCTCCGGGGCCCGGCCCACCGGCCACCCGCGAGGAACGGTCCACCACGTATTCACTCTCTCTCGCCACATTTACTCAGAACTAGTTTTCTTCACTTTTTTTTGGGGGGGGGGGGGGTTGTCTGTGAGACACCTCCCTTCCTCCATTTTTGCCTCACCGGAAAACTTTGTTGGCCAGGTTGGAATTTCATAATAGTAATTGGCTTGAGGGAAGTGGCAGAATTGGGGCTCTGGAACTCACGTTTGTTACTTACTCCATACTGTCCACTTTGAAATGAGCCCTCTTCCTAAGTTCATCGTAGCCTAACGACAGATGGAGAATTCCATTGGTTAGGAGCTGCCATTATTTAAAATTTAAACTTGAATAACAGAACGGTCCAGATAGGTTCCTTTTAATCAGTTTGTTCACAAACAGGTATGCACATAATGGAGTAAATTTGTTATCTTAGTAAATATTTATTGAACTCAGGATGTATTTAATGAGTTTTTTTCTGTAGAACTTTGCAGTTAGAATGGCAGGACATTTTTATAGCACTTTATAGTTAAAAAAAATTATTTCGCCCACCTTTTAATCACATTTCCTGTGTCTAATGTAGTCTCAGTTCACAGGAAAAACACAGCTATGTTAGGACGCAAGTAGGAGCCGCTCAGGTTAAACTCACTAACTGAAAAGGCGACGGATATTGCTTCCTTAGTTTTAGGCATTCCTGGAGATGATTCTGCTTCCAGGATGTTTTCCTCTTAGGAGAGCTTTGTTCCTGTAATCCGGAGAGATGGCCACTGGCTCTCCTGTAATTACGGTGGTCTTAACAGTCAGGATCTTACACAAGAGTGCTTTTCTCCTGCGCCCTGGCAAAAGTCCACGGAAGCCTCTGATTGGATTGGCTTGTGCCCATGTGCAATGGTGGGAAATGGCCTAATCGCCCTCCTCTGAGTCACTCTGCTGGTTTAACTTCTCCGTGCAGCATGGATTAAAGTAGCATTATTATGGAGTCAGTTTTACAGAAGGAGGGTACTGAATAGATTACGACCCCTTGGTGGTAAATTTTAAATGATGAGACTTGGGTTTCAAAGATCATTAGCTTGATACTTAGTATAAGCTTTTTAAAAAGTTAACCTATGAATGCTTAGACATTCTTTATATTAACATACGTAAGAATATTTCCAAAGCAGTTCTTACCTAGACCTGAGTAGCGTTCAGTGAGGATTTTTCACTAGTAGTATTTAAAGTGGAGAAGGCAGTGGCACCCTACTCCAGTACTCTTGCCTGGAGAATCCCCATGGACAGAGGAGCCTGGTGGACTGCAGTCCACCACTCCAGTGTTCTTGCCTGGAGAATCCCGGGTATGGCGGAGCCTGGTGGGCTGCCATCTCTGGGGTCGCACAGAGTCGGACAGGACTGAAGCGACGTAGCAGCAGCAGTATTTAAAAAGCATGGGTCATGGTATAATAAGAATGCATTAGGTTTGGTCTCAACACTTAAGGAGCAGTGGAGTCTTCAGAGACTTGACAGACAAGAAAGGATAGTGAATATTGGTAATGTGAGGTTTAAAACTTATTTCATTTGTGCATTCTCTTAGTATTTTCCCAGGCGTGAATGTGACAACTGTTCCTACGTTTTAGGGCTCTTGCAGAGATAGTTTGTTTGAAACTGTTTCTTTAGTCATCTCTGCATTATCCTCACGTTAGCACATTCTTGCTTTTCCAGTGGCGTTAGGGTAAGCTGATAGATATTAATACAGTGTATTATGTTTTATAACGGAGCTATGTACAAAAGTAGCTTTGGTATGCATCCTGTTATTGGCGGGGTTCATCCAATTAGCAGAATGTTTTGCTTTTAATAATTATATTTTGATAATCGTATAAACTGAGCATTAATTTACATATTTTAACTTAATAAACTTTTTGAAAAAGAAGATTTAAGTTAATTCCTAAAGAACAGAAACCAGCTTGATAAGTACTGGCACACAGCTCTACATGTATAGGTCCAGTGATGGACTTGTCTTTTTGTTTTTAGATGAACTCTTAAAATTTCCTAAAATACATGTTTATGTGTTGTAATATTAAAAGTGAATGTTATCCTTTGTAAAGTGACTTTAAGTACAAATTGGTTAGGAGTGCCTCAGTAAATATTGAATCTTATACTAGGTGATCAGATGGGATGGTTTTTTGGGCAGGGAAGCTCCAGATAACCAGCTTATACCAGTCTTTTGTGGTGATTAATTTCTTTGTAGAGAAAGCTTACAGTCTCCTTCCATGAAAAAGCCTGGTTGTCAGCTTTCTGAAATTTGATTGAAAAAATGGAGGGTGAGCAGCATTCATGTATGGAGTTTTCTGTGTCAGCCTATTTTAGTTTTATATCATATATGTTGCTGTATGAGGGTTGAATTCAACTGTATGTGGGAGATCTCAGATTATCAGTGAGTTAAATTATGATTTTAGTCTTGTGTAAAAAGTTGGTAGAGGGGTAGTTTAGATAGCTTAGGGATGGTATGGGCTTCCTGGGTAGCTCAGCAATGCAGGAGACCCCGGTTTGATTCCTGGCAGGAAGATCCCCTGGAGAAGGGATCGGCTACCCACTCCAGTATTCTTGGGCTTCCTTGGTGGCTCAGACTGTACAGAATCCGCCTGCAATGCAGGAGACTTGGTTTTGACCCCTGGGTTGGGAAGATCCCGTGGAGGAGGGCGTGGCAGCCTGCTCCAGTATTCTTGCCTGGAGAATCCCCAGAAGAGCCTGGCAGGCTACAGTCCATGGGGTCACAAAGAGTCAGACATGATTGAACGACTAAGTACAGCACAGCCATCAGGCTCAGGCTCCTTTCAGGCAGCCACTCTGTAAAAGCTAGAGTCCTCATTCCCAGGGTCCAGATAGCAGTTATACTCAACTCTTAGACAAGAGAATGGAGGAAGAGGGGGGAGGCAGAAGGCTCAGCCTTTAGAATGTTACCTGAAAACTGCCCCACAACACCCTCCTCTTATGTTATTAGCCATTATGTATGTCCACATCTCAGAAGGGTAGGAGAAGTAGAGGGATTTTTATTAAGGCCATGCATATGCTTCTGCTAAGTCGCTTCAGTCGTGTCCGACTCTGTGCGACCCCATAGATGGCAGCCCACCAGGCTCCCCCGTCCCTGGGATTCTCCAGGCAAGAACACTGGAGCGGGTTGCCATTTCCTTCTCCAATGTGTGAAAGTGAAAAGTGAAAGTGAAGTTGCTCAGTCGTGTCCGACCCTCAGTGACCCCATGGACTGCAGCCCACCAGGCTCCTCCATCCAGGCAAGAGTACTGGAGTGGGGTGCTATTGCCTTCTCCAAGGGCATGCATATACCCAGCTAAAATATGTGATTTTATTAGGAAGGAAGGATAGGTAATGATGTAGATGATTAGCACCATCAGTAGGCTCTGGTGGCTTAGCCAGTAAACAGTCTGCTTGCAACATGGGAGACCTGGGTCAGGAAGATCCCTTGGAGAAGGGAATGGCAACCCATTCCTGTATTCTTGCCTGGAGAATCCCATGGACAGAGAACCTGAGAGAACATATCTGAGAAACTCACACTTTGGCTTCACTTTCAATAGGCTCTCAGTTACCTTTGTCCCCACTTAGCTGCGCTTGGTGCCCACCTGAGCTGTGCTTGGTGTCCTGAACATTTTCCTGAGAGTGAGCCTGTCCTCGTAGTGGAGGGTCTGGGAGCCTCAAGATTTCTTCCAAAGATCTTCAAATGACCAGGGATGGAACCCATGTCCCCTGCAGTGGAGGCAAATCTTAACCACTGGGCCACCAGGAAAGTCCCCTCAAGTTTCCTGTCTGGCTTCTTTGCACAATTTTCCTGCTTTCTCTCCAGGCAGTTAGATTTTTCCGCTTTGTCTGCTTCATTTACTCACTTTCCTTCCACCTTTTAGGAAATGCCCTTGGAGCTTCCTGTATGCTGTTGTGCCCTTTGCCATTCTTTCTGTCCTAGTGCAGTCACATCTTTTTAATTTTTATTGCCTTTCCAGTGGAAGTTTGAGAGAGGGAGCAGAGAAGGTTGTTTATTCAGATCTCTTTGTTTAGCAAATAGCATATTTGCATTTTCAGCTTTCTTCTGTATTTATATCAGTTTGCATTCTCCTTGGCAAGTAATTTTTTTCCCTCCACATCCTCAGGAATACTTGCTGATTAATAATTTAAATAAGTTGCTTTTTGCTGAATTGATGGTGCGAGATGGTACCCAGTTTTAGGTTGCATTGCCTTGATATCTCTGAGATCCAGCATTTTCTGTTTGCTGGCTGGCCACTTTTCTTTTTCTGTAAATTGCATGTCCTTCTTTTTGCCCATTTTCTACATTGTGTTTTCCTTACTGATTTTTAAGAGTTCTGTACATTTTCTGGCAATTTATCCTTTTTCTGTTATTTATAGTACAAATATCATCTTTAAATCTGTGTTTTGTCTCTTATGTTTATGGTATCTTTTGTCACACAGAAGTCCTTGCAGTTTTTTTCATTGGTCTTGCCTCCTGTTATGTGGGATGTTAGTTCCCCAAACGGGGATCAACCCTCATACACTGCAGTGGAAGCTCAGAGTTATAACGAGTAATGAATCCTGAAAAGTGTTTTATTCTCCTCAAAACCTGTTGTTACAATTTTTTTCTTATTTCTGATGTTGCATATGATTACCCCCCACCCCCCAATCAGATCTCTTGAAAGTTCAGAGCCATCTTTTTTTTTTAAACCAAGTCTGCTTAATTTTTGGTTTTCTGCTGTTGTTCACTTCTTTTTCCTCTTTTTGTATAGAATGATTAGCTTCTCATCTTTTTTTGTTTTTCTAATACATCTATTTTAGGACTGTATGTTTTTTCTGAATCTGATCCAACTGGTTTTGGTATGTAGTATTCTTGTGGACATTTTAAAAATAATTTGTAATTTTAGTTTTCTTTAATGTGAGTCTTTTATATAGATTTTGTAAAATTTCTAAATTTGTGTGTCACTTTTTTGTGGGTTAATATGTAGTTTGCTGCATTATGGTACTGTGTTTTTCTTTGTAAAATAAAGTTGATGGAACTAGTTTCATAATTTCTGGAAATTTTCCCAAGCACTAGTGTTTTATAAATCAAGAAAGAAAATATTGCTGTTCCATTTTACTTCTCAGCTGTTGCTTACATTCTGATTGGTGGTGAAGGTATTGAGATAATATTAGCCCTAATGACATTGCTACAATTTGTTAATCAAATCGAGTATGGTGGATATAAAGATAAATAATACTTGACCTTTGATCTCAAGGAGTACCTGTAGTTGCCAGACCTTAGTTTGGCTGAGTTAATTTTATTTATGCTACATAAATGAATAAACACAAATTTAACAGGAAGAGTTAAAATCTTTGTTTGATAAATAAAATGGCTTGTCAGGACTGTCTTCATTATTTGTAAACCTGGAGGGAATTTGCTGCCATACTCCACTGCAGCAGTGCTTCTGTGAGTGATTCTTCATGAGGTAGGTTGGGCAAAGAAGGAAGTGTGAAAATAAGGTGCAGGAGGCATCCACTGACTCTAATCAATGTCTGGCTCAGCTCTCTGGTCTTCTGAATCTGGTTGGTGGGCTTGGAGTTGCCCAGCCCTCAGTACTGTCTGGAACTGAATGGCTTACGTGAGTTTGTGTTGTGGTATCACTTTCCTAATGTGGATTGGTTGTTCTTGGTCTCCATACCATCCTCCTAAAAAGTTTTTTTTAATTAGGATTTTTGGAGAAGACTCTTGAGAATCCCTTGGACTGCAAGGAGATCCAACCAGTCCATCCTAAAGGAGATCAGTCCTGGGTGTTCATTGGAACGACTGATGTTGAAGCTGAAACTCCAATACTTTGGCCACCTGATGGGAATAGCTGACTCATTTGAAAAGACCCTGATGCTGGGAAAGATTGAGGGCAGGAGGAGAAGGGGATAACAGATGAGATGGTTGGATGGCATCACCGACTCAATGGACATGAGTTTGAGTAAACTCTGGGAGTTGGTGAAGGACAGGGAGGCCTGGTGTGCTGCAGTCCACGGGGTCACAAAGCGTTGGCCACGACTGAGCAACTGAACTGAATGGAAATTTGTTTTATCTTTGGTATATTAAAAGAAATATATTCGTTTGCTATTTTTTTTTCCCATGAGATTTAAAAAGTTGAGTTCTTAGATATTTGCTCTAGAGCCATTGAGTTTTTAAAGTACTAGAGAATATAAAAAACACTCTGCATATTTGCAAAATTAGAATCTGTAGCTCCTGTTTTTCCAACACGTGCTGTGTGTCTGAAACCGTCTCAGGTTGGGACTAGAACCCATGTGCTGGGCCTTGAACCCAGCTAAAACCCACACTACCTGGTTTTAGTGCTGAATGAAGTTGAGGTTCTTGACGCCTTGTGGCAGAAAGAACACAGTGAGAGACAAAGTGATAGGTAAGAAATGGATTTACTGGGATTCAGAGAGAAACATGCTCCACAGACAGAGTGTGGGTCATTAAGAGAGCAAGTGCTGCAAAATGTGGTGTGGTTAGTTTTTACAGGCTGGGTAATCTCATATACTAATGAGTAATTTCATTGCCTAAAAGATGATGCTGTGAAAGTACTGCACTCAACATGCCAGCAAATTTGGAAAACTCAACAGTGGCCACAGGACTGGAAAAGGTCAGTTTTCATTCCAATCCCAAAGAAAGGCAATGCCAAAGAATGCTCAAACTAACACACATTTGCACTCATCTCACACGCTAGCAAAGTAACACTCAAAATTCTCCAAGCAAGGCTCCAACAGTATGTGAACTGAGAACTTCCAGATGTTCAAGTTGGATTTAGAAAAGGCACAGGAACCAGAGATCAAATTGCCAACATCCATTGGATCATAGAAGAAGCAAAGGAATTCCAAAAAAACACGTACTTCTGTGTTATTGACTACACCAAAACCTTTGACTGTGTGGATCACAACAAATTGTGGAAAATTCTTCAAAAGATGGGAATACCAGACCACATTACCTGCCTCCTGAGAAATCTGTATGCAGGTCAAGAAGCAACAGTTAGAACCAGACATGGAACAACAGACTGGTTCCAAGTTGGGAAAGGAGTACGTCAAGGCTGTATACTTTCACCCTGCTTATATAACTTAAATGCAGAGTACATCATGAGAAATGCTGGACTGAATGAAGCACAAGCTGGAATCAAGATTGCTGGGAGAAATCAGTAACCTCAGATATGCAGATGACACCACCCTTATGGCAGAAAGTGAAGAGGAACTAAAAAGCCTCTTGATGAAAGTGAAAGGGGAGAGTGAAAAAGTTGGCTTGAAACTCAACATTTAGAAAACTAAGATCATGGCATCTGGTCCCATGATTTCATGGCAAATAGATGGGGAAACAATGGAAACATTTTATTTTTTGGGGCTCCCAAATCACTGCAGATGGTGACTGCAGCCATGAAATTAAAAGACACTTGCACCTTGGAAGAAAAGTTATGACGAACCTAGACAGCACATTAAAAAGCAGAGACATTACTTTGCCAACAAAGGTCTGTCTAGTCAAAGCTATGGTTTTTCCAGTAGTCATGCATGAATGTGAGAGTTGGATTATAAAGAAAGCTGAGCGCCGAAGAATTGATGCTTTTGAACTGTGTTGTTGGAGAAGACTCTTGAGAGTCCCTTGGACAGTGAGGAGATCCAACCAGTCCATCCTAAAGGAAATCAGTCCTGAATATTCATTTGAAGGACTGATGTTGAAGCCGAAACTCTAATAGTTTGGCCACCTGATGGGAAGAACTGACTGATTTGAATAGACCCTGATGTTGGAGAAGATTGAAGGCTGGAGGAGAAGGGGACGATAGAGGGTGAGATGGTTGAATCGCATCACCAACTTAATGGACATGAGTTTGAGTGAGCTCCGGGCTTTGGTGATGGACAGGGAAGCCTGGCGTGCTGCAGCCCATGAGGTCCCAAAGAGTCGGACACAACTTAGCGACTGAACTGAACCTGTGGTTAGCAATGTCTCCTTTCTTTTGAAAAGAGTTGTTTCTTTGTGGAGTTTACTCCATACTATAAAATCAGGTATTAATGATTTCCAGTGACTACTGAACTTACATTTCTTTTTTTTTGTACTTAAATTTCATGTTACATAACCTATCCTAAAATGAAAGTTGCTCAGTCATGTCCGACTCTTTGTGACCCCATGGACTATACAGTCCATGGAATTCTCTGCACCAGAATACTGAAGTGGGTAGATCTCCAGAGTATCTCCCCAACCCAGGGATTGAACCCAGGTCTCCTGCATTAAAGGCAGATTCTTTATCAGCTGAGCCCCCAGGGAAGCCATTCCTCCCTTGCCAGAGAGTCCAGCCATCTCAGCCTGGACAGCTGGCAGGAGATAAGGCAACTTTATGAGTCACCAGTTCCTGGTTCATGTCAGAGTCATGTCCCCTTTGCGACACCATGGAGTCAGCATGGAGTTCTCTAAGCAAGAATACTGGAGTGGATTGCCATTTCCTTCTTCAGGGCATCTTCCCGGCCCAAGGATCGAACCTGGGTCTCCTGTATTGCAGGCAGATTCTTTACCATCTGAACCACAAAGGAAGCCAACCTATCCTAAGACACTTATTTTACTTTGAGAATTCCATCACGTAGCTTTTAGGCATTTAAATGTAGGATATAAATGCACTGTTACCCACACAAGTCAAATTTTGAGAGTTAACCCCAAAAGCTTTGGAGTAAATAGATATAAAGAAATTTGGTATGTTCGTGTAGCCTTTCTTTTTTCTTTGATCCATTTGCAGAGCGAGTATTTTCATCTCCTGCTGCTTCCAGTTTAGAGCAGAGGGCAGCAAATGAAGGCCTGCCCAGCTGCTTTTGTATGGTCTGGGGCACTCTCTAGCGGGTTGGCACTGGGAACCTTGGAGAGCTGGGTAGGGTGCTCCCCTCTGCCCCGTCCTCCCTTTTATTTTCAGTGTCCGCCTCCCTGGCCAGTAGCCAGGTCTCACTGCTGCTCAGGACTTGCTTAGGTGTCACTGCACATTGGGTGTTCTGCTTGGCAGTGAGTGATGTAATCTCGAACCAGGAATTGGTGACTCAGCAAGTCGCCTTATCTCTTGCCAGCTGTCCAGGTTGAGATGGCTGGACTCTGGCAAGGGAGGGAAGGCTTGCCATAATTTGAGTGTCACTGGGGCAGAGATAAAAACTGACTGCATTGACCACTACCCACCTCTGTCTCCTGGGCTTCTCACCGCCTGACTGAATACTCTTCCTTCAGAGAACTTCAGCTGATGGTAGTTAGATACCTGTCCCTAGAGATCCCATCATCTGAGGTGGCCCAAGGAGGTAGAAAGGGTGCAGGGCAGGGCAGATGTTTTCTCTTTTGTTATGTGGTAACAGGTACCTGCATATTAGCCTTGATTTTTGCCTTTGTTCTGGCAAGGCCTAGGATGTGTTCAGTCATGTCCAACTCTTTGCAACCCCGTGGACTGTAGCCCGTCACGCTCCTCTGTCTGTGGAATTCTCCAGGCAAGAATACCTGAGAGGGTTGCCATTTCCTCCGCCATGGGGTCTTCCCGACCCAGGGATCGAACCCACGTCTGCTGCACTGGCAGGTGGATTCTTTACCGCTGAGCCACCTGGGAAGTGCAAAGACCAAGCGTGGGGTCCCTGCTCTGTAGCCCTGCGGGCCACCGTGCTGTGCTGGCTCGCCCTTAGGGGCTCTGTGGCCTCAGAGTCTCTGTATTTGCTTGTCTCTTTATGGACACATTCTTCAGTAGTTCCTATTTGTTCTCAAAACAGAATCTCAGGTTTTACTTTTCAGAGATAAAAAAGTTGCTTTTTGAAAACTTTGTATTTTGCTGATTCTTTTGTTTGGAGCTAGCGATCAAGCTTAGCAAATAAGATCCAGTTCCTGCTCTCAGGGAGTTTAGAACTGATTAATACATAACTGACTGTGGTAAATTGTGAAGGGAAAATTTCGGGCCCTAAGTGATTGTCGGATTTCGGTGTTGACCATCTGGTGATGTCCATGTGTAGAGTCTTCTCCTGTGTTGTTGGAAAAGGGTGTTTGCTATGACCAGTGCGTTCTCTTGGCAAAACTCTATTAGCCTTTGCCCTGCTTCATTCCGTACTCCAAGGCCAAATTTGCCTGTTACTCCAGGTGTTCCTTGACTTCCTACTTTTGCATTCCAGTCTCCTGTAATGGAAAGGACATCTTTTTTGGGTGTTAGTTCTAAAAGGTCTTGTAGGTCTTCATAAACTGTTCAACTCCTGAGAAATCTGTATGCAGGTCAGGAAGCAACAGTTAGAACTGGACATGGAACAACAGACTGGTTCCAAATAGGAAAAGGAGTACGTCAAGGCTGTATATTGTCACCCTGCTTATTTAACTTCTATGCAGAGTACATCATGAGAAACACTTGGCTGAAAGAACCACAAGCTGGAATCAAGATTGCCGGGAGAAATATCAATAACCTCAGACATGCATACGACACCACCCTTAAGGCAGAAAGTGAAGAGGAACTAAAAAGCCTCTTGATGAAAGTGAAAGAGGAGAGTGAAAAAGTTGGCTTAAAGCTCAACATTCAGAAAACGAAGATCATGGCATCCGGTCCCATCACTCCATGGGAAATAGATGAGGAAACAGTGGAAACAATGTCAGACTTTATTTTTTTGGGCTCCAAAATTACTGCAGATGGTGACTGCAGCCATGAAATTAAAAGACCCTTACTCCTTGGAAGGAAAGTTATGACCAACCTAGATAGCATATTCAAAAGCAGAGACATTACTTTGCCAACAAAGGTCTGTCTAGTCAAGGCTGTGGTTTTTCCTGTGGTCATGTATGGATGTGAGAGTTGGACTGTGAAGAAAGCTGAGTGCTGAAGAATTGATGCTTTTGAATTGTGGTGCTGGAGAAGACTCTTGAGAGACCCTTGGACTGCAAGGAGATCCAACCAGTCCATTCTGAAGGAGATCAGCCCTGGGATTTCTTTGGAAGGACTGATGCTAAAGCTGAAACTCCAGTACTTTGGCCACCTCATGTGAAGAGTTGACTCATTGGAAAAGACCCTGATGCTGGGAGGGATTGGGGGCAGGAGGAGAAGGAGCTGACAGAGGATGAGATGGCTGGATGGCATCACCGACTCGATGGACGTGAGTTTGAGTGAACTCCGGGTGTTGGTGATGGACAGGGAGGCCTGGCGTGCTGCGATTCATGGGGTTGCAAAGAGTCGAACACGACTCAGCAGCTGAACTGAACTGAAACCTGGGCAGTAGCAACCCGCTCCAGTACTCCTGCCTGGAAAATCCCACGGATGGAGGAGCCTGGTAGGCTGTAGTCCATGGGGTCGCGAAGAGTTGGACATGACTGAGCCGCTTCACTTTCGCTTTTCACTTTCCTGCATTGGGGAAGGACATGGCAACCCATTCCAGTGTTCTTGCCTGGAGAATCCCAGGGACGGGGGAGCCTGGTGAGCTGCCGTCTATGGGGTCGCACAGAGTTGGAAACGACTGAAACGAGTTAGCAGCAGCAGCAGCAAACCTGCTTTTAATCAGTAGTTTACCAGAGGTGTTAATTTGTCCAGTGGATGTAAACAATTACCTGAATAGGAAATAGTATTTTAAGAAATGCATTGGTTATCTAGGCAGAGGTTAGTTTGCTTTTAGACAATAATAGTAGACAAATATTTTTCTTTGGTGCTAAGAGTTTTTTGTTAACAGTTTTTTCAGTGCGTGCATTTTAGCTACAGGTTTACACATTAAAAGAGTATGTTAATTTTAAAATGGCTGACTGAAATGTAATTTGTGGCCCACTCAAAGTAAGCACGCATAATTTTAAGTATACTCTTAAACCAGTTGTATTTATATAAATGTGTGTCATATTTAGCTTTGGTAGTTTTAGGTTTTGACTGGTTTTTATATTGATTAATTATTTTTTATCATTCCTTTTTCTTCCTGATTCATGGAGATGTAATTGGCACTTAGCTCTGTGTTTAAGGTGTAGTACAGCATAAGGATTTGATGTAAGTCATGAACTGGTGAGTACTTTAAGTTTAGTGAATATCCATCATCTTATATAGATACAAAATTAAAGAAATAGAAATCTTTTTCCTTGTGGTGATAACACTTAGGATTTACCTCTTAACAACTTTCATATATAATATAAAGCACTGTTAATTGTATGTATCACACTGTGTTTGACAGCCCTGGTATCAGTAGTTACCCTATGACTAGAAGTTTGTACCTTTTGACTGCCTTTATCCGGTTCTTCCTCCCCTCAAGTCCCCACCTCTGGTAACTGAAAATCGGATCTCTTTTTCTGTGTGTGTGTGTTTTTGAAGTAGAATTGCCCCACAACACTGGGTTAGTTTCTGTCACACAGCATAGTGATTCAGTATTTCTGTACATTTCAAAGTAATCGTAGTATGTTTAGATGCCATTTGCCACCATACAAAGATATTACATAACTATTGACCACATTCCCCACACTGTACGTTCCATATCTGTGGCCCATTTATTTTCTGTTAGACATTTGTACGCCTAATCTCCTATACAATAGGGAAAAGACAGCTTCTAAAGTAAATGGTGTTGGGAAAACTGGACTACTTCTCACACCATGAATAAAAATAAGTTCAAAATGGATTAAAGACTTCTAGATGTAAGAGCTGAAGCCATAAAACTTCTAGAAGAAAACAAAATACACTGTTTGATATGAGTCTTAGTAATATCTTTTTATACCTCCTCAGTCCAGGGAAACAAAAGTAAAAATAAACAAATTTGCTCTCTTTTTCAGATACTATGATCAGATCTGTTCCATTGAACCCAAATTTCCATTTTCTGAAAACCAGGTAAGTCATTAATTTTAATTTGTTTTAAAAGTTACATGTGATAATGGTAAATCACCCATTTCGTCTTACCCATGGTATTTTATTAAAATAAATGGTGCCTCTTCACTATCTCTAGGTTTTTATAACACTTTTAAAATGAAAAACTTAAAAAAAAAATTAAAAAATAAAATGAAAAACTTTTAAGCCCATCTGTTATGAATCTGTGCTGCTTTGAAGTGTCTCTTGGAAATTCTGTTTATGCTGTTCCTGAGTCACTTCTGTGATCAGGTAGTGCATTGGATTGCATTTTTCATCTGTAGGAAGTATGGACCAGGATAATCTGTGATGTCCTTTGTTTTGGTTTTTACAGAATAAAGTAGGAAACTATATGATTCAGGACGTATTTAATTTCAGTTTATGTGCTTTAAAAATTACTTGCCCAAGTTGCATTTGTATGTAAACTTGCAAATACTGTTATGATTAGGTGTTACACTGTAGGAATGTCAGTCTTTCTCTTTAAAGATAGATACTGAAAGTGCTGATGATTTCTTGCACTTATATTTGGGAGACTTGTTAAAAGTTTTTAATTGTTGTGACATTTCTAAATTTTAAAACAGTTTGTACAAAATACTTTAAGCATAAAGTTTTTACAAGTGAAGTAATGTGGTGAGACTTGCTTTAAAATACCCCAAGAGAAAAAGTATGTGTGTGTTGGTGTTTGGATTGGAAAGTGTGGGTAGGTGAACAGGGAAGGGCAGAAGACTGGTGTGTGTATGGGAGTTCCTTGTGTTCTTGTCTCTCCTTTCAGATGTATTGAAAATTTCTCTCAGCCATAGTTGAAAAATTTTGTATTGGATTGCAATGCATAATTTAAAAGAGGCTAAGTTCTTTTTAACCTTCACACTGTGGAATAGTTTAGAGTGAGATGCAGTTTTTAAGTAAGTAAACTGTTTATTCGTGTATAAAACACACACAGAACAGTTAACAAACAGTGTATAGCCTGAGTTGTCACGAAGTGAATATACACGTCTAGCCATCACCCAAATGAAGAAATAAAATTTTATGTCATCCTGGAAATTCTCCTCCTTAAGTGCCTGTTCTGTTCAGGTCATTGTGCATTTGTAAGGACGAGGAAGGCCGTGTTTCCTGGAGAAGATAGTGCGTGTGTGATTACTGCTGGAGAGCGACATTGCAGATATCCTACTGCCCGGATTTTACTTCCAGAAAAGAACATTTCATGGTTCACAAAAAGGAAAAGGAGTTGGGTGGTTAGAGAAGATAGTGTTTTAGACAGATTGAAGCTTTTGTCCTTTTATTCACTGTGGATTTTTTTTTGAAAGAGACTTAATAAGTGAGATTCAGGAAGGTAACATAATTTTCTTTTTTCCCCCTCTTTCTTTCAAGATCTGCTTGACATTTACGTGGAAGGATGCTTTTGATAAAGGTTCACTTTTTGGAGGATCGGTAAAATTGGGTATGTAATCTTTAAATAAAAGTGACAGGAAAGTTGTTCTAACTATTTTGAGTTGTTTTAGTCTCCAAAATTGCTCTCCTAATGACTGTTTGTAAATAATGAAAATTTTTATGTTTTGTTTTCTTTTTAACTTCAACTTTTAATGAAATTTCCAAATACTTGTAGAGAGCCTACGTCTTGCCAGGCATTCTGCTAGTTTTAAAACTGAACAAGATAGTTGTATTCAGTCTGGTTGGAAGATAGCTGATCATTTTAAAGTATAGTGGGAAGTATACTAATCTCTGAAGAAACTTATGGGCATCTAGACAAGGAAGTAGTTAATTCTGCTCTTGAATGCACGTGATGTTTGAATGAATCCTTGAAAGATGAATTTGTTCTTTCCAGGTAGAAAATAATGTTACAGGTAGAATATCATAACCGAAAGTCAGAAGAGTGGAGGCTTTTTTTTATCTGCAAGCTTATCATGTTAATCTTTCTGTGTGTTAATTTTCTCATCTCTGAAGTGGGATTATTAAATGAGTGGAATACATGTAAAGTCCTTAGAACAAGGCTCAATAAATATTAGCTACAATGAATAATATTAATATTACATATAACTATAATATAATATGTATGCATTGCAGGATATATACTATATAATATTAAATAACAGTGTCATATAGTATGTTACCGTATTAATACATATTAATATAATTATTGCTAAGAGTTGAAACTATGGGGGGTTTGGGGATTTTGGAAGGTGAAGTAGATTGTGAAGAGTTGCAAGTGTGCTATCAATTTGTGTTCTTCCCTCATAGCTTATTACACCTGGGCACTGTGAAAGGCCTTTATACATATTATCTAACTAAATTCCCTCTCAGCACAGTGAGAAAAGGCACTATTCTTACTAAAACTGGTTTAGAAAGATGAATGACTTTCTAAGATTTAATAAAACTAGATATGACTCAAAAAGCCTAAATCCAGAGACGAGAGAGAAACAGACCCATTAAACTGGTAAGGGAGAATTACCAGTTGAAGAGGTTAGAGCAAGTATTGTGTCTGTGGGTTGGGGAAAGGATGGTTTTGAGAGAGGGTTCAGAGGTGAGAACTGATGGACCTGCTGGCTCTCTGTCAGAAGGAGTTGATGCTTGACTTCAACTTGACTCCAACTTTGTAACTTGGTTTGACCTATGGATAATTATTCTTTTCAATAGACAGGTCAAGTTTGACTTTTCTGTGTTATATCTGGGTAGAAATTTCTCTTTGGCATTTAGATGTAATGTATTTAACATTCAAAAGAGGTGGAGACGTAGATTTAGGAACAGTTTCCTTAAAAGATAATAAATTTGTTCTCTCTGGTAAACTGTAGGTTGGGAAAAGTATGAAAGCCAAACTAGGGAGTATAGCTTTCAGGGGAAATAAGAGGAAGAGTTTCCTGGGAATGAAGTTGAGAAAAGGCTTTCAGATCTTGGAAGAACCAGGGGAAAATAGAGACAGGATTGAATTCCAGAAGAGTTTCAGAGGTTGCGCAGTCCGGTGGTTCCCAAACCTGGCTGCATGTTGCAGCTACCTGGGGAAAATGTTAGAAATACTGATTGTATTTACAGACAAAGATACAGTATGCCAGATGTGAAAGGAGGACATTGCAGGGTGGGCCACTGGAATTCATCTCTTTGAAAATGCCTGCATGTGAGTTTCATGTTGAAACATCATTGACAGAGTTGTGGAGGTCAAAGAAGGTTGTAAAATTTTCTAGCTCAGTCGATAAAGAATCCACCTGCAATGCTGGAGACCTGGGTTCGATCCCTGGGTTGGGAAGATCCCCTGGAGGAGGGCATGGCAACCCACTCCAGTATTTCTTGCCTGGAGAATCCCCGTGGACAGAGGAGCCTAGCGGGATACAGTCCATGGGGTTGCAAAGAGTCGGACACGACTGAGCAACTAAGCACAGCACAACACAGGAGGAGAAAGAAGTTTCCCTAGGGCAGGCTGAAGTCAGGTTTTGTTGGGTTGAGGAGTGGACCGGAAGTTAGGAAATGCGAACAACACGTGGGTGCTGAACAGCTCAGTTCAGAAAATGTGCAGTGACGATTTGGGGACAAAGGGATCATTGTGCTGAGAGAGAGGCAAGGTCAAGAAGAGGACTTACAGTGCTGCTGTGACAAGCGGATTCTTTGGCTAGGCATAAGGAGCAGGTATCAGTGGAACTAGGAGACACTTAAGTGAGATAGGTAAAGTTGATGAACCGAGACCCTAGAGGAGCTGGGATGGAAAAGAATTGAGCGCGTGTATAAAACGGGAGGTAGAGATCAAGGCATTTCTAGTAGCAGTTATGGCGGATTAAATGTCCAATAATGTTTAGGGTAAATGAAGCATGGGCTGCTCATTCCTTAGAATATTGTGTAATTTAAAGTATTAAGAATGATAGTACAAATATATATTTGTTGACATGGAGACCTGTGTCCCCTGAATATCCAGTAAAAGATATGTTACAGGTGAGAGCTGCTATATAACTCGGGGCCCCAGAGTTGGTCTCCTTAGGACACCTTTTATATAAAACCCAAAGTGATTGCTGCTTCCTGGATAAGAAATTGTCAAAATAAAATAGCAGACTATGACGTGGGATGATAATGTTTATGGGAAATATAATAGGCTGGGATATATATTTTGTATGTAAAAGTTTACTTTTATCTGTTGCTTGGAGTATATCTCATTCTTGAAGTCTACTGACGGTCATATATTGGATGAGCTGTTTTCATATTTACACTGTCACTTTCTTGTACGGCTCTGTGTGTACGTTTACAAGTTTTAATTGCTCCACCAACACACACATTCTGTGCTTTTATCATAGTCTCAAGAGTCTGCAAACTCTCAGTCTCATTATCTTATCTCTCTCGACTCCCCTCTTGCTGAGCGGCTCCTCTGCTCCCTTTGGTGTCTTCTATTCTTTCTTGAGTGTGAGCCGTTTGCTGTCTAAAGCTGCTCTATAACGATTATCCTTTAGGTTAGAATCATTGTTTTCTGAATATTGTGTGTTCCTCCTTCACTGGACTGTATTCTTTTTTTGTTTTATTTTTAGTTTTGACTGTGCTGGATCCTGCTGTGTGTGGGCTTTTTATAGCTTGGTGAGTGGGGGCTTCTCCTTGCTGTGGCTTCTCTCACTGTGGAGCACCGGCTCTAGGGTGTTCAGGCTGTAGTAGCTGTGGCCCCCAGGCTTAGTTGCCCCGTGGCATGTGGGTGGACCGCCACGGAAGTCCCTGGAATATATTCTTAGATAACTGTCTTAGAAAAGGTCAAAGATCTGCATCTCTCCTTGGGTGAAAATGTGGTTTGTTCTCACATGAATTTGGTTTGAAATACTGGCACCTAGTGCTTAGGTCAAGAAGCTTGGCATCATTCTTGAAATTGTTTCACTTCGTTCCCCACGTTCAGTGAATTCACCAGCAGATCCTATCAGATTTTCTGTGAAAGTTATTCAAACTACAGTCACTTCTCAGCACTTTTGCTGTCCCCTCTGTTTGGAGCCAGTCACCCCTCGTGCCTGCTGCAGCAGCTGACTGTCTTTATTCCTGGCTTCCGCCAGCGCTGCTTCCCTGCCGCCTGCTGTCCCCGGGTGGGCTGAGTGCACCTCTCTTCAAAACCGTTTACTTCCCGCCTCCCTCAGAGTAAGCGCGAAAGCATTGCAGCAAAACCTGACTCTGTTACCTCCTGACAACATTGCCTCCCATTTTGTCCCTTGTCTCCCCTTTTTTCAGCTGTACTGGCTTGCATGTATATTAATATTAGTTGAATTAGAATTATGTTTCTTCTTTGATAATTTCTTCATTTTTTCCCTCTCTTCTCTTTGGAATACTGAATTAATTGAGCCTACTTTTCTGAGCTACTCACTCAAAACTCACATTTTCCCTTTCTTTCCCTCTTTATGGGCTGCTTAGATATTTTCTAACCTTTCTTTTGAAAAATCATATTTTCATTTCCAGGGGCCTTTTCTTCTTCATGGATTATTCCTTTTTAATAACATCCTGTACTTGTTTTATGTCTTTGAGTCTCTTTTAAGGATGCTCATGAGGATCTTGGAAATGTTGCTTTCTATTACTGGAATTGTTTCTGTTTATTCTGGGTTCGATTTTAGTTCACCTTGATCTTAATTTTTGTGTGTGTTCTGCTCCTGGTTATTGTAGATTGTTAATACATTTATCTAAGAAAGTAGGTTAGAGTATTCTTGAGTATTCTTGCCTTGAGAACCCCATGAACAGTTCAGTTCAGTTCAGTCGCTCAGTTGTGTCCGACTCTTTGCGACCCCATTGAATCGCAGCACTCCAGGCCTCCCTGTCCATCACCAACTCCCGGAGTTCACTCAGACTCAGGTCCATCGAGTATGAGAAGGCAAAAAAAAATATGACACTGAAAGATGAACTCCTTAGGTCTGCAGGTGCCCAGTATGCTACTGGAGAAGAGTGGAGAAGTAACTCCAGACAGAATGAAGAGACAGAGCCAAAGCGAAAACAATGCCCAGTTGTGGCTGTGACTGGTGATGGAAGTAAAGTCCAGTGGTGTAAAGAACGATATTGCACAGGAAAGTTAGGTCCATGAATCAAGGCAAATTGGCAGTGGTCAAACAGGAAATGGCAGGAGTGAATGTTGATGTTTTCGGAATCAGTGAACTAAAATGGACTGGAATGGGTGAATTTACTTCAGATGGCTATTATATGTCAACAAGAGTCTGAAATGCAGTACTTGGGTGCAATCTCAAAAATGACAGAATGATCTCTGGTCATTTCCAAGGCAAGCTGTACATTATCACAGTAATCCAAGTCTGTGCCCCAACTGCGAATCCCAAAGAAACTGAGGTTGAGTGGTTCTGTGAAGACCTACAAGACCTTCTGGAATTAGCACCCCCAAAAGATGTCCTTTTCATTATAGGGGACTGGAATGCAAAAGTAGAAAGTCAAGAGATACCTGGAGTAACAGGCAGGTTTGATCTTGGAGTGCAAAATGCAGCAGGGAAAGGCTAACAGTTTTGTCAAGAGAACGCCATTGGTCATAGCAAACACCCTCTTCCAACAACACAGGAGACCACTCTACACATGGACATCACCAGATGGTCAATACTGAAATCAGATTGATTATATTCTTTGCAGCCAGAGATGGAGAAGCTCTATATGGTCAGCAAAAACAAGACTGGGAGCTGACTGTGGCTCAGATCATGAACTCCTTATTGCCAAATTCAGACTTAAATTGAAGAAAGTAGGGAAAACCACTAGACCATTCAGATATGACCTAAATCAAATCCCTTACAATTATACAGTGGAAGTGACAAATAGATTCAAGGGATTAGATCTGATAGAGTGCCTGAACTATGGATGGAGGTTCATAACACTGTACAAGAGGCAGTGATCAAGACCATTCCCATGAAAAAAAAATACAAAAAGGCAAAATGGTCGTCTGAGGGAGGCCTTACAAATAGCTGAGAAAAGAAGAGAAGCGAAAGGCAAAGGAGAAAAGGAAAGATGTACCTATCTGAATGCAGAGTTCCAGAGAACAGCAAGGAGAGATAAGAAAGCCTTCTTAAGTGAACAGTGCAGAGAAATAGAGGAAAGCAATAGAATGGGAAAGACTAGAGATCTCTTCAAGAAAATTAGAGATATCAAGGGAACATTTCATGCAGAGATGGGCACAATAAGGACAGAAGTAGTATGGACCTAACAGAAGCAGAAGATATTAAGAAGAGGTGGTGGCAAGAATACACAGAAGAACTATACAAAAAAGATCTTCATGACCCAGATAATCACGATGGTGTGATCACTCACCTAGAGCCAGGCATCCTGGAACGTGGAGTCAAGTGGGCCTTAGGAAGCATCACTATGAACAAAGCTAGTGGAGATGATGGAATTCCAGTTGAGCTGTTTTGAATCCTAAAAGTTGATGCTGTGAAAGTGCTGCACCAATATGCCAGCAAATTTGGAAAGCTCAGCAGTGACCACAGGACTGGAAAAGGTCAGTTTTCATTCCAGTTCCAAAGAAAGACATTGCCAAGGATGTTCAAACTACCGCACAATTGCACTCATCTCACACGCTTAGTAGAGTAATGCTCAGAATTCTCCGAGCCAGGATTCAACAGAATGTTGAACCGTGAACTTGCAGATGTTCAAGCTGGTTTTAGAAAAGGCTGAGGAACCAGAGATCAAATTGCCAACATCTGTTGAATCATCAAAAGCGAGAGAGTTCCAGAAAAACATCTGCTTTATTGACTATGCCAGAGCCTTTGAATGTGTGAACCACAACAAACTGGAAAATTCTGAAAGAGGTGGGAATACCGGACCGCTGTATCTGCCTCCTGAGAAATCTGTATGCAGGTCAAGACGCTTGCTCCTTGGAAGAAAAGCTATGACCAACCTAGACAGCATATTAGAAAGCAGAGACATTACCTTGCTGACAAAGGTCTGTCTAGTCAAAGCTGTGGTTTTTCCAGTAGTCATGTATGGCTGTGAAAGTTGGACCATAAAGAAAGCTGAGTGTCGCAGAAATAATGCTTTTGAACTGTGGTGTTGAAGAAGACTCTTGAGAGTCCCTTGGACTGCACGGTGATCCAACCAGCCCATCCTAAAGGAAATCAGTCCTGAATATTCATTGGAAGGACTGATGCTGAAGCTGAAACTCCAGTGCTTTGGCTACCTGATGCGAAGAACTGACTCATTGGAAAAGACCCTGATGCTGCAAAAGATTGAAGGCTCGAGGAGAATGGGACGACAGAGGATGAGATGGTTGGATGGCGTCACTGACTCAATGGACATGACTTTGAGCAAGCTCCAGGAGTTGGTGATGGACAGGAAAGTCAGGTGTGCTGCAGTCCATGGGGTCCTAAAGAGTCGGCCATGACTGAGTGACTGAACTGAACTGAGGCTAGAGTAGCTGGTGTGTGTGTCTGCTTTATGCTGCAGAGGCTAGAATTAGGTTGGGGGCAAGCTAAAAGCCGGCTGTAATTACAGGGGAGACTACTAAAGTGCTACATAGCAACGACTGTTTTGCTTTATGACACTTCTGTATGGCACAAACACACAGCTGTAATGCTATTCTGATTTTCCTGGGTGGTTTGTTCAGTGGTTTTGTCAGAAGCCTTATGATTATTTTGCTTGGTTTTCAGTATCTGGCACATTATGTGAGATCTTGAATGTGACTATGATTGAATTTGTTCTTCTGTGTGTGTGTGTGTGTATGTGTTTTAAAAAAAAATAACATAAAATATACTATCTTAACCAGTTTTGCCTGGAAAATCCCATGGACGGAGGAGCCTGGTGGGCTGCAGTCCATGGGGTCGCTAGAGTCGGGCACGACTGAGCAACTTCACTTTCACTTTTCACTTTCATGCATTGGAGAAGGAAATGGCAACCCACTCCAGTGTTCTTGCCTGGAGAATCCCAGGGACTGGGGAGCCTGGTGGGCTGCCATCTATGGGGTCGCATAGAGTCAGACATGACTGAAGCGACTTAGCAGCAGCAGCAGCAACCAATTAAAAAACATTTTCCCCCCCTCATTGTGTGGCTTGTGGGCTCTCAGTTCCCTAGCTAGGGGCTGAACCTGGGCCCCAGCAGTGGAAGCACCGAGTCCTCACCACTGGACTACCAGGGAATTCCCGGTCTTAACCAATGTTAAGTGTATAGTTCAGAGGTGTTAGGTGTATTCACAGTGTGAAACATATCTGGAACGCTCTGATCTTGCCAGTCTGAAACTCTGTGCCCTTTAAATAACAGCTTTCCTTTTCACCCTTTCCCCAGTACTTGGTGACCACCATTCTACCTTCTGTTTCTATAAGTTTGACTGCTTTAGACACCTCATGTGGGTGGGAACATAGAGTGTCTTTTTGTTACTAGCATGTTTTGCTTAGTGTAATGTCCTCAAGATTCATCCATCTTATGGTATGTGATCGGATTTCCCTACTTTTTTAAGCTGAATGATACTCCATTGTAAGTTTATACCATGTTTTGCTTCTGTTCATGAATCAGTGAATGCGTGAGTTGCTTCCTCCTTTTGGCTACTGTGAATCATTCTGATATGAACATGGATGTACAGATATCCCTGAGACTAAACCCTGCTTTCATTTCTTCTGGGTTTATACTCAGAAGTCGAATTGTTGGATTATGCAGTAATTTTATTTCTTAACTTTTTGAGGGATCTTTGTATTGTTTTCCACACGGCTGCAACATTTTACATCTCCACCAAAGTACACAATGGTCCTAGTCTCTCCTCATGCCTGCTGACAACTGTCCCACTCAGTTTTGTTTCTCTTTACTCAGTTTTGGTTGTGCTGGGTCTTTGTTGCTACGAGGGGGCTTTCAGTAGTTGGGGTGCACGGGGGCTACTCTCCACTGGGTGAGTGGGCTTCTCATTGCGGGGACCTCTTTTGTGGAGCACAGGCTCCAGGTACGTGGGCTTCAGGAGCTGCAGCCCTCAGGCTTGGTGGTTGTGGCTCATGGGCTCAGTTGCTCTGCGCATGGCATGTGGAATCTTCCCGGACCAGGGATTGAACCTGTGTGTTCTCTGCATTGGCAGGCGGATTCTTATCCACTGTACTGCTAGGGAAGTCCTCTATTTTGTTTGATAGTAGCTATCCCAATTGATGTGAGACGTGTAGAGTCTTAGTCAGAATTGTATTTTAACCAGATAGTCTTCTAGTCCTCTGAGAGATACATTATTAACAAAAGGAAGTGAGACACAGAAGGCCAGGTGGGAGTTTGTACCAAGTGAGAAACTGGTTTGAATGTCATGGGAAGGTATCATTTTGAGAGAGCTGATGGAAAAATGGGAAGAATTTATTTGAATTGAATTTGAAATGATGTGAGAATGACTTTTCATTTTGAATCTAATAGTGTGGATGTAAAGGGAAGGAAAGATGAATTTATTGATCCTTGAGTTTTAGGTGATGAGAATATTGTTGTGGAAATAGATGTCTGGCAGGGCAGCTAGAAATATGGGAGAAGATTATGGGTGAGAAAACAGGTCTGGAAACTTGTTTTTGTGAGAGCCAGTGGGATAGAGGTCATAGTATTTCTCTTTGAAACATTCATTTTCTTTAGAAAAAAAATAATCTGATGAATTTTTCCTTCTCAATCTTTTATAGCTCTTGCAAGCTTAGGATATGAAAAGAGCTGTGTGTTGTTCAATTGTGCAGCCTTAGCTAGCCAGATTGCAGCAGAACAGAACCTGGATAATGATGAAGGATTGAAAATCGCTGCTAAACATTATCAGGTACGCAGAACAGTAGTTACTACCTCACTGTCAATACTGAGTTGGATTGAATTGAAAATCATTTGCGATTAGGGTTTATAAATGTTTCTTTACGTACAGATGCTTCCTTGAAAAATAATGTACTTTTTAATGAATTGATACATTTTTTTGAAGTCCTTAGATAAAAGAACATGCTTGTAAACCCAGCTCTGTTTTTCCTCACTGTTGTACACCCAGCACTGTGCCTGGCACATAATAAAGGCTCAATAAATGTTGGGAGAAAAAATGATTAATCATTTGAGATAAAATCTTTGGCAAGTCCCTTTTAAATGCGTGACCTCATTTAAAATATTTGTACATTATTTTTGCATAATTTTTCTTAGCGAGATGTAGTTAAAATTTCACCAGTGTCACAAAAATGAAGATCTCTTGGCAAGAAAATTTTACCTCTGAGACTTGTGGAGAGGTCATAGTTAAATGTGGTCAGACATGTAATGTTCTTAACTAAATGTAGATTTTGCATACGGTCAGTTACTAATATGGCCTCTTATTTGGCGACAGTGTAGTGTTAACTCAGCTTTTTATGCTTCAATTTAAGGAAAAATGAGTGGTTATTGTGAAGTGGTAATCTGTAATCATGTTTTCATGTTTTCTGTGGCTTTAGCATTCACAGAGTGCGTTCATGTTCTCTTGCACACTTGGTGATGCACGCTGCATAAGGTCATTCTCGATTTCCAGACAGGGGACCAGAGGGCAGAAGTGTTAATGCAGTGGTCCCCTGGGGTTTCAGGCGTTCTAAGTTTAGGGAATCCCAAATGGTCCTTGTACTGTCTCTCATGGTTCTGAAGTTTGCTTGTTTCAGAGGTGGAGTTCGGTCTTTTCCATTGTTTAGGGGAGTTGAAGAATGCTGTTCTAAGAAAGTGAGAGCAAAGTGTACTTTAACCACACAACATGCTCCCAGTTTTGGATGGGCACAGACGACAATCCTGATGCAAATAGCTTTCCTTTGTGAGGCTATAAGTGGCAGGTTTTTTAAAATGTGAAAATGAATTAAAATTTTATTTAGTTTTCTGTTCATTGTAAACTCCAGTTGTTGGCACGCGAGATCTTAGAGGGGATCCTGGATGACCGAGGGTACATTCCCCTCCTGCTCACAGCAAGGCCCCTAGTGTGAGGGCAGGGGAGGCTAAGTCTCTGTCCAAGCCATTTGCTGCCAAGACTCTCTGCCCTTGGGTAAGTGCTTTAATCTGTAGCTCTCCAGTCCTTACTTGTGAATGGGAGGCCAGATCCCCTGGTTTGTAGTGTGTGATTCTGTTACTTTACTGAGCGTGTCAGCTCCTTGCAGACATCCATCTAGTTTTGTGGTGCTTTCTGACTGCAGCAGATGTGATGTTCCCTTCGGTACAGCTTAACCTTGAGTTAGCTCTGTGTAGCTTAACTGCATAACCCACAGCTCCTTTCAGTCCGAGATTGATGTCTTTCTTTTTCCCAGGGTCAGTTGTTTCATAAATGCAAAGTTATTTCCGTGTTAACCTCAGCGCAGTGCTCAGTTGTGTCTGACTCTTCTGTGACCTCATGGCCTGCAACCCACCAGGCTCCTCTCTCTGTGGGATTCCCAGGCAAGATATACTGGAGTGTAGCCATTTCCTTCTCCAGGGGATCTTCTGACACAGGGATGGGACCCATGTCTCTTGTGCCTCCTACATTGGCAGGTGGATTCTTTACCACTGCCACCTGGGAAGCTAAGCAAAATATAACAGAAGAAAAATCTGAAGGGAAACGTTTTACCAGGGAGCTCTGAAAGCCAAATAAAAGATCCTTAGCCTTGGATCGTCCTGCTGTTCCCCAGAGGACTAGGTATCAGTACTCTTTAATTATTTGAGAGATGAGTTTGGGACCAAAGCAAGAACATTTTAGGACTAAAAACATTTAAATAATATCCCTGCCTCTGTTCACACGTTGGATTTTGAGGAAGTATTTGCAAAAGTTGAATCAGTTTGTCGCATCAGTTTACTTTGTTGCTGTTGAATGTCTAATGCATGTTAAATCTTATTCTGTAGTGTTTTTAGAAAAATATTCTTATTGTTGGTAGGTGAGACGTCTTAGGTCTGTTTTTCATAATATAAGAATTTAAATACAGTAACTGTTGAGCTGAGTTAACATTTGAAGTGGTTTTGTGTCTTGCTGAGTTCTTACAGATTTTAATGAAATTCTCCTTTTCCTTCCTCTAGTTTGCTAGTGGTGCCTTTTTACACATTAAAGAGACCGTTTTATCTGCCTTGAATAGAGAGCCCACTGTGGACATATCTCCAGACACTGTTGGGACCCTCAGCCTTATCATGCTGGCCCAGGCCCAAGAAGTGTTTTTTTTAAAAGCCGCAAGAGGTAATTCCACTTTGTTCTCCATTTTGTTGCATGGAAAAAGAAGTGACAGGCTTTTAAAATAAGGTGATTATAATATGTTCAATGTAGAACTTTCATCTTTGACCCGTGGTTCATCGAAAAATTTCAACTTTCCTTTTCCGACCTGAAGGTGGTACAAACACACAGTTCAGAATGTAGGCTGTTTCTGAAGTCTTTTATGAAATGTGTAGTTATCATCTTAAAACACTGAATCCTGGAGTAGTAATTATGTAGGTTTGTAACATTTAAAATTCATTCATTCCTCAGATATTGTAATTACTGGGTACAGCTGTATGCCGGTCCCTGTGATAGGTTCTAGATGGAGTCAGCGCACAGAGAAGATTTCTGTTTTTAGGAAGCTTGCAGTTTATCATGGGGGAGATGATAAGCAAGAAGTTAAGTAGCCAAGGTAATTTTAGAGAGAGATAATTGCTATAAACAAAATAAGATGTGGTGATGACTGGTGGTCTGGGTGTGGGATAAGGATATAGGGGGAGTCACGCTGTTTTTAGATTCTTCAGTCAAGAAGAATTTCCTTGTTTAAACTAGACTTCAACTAAGAAGGAGGAGCCATCCCAGCAGAGTCCCTGGCCCTGCGAGTGAGGGAATAAGGAACTTGTTCTAAGGCGTGGAAGTTAGTGTGAGAGGGAAGAACAAGGGCTGAAGGTACAAGTGTGGAGGAGGTGAACATGAGAGCAGTCCAGCAGGTGGAAGCAAATGAACTGGAAAAGGGTTTCTTTTAAGATAACAGCTTATACTGAGGTAGATTCATATGCAGTAACATTCACCCTTTTAGCATATCAGCTCCTTGGTTTTTAGGCATTCAGAGTTTTGCAGCCATCCCTAACTGTCTTACTTTAGAACAGTCCCGCCCCCCGAAGAGATGCCGCAGGCACTGTCAGTCACTCCACTCCTCGTGCACCTTGGCGTCTGACAGCTGCTCATTTATCCCAACTCTGGATCTGCCTAGGGAATAATTAACTTGTACACAGGAGAATCAGTTTCATCAACAAGGATTTTGTAAGACAAATGTATAAACTTGTGATCTCAATGTCCTCACTGAGTTACCATGACATATCAGATTATTTTACATTTATTTTCATTGAAGTGATCAATTTAATATTTTATTCCAGATAAAATGAAAGATGCCATCATAGCTAAATTGGCTAATCAGGCTGCAGATTATTTTGGTGATGCTTTTAAACAATGTCAGTACAAAGATACTCTCCCCAAGGTCAGTTATTGTTTTTTGTAAATACTTGGTTGTTTTGCATGTGGAACTATTTGGACATTTTTGTGTCTTAAGCAAGTTGAAAGTTACGATTTCTAAAGAGATTTGAAATTTAAGGGGAGGCATTTGAAGAATATGTTTGTAGAAATAGTTTTTAATTTAAGATGCATGACACTTTCTCTTTCATATTTAGCGAATGCCTTTGCTTCTGTTCTTTACAAAATTTATTTTTGCAAGCTAAAACTCTTTCTGAAAAATTGTGAATACCTGTCTCCAGTAATTTTATCAGATCAGGGCATTGTTTTGAATCATCAGTCCTTTGGTACAGCATGATACTTGAGCATGTTGATTATTCACTCTTTTAATTATTGTCCTGTTTTCTTAAAGATGAATCTTAAAGCACACAACAGACATAAAGACAAAAGGAAAAGGAAACTTAACAAATTCACCCCGTACTTTGATTAGAATTGGGTTTTGCCAACAGGGACAGAGAATTGAGCTGCTGTTGTACAGCTCAGGAAACCCGCGGACTAAAACCTCGTGTCACAGGAAGTATTAATTGTTTTAATGTTAATCTTTCTGAAGCAGCATTTGAAGAGACTAGTCAGTGACGAGCATTTGTAAATGATAAAGCAGACAATTAGACTGAAAAGTAAATTCAGTCTGCTTAAAAACAGAAGCTTACAGATTGAAATGTCTTAAGAGTCAACTGCTCTCTTTCAGAAGTGTTCAAGGAATTCATTTTGTCTGTATGCTAGCAAATGATATTTGTTGCATGCTTTTTATTAGGGAAAATGATTTATAAGTCATTCAGGAATCTTTATAAATTATGAAATTGCAGACAGTTTTGTGGCAAAATAAAAAAGCACAAAAGTACATCAACATATGAGTGTTGAGAATGAGCAGAATATGAGCATCAAGGAATTTGAAGTGTGCTGGAGATTTAAAATCCACCAAGAGACCAGTAGAAGAATTTGCCTAGGACTCTTGGGTAGTAATAGTGTTGCTGTTAAGAGACTTGGGATCTCCTCTCACCTTTTCTTCATTTGAAAGACCTCGTGATCAGCTGCCCAGTGTACTGTTAAATCCTGTGGGGCCATTAGTTCAGTCCTGTCCTGGCGAGAAGACAGTGTCACCTACAAAGACTTGGAAACTACCTCTGCACCACTCCTGGTATTCCATGAAAAATCTCCTATTTAAGTACCCAGTTGCTCCAGACTTAACCTTGAGAACTGGCATGAGTGCAGTTTGAGATTTTAGATGTCTTTTATTTTTGCCTTTTGACTGATAAAGCTCATCAGGTATTTTCATATTCTAGTTATAAAACTGGAATATCTGCAAGTAGTGACCCAGGAAGCTAGGAAATTATTCACTGGGAGACAGGAAAGCAAACAAGGTAGTAATTCAGTTTTCATTTCTCTTATTATTATTATTATTTTTTGTCTAGACAGTGATTGTCTAGTATATTTCTTGGGTATTAAATGGCATGTACTTCCTAAAAACATTGAGCTTATAGGGTAGGGGTTGATATTTTGGAAGACCCTCTACTGCTTTTTTGGTTTATGTTTTTGGATCTTCTAAAATTAGTTTTGGCTGGAACTTTTTTCAAAGCAAATTAGGGCAGAGTAACGCTTCATCATTTCAGTTGTTCGCTCAGTGCCTCTGTCTGCTCTGTGTTTTTGAGTGTATGGTATTGAAATGTTAGTCTTTATGTGATGCTACGTAATTTTTATATGGCTAAAAATCATTATTATTAAAATTCTCTTAGATTGTGAATTTAAGTGGGAACTTACTTCACTGTCTTTTGTCTTTTAAACATGATGAAACAGTCAGCTATAGAACAGTTTCATTAGTATATGTGAGTAATGGTGTCTTAGTTAACTGAGAGCTGGGTAAGGGCTCACAAGCAAGCTGCTAAAGCCCTGTGCTTGATGTTCCTCTGTGAATGTCCATTCTACTTCTCTTTCTAATGCATGCTTTCCGTTTTTCTTTGTAAACAAAATGTTGACTTCATGGCTTAAAGAGAATTGTAAAAACCTAAATTGGCTACATTTAACAGTTAAAAAACCCAATTGTTAATTCTAATTGGAAGGAAAAAAACCTTGAATTCATTGAATCCAGTCCACACAAAATCATGTGGTCTTCTCTGTTTACACCTAATGACTAACCTATCTCTAAACTATTAACGGGGTGATTCTAATTTCTGTCTCCTTTTCCTTTTTCTTCCTGCATCCCATGTTGTCTGTGGTGGTTTGTGTGGTTGGACTCTCCCTGGTCAGTATTTTTATTTCCAGGAGGTGTTCCCTGTCTTGGCTGCAAAGCACTGTATCATGCAGGCCTATGCTGAGTACCACCAGTCTATCCTGGCAAAACAGCAGAAGAAATTTGGAGAAGAGATTGCACGGCTACAGGTGAGTTTCTTAGAAATAAATATTTAAGTCACTTGAATACTTGAATTTCCTTTTTCTTCTTTTTTAAGTGAGATTCCAAAGTTTGCTCATAAAAAGCTTTCCCACTCATTTCACCTGTCCATGAAGATGGGTGATTGTTTTTATTTTTTAGGCTATGAAGGAAATGGCAACCCACTCCAGTGTTGTTGCCTGGGAAATGCCCTGGGCAGAGGAGCCTGATGGGCTGCAGTACACTGCCTCACAGAGAGTCCGATGTGGCAGAGCAACTGAGCACAGCACAGCATACCTACTGTGTGCTTTTGGAAGTTTCCTATTTTATCTACAAATTTCATGTTAACTTTGCATTCAGTTCTCTTTTATTTACTCATGTTTATTTTAGTATAAAATACTCTAAATTAATTTTCATGCTCCAGAAAGGATGTGGAGTGCTTAACTTGTGGCATAGCCTTTGTCTATAATTGGGTCATACAATTCCATAGTTTGAGAAGGACAGGCGTAGTCTATGTAAATAGAATCTTGTAATCAGCAGACTACCTTCTATGCTGTATCTGCCCTAGGTGTGTGAGTAACTTGCCATGACATCTGGGGCAGCTTTGCAGCAGGGGCGAGTGGTGTTATACGAATTGTTTGTAGTTTGAGAGTTAGTCAGCAGATGGTAGGAAGATGACTGTTATGGAAATTTAAGTATGGACTAGTATTAGAAGATACAATGCAAATCTTACTTAGGAAATTCAGTGTAATTAGTCTTTTCATGAGAAGAGAAACCCAAGTTTTATGAAAAAAATAAAATATATGCTTGTGTTATACTCCACATTGACAAAATCAGAGAAAGGCACACTCAGATTATCAAACATTTATTTGTCCAGGGATTCACTTTGATTGTAGTAACTTAGCATCATATGAAGCAGATGAAAACATATGCTTCTGAGAAAGGGGTTTCTAGGGAGTGTTTTTTCAGGGTAGTATATTTAAACTGTCAGGAGTATGGACTGAAAGAAAAGCACACAGCATACAAGTCGGAGTGTAAGTTTTATTCAGGGACTTTACGGAGGACTGTGGCCTGGGATCTCCAGTACTCTTGCCTGGAAAATCCCTTGGGCGAGGAGCCTAGTAGGCTGCAGTCCATGGGGTTGCTAAGAGTCAGACATGACTAAGCGACTTCACTTTCACTTTTCACTTTCATGCATTGGACAAGGAAATGGGAACCCACTCCAGTGTTCTTGCCTGGAGAATCCCAGGGATGGGGGAGTCTGGTGGGCTGCTGTTGGGGTCCAGCCCTGGTGGATCCAGGGAATTCGAAGGGTGGACGGAGTTGGCGAGGAGAAATTTATTTAATTAGAGATATAAGATTAGATTAGGAAAGAATAGTGTAGTAGGAAAATTAGTGGAGAAAAGAGGCTGAATAACTTGGTTTACGTGGAGAACTAATAAAACCTCGAGACAAGAGGTTTGCACCATCTACGTTAGGCCATTGGCACCCGTTTGAATAGTGGAGGGTGCCCCGCCTTGGGCTCCCTCTCGCGTGGGTCTTAGAAGCCAGGGCAAGTAAGTAGACATGGTGAGCCTCCACGCCCCAGATGGGAATTCAGCCAGAAAAGAAAGAAGACAAGGGGAGACCAAGCTGCTTCGGTGAGCGAGGCCCCAATAACTTTGTTTTTTAAAAGGACTTTATACCTTTCCCACAAATGATGTTGTGTACATTATCTTCTGGCCTTGGAGGCCTGTGAAACATTCTAAGACCTCTTTTGATGAAGGCTGCTCAACCAGAAAACTTATTTTCCCTTGAAGTGTTTTTTCTTTATATTTCTAATCTATGTGAGCCTCAGAAAGTATCAAACAAAGTTACATTTTCAGGAAGCAAAAGTGCAATAAGTTACATCACAGAAAGAACCAATTAGCTCAGAAGTCTAATGTGGTCACTTTCAAGGCTACACTTGTTTTTTCTTACATTCTAACTATGTTAACGAATGTGCTCCCAGTTGCACAGTGGATAAGAGATGGGAACTTAGCAACAAGCATTGGCCCAATAATGAAATCCTGTACCAGCACTACTCTAATAACTTTTAACTCTTTGAAAGACTTTATGTTTGAGGCTTCCCATGCCTCTCACAGTTGGGGGGCTGTAAACAATCACACGCGTAGTTGTAAAAGTCCAGGTAAGGCAAGTTAGAGAGCCATCCGAGGGGTTTGAGCTGAAACACTCCTTTCAAATGCAGAAGACTGAAGCCCTAAGTTAACTTTTTACAGAGAGTGTCAGAAGAGTGGAAAAGCACAGTACAATAAAATCAGGCTGACTCTGGTTTTTGGGGGTAGATGTTCAGGAAAACTCAGGGGGAACCCCTGAAGCCAGATCATGCCTTTGCATTTTGTCTGGCTTCCTTTCTTATGACCTTTGCCATGGGTGGGATTCCTCACGCCAGCTCCCAGCAGGCTGCCGTCTATGGGGTTGGCACAGAGTCAGACACGACTGAAGCGACTTAGCAGCAGCAGTGGCCTGGGAGATGGCCTCTCAGTAGCTCCGAGGAACCTTTCTGAAGAGGTAGGGGAGAAACCCGCTCATATTTGATTTTGATGAGAGAATACCTCCAGTCAAGCAAACCTTTCAGTAAAAGATTCACAAAGAACAGATATCCCAGGTTAATGATTTTAGTGCTTTTCTGTGTATGGGAAGATACAGGAATCTGGATTCATTAACATTCTTCCTGAGATATACATCTGTCTGAGGGGCCTGTTTTTCCAGAGCGTAAGGAGGGCATCATCTTGTTTTTCATCCTGAATTCCTCTCTCAGGGTCCACTGTTGGTCAGCCACTTCAGTGAGTATTGACTAGATGGTAAACTGGTCTTTGTTTTACAGAAGTATAGCTTCTTTATTTTGGGGAGATTCTGGAACTTTTATATTCAAATGAGGATTCTCTATAAACCAGTTGTGTAAGATCTCCTTTTGAAATTTTAATCTAATTTTTAAAACCTCTTTGGAAAAAGGAAGCTATTTCAGATTCACACAGGAGATAAGGACTTCTTTCACTTTTAGACACTTTTTTCAGCTATACACCTGAAGAGTGTATAGCGTCAGTTACACAGCTTTAGTCATAGGTTAGAAGTTAACAACATAAGTACTTACTGATTCATGTCTCCAGGGGCTGTTCCTCTTTCCATTAGGCATGAGATATAATTTTCTTACTTGATTTGAGCTGAAACATAGGCAAAGAGAACAAAACAGATAAAAAAGATGAACAGTAAGTCATATTCTCTGCAGTCTCCTGCTCAGAACTCCCCATGTACCTGATAGTCGCACCGTTCAGTCAGTTTTGCAGTCATTGTTAACAGTAATGGGGAAAGCTTTTAGTCATGAGCAAGCCAGAAATGAAAAACAAAATTGCAGGACTCAGGAATATCACAGCAGTAGGTAAGATAGCAAAGGGAAAATTGCTGTGGGTGATTCACTTCTGGGGCCAAGAAAAATTGTACCTGGGCTCACACAGCTCGTGAGTGTGCTTCGTGGACAGTGTAGTTCATTAGGCTCCAGGAGATGGGTCTACTTGATCGTCCTGGTGAGTGTCTAAAGCTACCAAGGCCCAATTTTAAAAAAGAAATAAAAATGCAGTTTACCCTTGAACAACACAGATTTGAACTGTCCAAGTCAACTTATATGCAGGTGTATTTCAATGAATAAATAAATATTCTGCTCTCCATACTGGCAGCTTCTGAATTTGTGGAGTCACCCAACTGCTGGTCATGTACTGTGTTTAATCTGCAGACACAGAATCTGTAGGTACAGAGGGCCAGCTATAGGACCTGAGCATTCAGATTTTAGTGCCTATGAAGAGTCCTGAAACCAATCCCCCACAGATACTGAGGGATGCCTCTATATAGATATAAAACTGTGACTCAGATAAAATGGATACATACCAGATATTTATTTAATTCATTAATGAGTCTGATAAGATGATAAAACTGATTTTATGAAACTGTTGTTTTTTCTTTGTTAGATACTACTTTGTAGGTATTAAGGAGAGTGTCCTCCTTAGATATGTGCTGAGATATTTGGGGATGAAGGGTTTGATGTCTGAAGTTCAGTTTCAGATAGCTATATAAAAAGAAAAAGTCTGTGTGTATGTGGGAAAGAGAGCGAATATGACGAAATTGGTAACAGTTGTTAAACTTGCCAGAGGAGGTGTTTTTTCTCAATTGTTCTGTTCTTTTAATTTTTCTGTGAACTTGAACATTTTCAATATAACAGTTGGGGGAAACAGGCATACAGTTAGCCGATCTCTACTTTTTCCCTTCTGTTTTACTCCCTACAGCCTTTTCCCCCACTGCCTCATAAGTAATTTCATATTTAATCCTTTCAATGTTTTTTTTTTTTAATTCTCTTTGAAAATATAAGCAGATATGTACACACGTGCATGCACACTTAATGCACAGTCTTAACTCTCCTGTTGTTTATATAAGAGATCATAGGCCATGGGTGGCGCATTGCTAAAGAATCCACCTGCCAGTGCAGGAGACACAGGAATTGTGGGTTTGATCTCTGGGCTGGGAGGATCCCTTGGAGTAGGAAATGCCAACCCACTCCAGTATTCTTGCCTGGGAAATCCCATGGACCGAGGAGCTTGGCAGGCTTCAGTCCTTGTGGTCGTAAAGAGTCAGACATGACTGAGCAGCTGAGCATGTACATGCTGTGTGTAGTGTTGTGCATCTTATTTTTCTCATATAGCATATTGAAGCCCTCTCCATTTCATACAGCAGCAAAGAGACCTTTCTCATTTCTCTTTGGAGCTGCATTGTACTTCACTATATAAACCACATGTTACTGCTGGATACTTGGGTGTTTCCAAGATTTGTAATTACAAACCACACTGCAGTGATTAATTATGTGAATGTGGCATTTTGTATTTCAGTAGTTGTCTTAGCTCAGGCTTCCATAACAAAATACCATGGACTGGTGGTTTAAACAACAGAAATGTATTTTCTCATAGTTCAGGAGGCTGGAAGTCTGAGGGTGTCAGGATGGTGGGCTTACATACTGCTAGCCTGTCTTCTTGCTGTGTACTTGTATGGTAGGGGGAGACAGCGTGCTTCTGGTGTCTCTTCTTACAAGGGCACTAATCCTTTCACGAGGGCCTCACCCTCGTGACTTCTCCATGATCTCCCGAAGGCCCCATGTCCAAGTACCATCTCTTGGGAAGTTAGAGCATCAACATACAAATTTTGAGGGGGTGGGGGTGGGGACACAGTTCAGTCCATAGCAGCAGGTATATCTTAAATTCCTGGAAAAGGGATTGCTGACATCAGAGTATAAGTACATCTGTAATTCACTGTATATTATATTCAATTCTTGGGTCTTTGATCCACTTGGAGTTTATCCTGATAGGTGATGTGAAGGATGGATGCAATTTTTATTTTTTCAAATGGCTACCCAGTTGTCTTCAGACCGTTTAGTGCAATAACTTTCTTTGCCCCATTGCATTGAGATTTTGACTTTATCACTTACTAAATCCTTCATATGTATTTGGGTCTGTTTTTATTCTGCTATATTGGCCTGTTTTATCTGTTCATGTTCCAGCTACACCATTTGAATCATTGACACTTAAGAATGTTTTAATACCTAATTGGTGGTGATCATCTCTCATTCCCTGAATTTTCTTGATTGTTCCTGCTTATGCATCTGTATAAATTTTATTTAAGTATTTATTATGGAAAGCTTCAAACATATATATATATATATAAATAAGAATCATCAAATACCTATTACGTAGTTTCAGTGATTATCAGTATTTTCTCTGTGTCTCATCAGTTCCCCCTTCCTCTTATTTTTTTGATGTATTTATAGCTATCTCACGTATCATTTCATCCTTAAGTTGCTTCAGTATATGCCTCTAAGATAGATAAGACTTAAAAAAATTAAAACCACAATGTCATCCTATCCAGTGCAGTTAGTTCCAGTTCGTAAGCTAGTAACCTAATACTACCCAGACCTGGTTTAGTTTTCTTTGATTTCTTTCTAAAATGTGGTTTTATAGTTTGTTCAAATAAGGATTCATGTGCAGTCCTCACATTGCATTTGGCTGATTCGTCTCTTGAATTTTCAGTTTGTAATGACCTCTGCTCCCCAACTGCCATGTAGAATTGTCTTTACTTTTTCTTGTTTTGTATGTTTCTTACAGTGGTTTCTGTGAAACCTATTATCGTTTTCATGTTCTTTGCATAAATGTTTCAGTCTTTCTTTTCTTAAATGATTTCATATTTGTCTTCACTGAGTACTTTGGGTCTTGTTTCACGTTCTGTTGCTATCAGAGTATCACCCACTGTTACCTGAGTATTACCGACTGTTACCTTGCTATCTGAATAGCATCTCTGTTCATATTTTGTGTTCTTTTGGTACTGCGATTGCATCCTTACGTCTTTTAGCTTATTTTACCTTGTTTAGTAGGCTGTGTTCTTTCATTTGTGGCAACATTTTTTTTTCTTTTTTCTTTTGGCTGTGCTGCATGGCTTGCATGATCTTAGTTCCCTGACCAGGGATTGAACCTGGGGCTACAGCAGTGAAAGTGCAGAGTCCTAACCACTAGATCGCCAGTATTTCCTGTGGCAACATTTTCTTTGGTGAATTTTCCTTGTCTGTTGAAAAGTTACACTGCTCATTTTCACCCTTTTCCTTGTGGTTTCTTTGTGTTGAGGCAGATGGAATGCCTTTTTGGTTACTTGTGTTTGAATGAGCTTGATTTTAGTTGAAGAGGTCCCTGGGTGGGGGAACACTGGGTATCTTTCCAAGCCTTCTTGTATAGGGCCCTTCCCCTCTGGTTCTCAAAGCCTGGTGTAGGAAGGATTCCACTTTTGTGCCTTTGCTTTTCCAGGTGGTTTATCTGCTGTAAGTTTGTATTTTGTGGACGTTTTCTGAGTGCTCATCCCTTTTCCTCTTCCCCTCTTTTCTGCTTACCCAATATCCCTGTTCTTGTCGTTATCTGCCTTGTTTGGAGGAGGCCCCTTAGTATTCCTTTTTTCCTTTGACCCTTGTGTGGCTCCAGGAGGCCATTTGGCTTTTCCTTTATCATCAGCTGGCAGCTGTCACCTCATTGCATTTCATTGTTTTCAGATTTGCTTAACTAAGCACTTTCCCCTCAGGGTGGGCCCTTAGCCTTCCCTTGTTTCTCCTGCTCTGTTGCTCCTAATACCAATTTTGCTATTAAGGAGAGTGTTTGATCACATTTACAAGTCAAATTTGATGTACAGATTTAAAAAGTGGTTTAAATTTGTGTGTTTTCCCATCTCCTAGTTTCCACTAAAGATGTAGCTTTTGTTTGTTTTGGTTATCCTTATTTCTATTTCATATTAATCTTGCACAAATATTTTAAGATTTCTTTGCATTGCTAGTAACTGGATTATTATTTTTTGCTTATCTTTCCAGATTGGTGGTGGTTTATCTGTATTTTCTATGTTGATTTTGTATCTAAACTACCTTTTACTTAGAATAGTTGGTTCTTTTAGATTTTTCTGGCATGCAAATAAATATATCACCTGTAAATAATAAATTGTTCCTTTTCTAAATTTTACACTTCTAATTTCATTCTTTTGTCTGGTTATTTTTACATGGTCAATGTTCATGATGATACTTGTGATCTTTGTTTTATTTCAACTCTAGGAATATTTTATTTTTCTGCTAAGCATGATATCAGCATTGAGGGTTAAGATTTTAACATATAAGGAACTGGATATTTATTTTTATTTTACTAAAATTTAAGAAATGTCGAGTGAATATTTTATCAAATGATTTTGCAACATCTGTGAGATAATTTGACTTTTTTAAACTTAAATTTATTATTTGGAGAATTATATAAATAGGTTTTTTAACATTAAACCATTCTTATAATCTTGTAATTTTGATGTTTTTACTTTATCTTTTGGTGTTTTTGCTTTTATGTCTTCATGTGGTCACTACAGATGTTCTTTATAAGCCTGCGACTATTATATATTCTCTAGTTGTGGAGTGCAGGGTTCTCCACGTCTGATAAATCAAACTCATTAATTGTGTTGTTCAGAACTTCTGTAATCTTAACCATTTTTGGTTTACTTGGTCCATTTATTGCTGAAACAAAGAGTGTTAAAATCATCCACTCTAATGATAATAAAATGGATAGATTTATCAGTTTTTTATTATAATTGTTTACATAGATGTCAAGTGAGTGTATGCTCCTTGGTTCTGTCTCGTCACAACAAAGATTTGGAGTGATGGACATTAAAGCCCTCTTTGTGTCACAGCTCTTGGGTCTTGGACAGACTGTGTTACAGCTCTCAAGTCTCAAACGGACTGTGTTACAGCTCTTAGACAAATCAGTGTTACAGCTCCGTGTTACAGCTCTATTTTATTTAGATAATAGCAGGAAAATCCATCCTCGAGACATGAGGGCGTGCGCCCAGCGCGCCGGGGAGAGAGGGCCCTTTCGCTCCTCTGTTATGTGGTGTTCCCTCCCCTGGGCTGGCCCTGTGTGAACCGGGCCAGCCAGAGGTGCTGTTTGTTCTGCCTGAGGTCCTCACTCCGGTCCTCGGACCTTCCTTTGTTCTGTTTTCACGGGCTTTTCCCTTCCTTGTCTTTTAGCCACCACCATTCTGGACTCCTGTTTCCTATTCTAACTACCTAACATAAAGGCTTTCAAATACAACATTTGTGAGTTTATATCTTTCTGGCAAATTGTCAGTTGTTAAACATTATATTACTGCATTTATCCTCAATAATCTATTATTTAGATTTTAATTAATTATTATTATGTATCCTCATTATCTATTTTATTTGGTGTTACTGTACCCAATATCACCTAAGTAATTTGAGCCCTAAGTTTATGTAAGGCTTATGTTCATCTTTTGTATCACAAGGGCAAGTTTTAAAGAAAAAATTCCGATTGTTGCTGACATGACATGCTGCTTTGTTGTTTTCCTGCATTGCAGAGTTCTTTTCTGACCCACCGTTTTCATCCCACATGTAGCCCTTTGAGGTTTCTGCCTTCATGTGGGGGTAGGGTGGTGAAGGGGATGTTTCTTCTTTCTAGTTTGCTGTCTTAGGTAGTTTCAAGACCCCGTCTAAGTCTCCCTGAGGGCTTTTAATGCATTTTAATTGCTAGTCCTTTGGATACAGAAATACCCAACAGCCAGAGACAGCTTTCCTCAATGTCAATTTATAGTTTTGATTTCTTTTATTCTCTTGGTAATTCATTCATGTCTTAGAGGGGTGTATTCTTCATTTTTGATATTTTGGTATTTTTTGATAAGAGAATTGCTAGGTTATTCTGTTGCTCACAATGCTAGTAATGCTAGTCTTAAAAGATTTTTTTAAAAAAAACCAAAGCTTGGATATTTGTTGGAAAAAAAGAAAACTTTTTTTTTCTTTTTTAACATTTTCTTGCTAGCATGCAGCAGAATTGATAAAAACAGTGGCATCTCGCTATGATGAATATGTCAACGTGAAGGAATTTTCTGACAAAATCAACCGTGCCCTTACTGCAGCAAAGAAGGATAATGACTTTATCTATCATGATCGAGTTCCAGACCTTAAAGATCTAGACCCTATTGGCAAAGCCACACTTGTGAAATCTACTCCAGTCAATGTACCCATCAGCCAGAAATTCACCGGTATGTCAGCTATTCAGAGGCACTTTAGTGTTATTTATTTTTTCTCCAGTTTAATCTATTTTTTGTAGCTAAAATCACATAGTTGCAATTGGATGCTTTGAATATAATTTTATTCATATTAAGTGAAATTTTAAGATGGACAGTAAATGGTAGTAAACCATAAAGTATACAACAGAGTCAGAAAACTTGAAACTGAGTAATTATAAAGACTTAAATGAGCACTTGTCTTTTTGTTAACATTTGTTATTTAAGATTCTGATATTAAAAATAAATGTATATAAGTATGACTAAGCATATAAGCTTCTGGAGTCATGGGTGTATCAGATAAGTAAATGTCATCATACCCTTGACTATTATAGGTCTTTGCAATATATGGTAGCCTCTAGCTAATATTAGATCCCCAGGGATCTAATATTTCTAAGTTATTGGATGGTTATTTTAGAATTGGCCATCTGTATCTGTGGTTCCACAGCCATGAATTCAAAGCAACTGCTAATTGAAAATATTCACAGAGAAAATTTCCAGAAAGTTCCAAAAAGAGTAAAACTTGAATTTGCAGTACTCTGGCAACTGTTCACATAGCGTTTACATTGTATTAAGTATTACAAATAAGTTAGAAATGATTTAAAGTGTATGAGAGAATATGTGTAAGCTGTATGCAGACACTGTGCCATTTCATGTAAGAGGCTTGAGCATCCTCAGAGTCTGGTACCCACTGAGGGACCTGGAACCAGTCCCCTGAGGACACCATGGGACTACTGTACTTACTTCTGTTTAACAAGCTCAAAGTGTTTACCATGTGCCAAAAGCTCTCTTAAGCACTTTAAAATATTAGTTCATTTACTTCTCACAGCAGCTATATGAGGCAAGTGTGGTTATTATCCCCGTTTGACTGCTGAGTATACTGAGGCAGAGTGGTGTAGTCATTTGCTCAAGGTTGCAGAGCCAGGAAGTGGTAGAGCTGGAAACCATGGTACTATGGTCAATTTTATCAATGAATGAGTATTATTTTCTCTTGTGTAGATTTTCTTCTCCCAAAGATCCCTTAAACTTAATGATAAACACATCTTTAAGAAAATTAAGTTTGGGGAAAAGCCTTCATTATCATTCCCTGTGAATACAGTGTTCTAAAAATTCTCTTTATCATTGTCCTTTCAATAGATTTAGTTTTGTTCTTTAAATGTTTGAACACTTTTAAGGTGAATATTGGAAAGGAGATATGAATCGTCACTTTACAGTTTGAGTTTTTGTCTTAAAATTTTATTGAAATTGATTCTTCATTTTAGATCTGTTTGAGAAGATGGTTCCTGTGTCAGTCCAGCAGTCTTTGGCTGCCTATAATCAGAGGAAAGCTGATTTAGTTAACAGATCAATTGCTCAGATGAGAGAAGCCACCACTTTGGCAAATGGGTAAGTAGGGCTTAACTTTCGTAAGTTTATCTAAATTTCTGATGTTTCCTGGTGGGTTATTTATGAACATTGTACTTTTCTGAGCTTAGAACTGAATGTTAAGGGTATTTGAAACAGCAAATATATAGTGTCCCCAAGAAATGGACATTTTGGTTGTTACGAACATTGATGTACACATCTTTGTGTGGACATGTTTTATTTCTCATGAGCAAATAACCTAGAATTACAGAATTGTTGAGTTGTATAGTTAGTGTATGTTTATTTCACAGGAGATGGCCAGATGGTTTTCCAGAGTCATTGTCCCTGCGCCGTTTGAGAAGTGCTGTTTCTCGGCACCTCGTCAGAACTTAGCATTGTCAGTCTCTGATTTTAGCTGTTTTAGTGTGTGTGTAGCAGTGTCTCACTGTGGTTTAGTTTGCATCCCCCTGATGACTAATGATATTGAGCAACTCTTCATGTGCTTATTAGCCCTTCATGTCTTTCATGAAGTGTTGAAATTTATTGCTCATTTTTCTTCTTAATAATCTTAAAAGAGTTCTTTAGATATTCTAGAGGTAAATCTTTTGTCAGATACGTTACTGAGTTGTTTTTCCCCGGTCTTGTTTGCTTTTTCATGTTTTTAGTTTTGATGAATGAGTAAGTTTTGACCTCTATCCTTTTTCCAGCAGGAAGGGAGCATAAGATTTCATTATGTAAATGAAATAATAGAATAATAGTTGCTGTGCCATAAAACATGGAAATTCTGTATTAATATGTATATCAACTGTGTCCTCTTGACATTATGCCTAGATGATGTGAAATTGGGTGTTAGTTCTAGAAGGTCTTGTAGGCCTTCATAGAACCATTCAACTTCAGCTTCTTCAGCATTAGTGGTTGAGGCATAGACTTGGATTACTGTGATGTTGAATGGTTGCCTTGGAAATGAACAGAGATCATTCTCTCGTTTTTGCGATTGCATCCAAGTACTGCATTTCAGACTCTTTTGTTTACTATAGGGGCTACTCCATTTTTTTCTAAAGGATTCTTGTCCACAGTAGTAGATAAAATGGTCATCTGAGTTAAATTCACCCATTCCAGTCCATCTTAGTTCACTGGTTCCTAAAATGTTGATGTTCATTCTTGCAATCTCTTGTTTGACCACTTCCAATTTGCCTTGGTTCATGGACCTGACATTTCTGGTTCCTATGCAATATTGCTCTTTATAGCATCGGAATTTACTTCCATCACCAGTCACATCCACAACTGGGTGTTGTTTTTGCTTTGGCGCCCTCTCTTCATTGTTTCTGGAGTTATTTCTCCACTGATCTCCAGTAGCATATTGAGCACCTACTGACCTGGGGAGTTCCTCTTTCAGTATCCTATCATTTTATCTTTTCATACTGTTCATGGGGTTTTCACGGCAAGAATACTGAAGTGGTTTGCCATTCCCTTCTCTAGTGACCACATTTTGTCAAAACTCTCCATCATGACCTGCCCATCTTGGGTGGCTCTACAATGGCTGGGCTCATAGTTTCATTTAGTTAGACAACTGTGGTCCACGTGATCAGTTTTGATAGTTTTCTGTGGTTTTCATTGTGGGTTTCGTTCTGTCTGTCCTCTGATGGAGAAGGATAAGAGGCTTCTGGAAGCTTCCTGATGGGAGAGACTGACTGAGGGGGAAACTGGGTCTTGTTCTGATGGGCAGGGCCATGCTCAGTAAATCTTTAATCCAGTTTTCTGTTGATGAGTGGGGCTGTGTTCCCTCCCTGTTGTTCGACCTGAGGCCAAACTGTGGTGGAGGTAATGAAGATAATGGCGACCTCCTTCAAAAGGTGCCTCTGACCCTGCAGCAGGCCACCGCTGACCCATGCCTCCGCTGGAGACTCCTGGACACTCACGGGGAAGTCTGGGTCAGTCTCTTATGGGCTCACTGGTCCTTTCTCCTGGGTCCTGGTGTGCACAGGTTTTGTTTGTACCCTCCAAGAGTTTGTTTCCCCAGTCCTGTTTAAGTTCTGGTGTAAGTCTCTGGGTCCTGGTATGTACAAGTTTTGTTTGAGCCCTCTGAGTGTGTCTGGTGAGTATGGGGTTTGATACTAAACACAATTTTGCCCCTCCTACCGTCTTGCTGGGGCTTCTCCTTTGCCCTTGGACGTGGGGTATCTTTTTTTGGTGGGATCCAACATTCTCCTGTCGACGGTTGTTCAGTAGCAAGTTGTAATTGTGGATTTCTTGGGGGACTGGAATATAAAAGTAGGAAGTCAAGAGATACCTGGAGTAACAGGAAAATTTGGCTTTGGAGTACAAAATGAAGCAGGTCAAAGGCTAACAGAGTTTTGCCAAGAGAATGCACTGGTCATAGCAAACACCCTCTTCCAACAACACAAGACTGTACACATGAACATCACCAGATGGTCAATACCAAAATCAAATTGATTATATTCTTTGTAGCCAAAGATGGAGAAGCTCTATACAGTCAGTAAAAACAAGCCTGGGAGCTGACTGTGGCTCAGATCATGAACTCCTTATTGCCAAATTCAGACTTAAATTGAAGAAAGTAGTGAAAACCACCAGACCATTCAGATATGACCTAATCAAATCCCTTATGACTATACAGTAGAAGTGACAAATAGATTCAAGGGATTAGATCTGATAGAGTGCCTAAAGAACTATGGATGGAGGTTCGTGACATTGTACAGGAGGCAGTGATCAAAACCATCCCCACGAAAAAGAAGTGCGAAAAGACAAAATGGTAGTCTGAGGAGGCCTTACAAATAGCTGAGAAAAGAAGAGAAGCGAAAGGCAAAGGAGAAAAGGAAAGATATACCTGTTTGAATGCAGAGTTCCAGAGAATAGCAAGGAGAGATAAGAAAGCCTTCCTCAGTGATCAGTGCAAAGAAATAGAGGAAAACAATAGAATGGGAAAGGCTAGAGATCTCTTCAAGAAAATTAGAGATACCAAAGGACATTTCATGCAAAGATGGGCACAATAAGGACAGAAGTGGCATGGACCTAACAGAAGCAGAAGATATTAAGAAGAGGTGGCAAGAATACACAGAACTATACAAAACAGATCTTCAAGATCTAGATAAGTGCAGTGGTATGATCACTCACCTAGAGCCAGACATCTTGGAACGTGAAGTCAAGTGGGCCTTAGGAAGCATCACTACGAACAAAGCTAGTGGAGGTGATGGAATTCCAGTTGAACTATTTCAAATCCTGAAAGATGATGCTGTGAAAGTGCTGCACTCAATATGCCAGCAAATTTGAAAAGCTCAGCAGTGGCCACAGGACTGGAAAAGGTCAGTTTCCACTCCAGTCTCAAAGAAAGACAATGCCAAAGAATGTTCAAACTGCCACACAATTAATTGCATTTATCTCACATGCTAGCAAAGTAATGCTCAGAATTCTCCAAGCCAGACTTCAACAGTACATGAACTATGAACTTGCAGATGTTCAAGCTGGATTTAGAAAAGGCAGCGGAACCAGAGATCAAATTGCCAACATCCGTTGGATCATTGCAAAAGCAAGAGAGTTCCAGAAAAACATCTATTTCTGCTTTATTGACTATGCCAAAGCCTTTGACTGTGTGGATCACTATAAGCTGTGGAAAATTCTGAGAGAGATGGAAATACAGACCACCTGACCTGCCTCTCGAGAAACCTGTATGCAGGTCAGGAAGCAACAGTTAGAACCAGACATGGAACTACAGACTGGTTCCAAATTGGGAAAGGAGTGCGTCAAGGCTGTATATTGTCACCCTGCTTATTTAACTTATGCAGAGTACATCAGGAGAAAAGCTGGGCTGCATGAAGCACAAGCTGGAATCAAGATTGCCGGGAGAAATATCAGTAATCTCAGTTATGCAGATGACCCCACCCTTATGGCAGAAAGCGAAGAAGATCTAAAGATCCTCTGGATGCACGTGAAAGTCGAAAGTGAAAAAACTAGCTTAAAGCTCAACATTCAGAAAGCTAAGATCATGGCATCCAGTCCCATCACTTTATCACAAATAGATGGGGAAACAGTGGAAACAGTGCCTGACTTTATTTTTTGGGGCTCCAAAATCACTGCAGATGGTGACTGCAGCCATGATCTTAAAAGACACTTGCTCCTTGGAAGGAAAGCTGTGACCAATCTAGACAGCATATTAAAAAGCAGAGACATTACTTAGCCAACAAAGATCTGTCTAGTCAAAGCTATAGTTTTTCCAGTAGTCATGTATGAGTGTGAGAGTTGCACTACAGAGGAAGCTGAGCGCCAGAGAATTGATGCTTTTGAACTGTGGTATTGGAGAAGACTTTTAAGAGAATCCCTTGGACTGCTTGGAGATCCAGCCAATCTGTCCTAAAGGAAATTAGTCTTGAATATTAATTGGAAGGACTGATGTTGAAGCTGAAATTCTAAAACTTTGGCCACCTGATGTGAAGAACTGACTCACTGGAAAAGACCCTGATGCTGGCAAAGATTGAAGGCAGGAGGAGACAACACAGGATGAGATGGCTGGATGGCATCACCGACTCGATGGACATGAGTTTGAGTAAGCTATGCAAGTTGGTGATGCACAGGGAGGCCTGATGTGCTGCAGTCCCTGGCATCACAGTCAGACGTGACTGAATGACTGAACTGATGTGAAATTATAACTATTTAGTGTATTATTTCTCTTTTGTCACTGACAGTATATCAATCAGGAGTGTGATAAAAGATCGCATTTTTAAAATAGAGTTTTTGACTTTTAATTGCTTAGGATGAAAGAAGTAAAGTTTAACCAGTGAGCCAAAGGTATCTAGTATATTTTAATGTAACTTTTAAACATTTTTGTGCTCAGTTCTGAATTGTGAATCTAACTTAATTCTCTAATGATGTTTTATTTAATTTTATCAATTCCTGATTTTCTGTTCTTCCTTTGTCTTTGCTTTATGTTTCCATTTACAGGGCTTATCCACTTTTTTGGAGTGATAACTCCACTGCTAGTGTTTGAAAGAAGGATTAGACCTTTAGATGACATAGTATCTCATTTTTTCAGGGTGTTAGCTTCCCTCAATCTTCCAGCAGCAATTGAAGATATATCTGGAGATACCGTACCTCAGTCTATATTGACCAAGTCCACATCTGTGATTGAACAGGGAGGCATCCAGACTGTTGATCAGTTGATCAAAGAGCTACCTGAACTTCTACAAAGAAATAGAGAAATCCTCGACGAGGTATGTTTTAAGAGGTTTGCTTTTCAGGTAAATAAAATACTCTTTGGCCCCTTGGTGTCCAGCAGGGATTGGGAAAGGAGGCTTCTTCCTGTGGTTTCACAGGGTAGCACTCATCATTCAGGTGAATTTATTGGGGCCCATAGTCTGCCCTTCAGCCTCAAGAGGAATTCTGAGTGAGAATGGGTTCATATGTCTTAAGGGTATATAAGTGCACATTAATAAAACTTACATGACCATTGTGTGAAACTAGTATATTGTGGGAAATTACTATCACACAAACTGTTCAGACTTTTTCATTATTAAGGACTTTTTTTTCTTGTGAAAGATTCAGTCTCTGGTGAACAAGGAATCAGACTAAGGAAGTTAGGCCATCATATGTTTTCCAAGCCCACCATGCTCATCTTCAGATGACAAGGGCATTTTATCAATAGGAATGTAGCACTAACATTTGTTGGCTAAAGTCAACTATTTGCCAGTGCTGTTCTGCTTTTAAGGTGCTTTTGCCTCAGTTCTACTAATTGATACATTTGTTTCTTTAACTATAAATGTGTTCAAACTGGTTATTTTGCTTTTTTGACAGTTGAGGAGTCATGTCTCTTTTAGGTGACTTCTGTTATCAGTGCTTTAATCCATGCTGTTTCAATCTTTCAGTTAACTATCAGAGGAAGTTGTATTTACACTGTTTCCAAATACTTTGGGGCAAAGACAGAGTACTTACATACTATGATAGTGTGAACCTTGGGAATGAGAATATATACCTTCCAGGTTTACTTAAGGGCTTAACTAAAATAAAACAAATATCAATGTGAAAAAAATCTCATCTCATAATTAGGGAAAAACTGGCTTTATTAGTGTGTATGGTATGTGTGTTTTCTGCCTGTCTTATGAGGTATTTTTGTTTATTTTATCTTCTAACAGTCTTATGAGTTAGACTCATTATTATTCTCTTTGTTGTAGTTTCATTTTATAAGTTATTAAGTTGTGAAGCTGATAATGTTTTTGAGTGTTTATGTTTCTGGTAGCAAATTTAATTCTAGTCTTGGTTTTCAGATAATTTGAAGTGTCCACTAATGTATTTTCTAAATGATAAATTTTTCTTGCTTGGGATCTGTTGGATCCTTTCCATCTTAGATTCATGGGTTCTGTTTCTTCAGTTATTCTTTTTTCTCCATTCTCTCCTAATGAATTCCTGTTAGATTGATGGCAGTGCCTCTGAGTCCGTTCTTCACGTCTTCTAACGTTTCTGTTGCTTGTTCTCTGTGGGGGACTGTCTGAGGCTAGCCTCCCAGCTCACTGATTGCCTGTTTAACCCTGCCTTTTGTGTTCTTCAGCCGCTGTATTGCATCCCCCCCCCCCCCATATTTTTCATTTCCACAATAAGGATATTTAATTGGTTCTTTTCATAAATCACCTACATTTATCTATATGTGTCTTTTTTTCTTTTCTTTTTTTTTTTTTTTTTTGGTAAAATTCACATAATATAAAATTTCACCATTTTGGTCTCTTTTAAGTGTACGATCCAGTGGTTTTTAAGTACATTCACAATATTGTATGAGCCCCAATACAGTCTAATTCTGGAACATTTTCATCACTTCCAAAAGAAAGCCTGTGCTAGTTAATAGTCACTCCTCTTTCTCCCATTCCCCTTGCTTTTGGCAACTACAGATCTGACTTCTGTTTGTATAGGTTCATTCATTCTGGACATTGCAGATAAGTGGAATCAAGCCTTTAGGCTTGCCCGTTTCACTTGGCATCTTTTCAGGGTTCATTCATGTCACAGCACTTGTCAGTACTTCATTTCTTTTTGTGGCTAAATATTCCATTGTGTGGATGTATCATTAAGTATTTTATTTATCCATTCATCAGGAATAGATCCTTGGGATGTTTCCACTTTTTGGTTATTCAGAATAATGCTGTTACTTGTGAACAGGTTATGTTTGAACACCTGTTTTCAGTTCTCTTGGGTTACATACATAGGAGTGGAATTACTGGGTTGTACAGTAATATTGTGTTTAATTTTTTGAGGAACTGTGAAACTGGTTTGCAAAAGTAGCTGTGCCCTTTTACAGTTTACCAACAGTGTATGAAGGTTCCAAATTTCACATCCCTGCTAACCCTCATAATTGTCTTAAAAGAGAAAGAAGCCATCCTTGTGGCTATGAAGTGGTATCTTACTATGATTTGATTTGACCTTATATGTAGAAAATCCCAAAATTAGTAGGAGTTTAATGAGGATTGTATTGAATGTTTAGATCAGTTTGAAGAATATCACTGATCTTTAACAGTATTACGGCTTCCAGTCCATGGACAGAGGCTGTCTTTCCATTTGATTTCTTTCAGCAGTGTTTTATACTTTTCACTCTCTAAGTATTTTACTTCCTTGATTAAAGTGATTCTTAGTTATTTTATTCTTTTTGATGCTGTTATAATGGAATTATCTTAATTTCCTATTTGGATTCTTCATTGCTAGAGTATAGAAATACAGCTGATTTTGTGTGTTGATTTTGTTTTCTGCAACTCTACTAAATTTGTTTATTATCTCTAATAGTTATTTTATGGATTGCTTAGGATTTTTCATATAAAAAGTCATATCATTTGCAACTAGAGATGGTTCTTCCTTTCCACTTTTGGATGCTCTTTATTTCTTACTGTAATTGCGCCAGTTAGTTCAATCCTGATTTAAGCATTGAGAGTCCTCAGACTTGATCAATATCTTCGGGGAAAACATTGCAGTTTTTCACTGTCAAGCTATTAAGTTTTTCATCGATGGCTGTTCTCAGATTGAGGAAGTTGCTTTCCGTTCTTAATTAGTTGAGTGTTTTTATCATAAAAGGGTGTTGGATTTTGTCAAATATTTTTTCTGTGTCTCAAGATAATCACATGGATTTTCTCCCTTCATTCTACTAATATGAAGTATTACATTAACTGATTCTTAAGTGTGAACCACCCTTGCATTCCTAGGTTATGCCACTTTGTCATGGTGTAGAATTCTTTTAATGTGCTGCTAGATCTGGTTTGGTAGTATTTTGTTGAGCATTTTGCAGTTATATTCATAAGGGATACTGGTCTGTAGTTTTCTTGTGTGTGTGACTTTCAACTTGTGTGTTTTTGTGATTGTGTCTTTTGCAAATACCATATGGTAATAAGATTTTTACTTTGAGCTTGACAATCTCTTTCTGGACGGTTAAATTATTCATATATTTAGAACCATATTTTTCTATAACACTTGTCTTTCTCTTTTGATTTCTGTTTTCTTTCTTTGGTTTCTCCTCACCCTCACTTTCTATGGTTTTATTGAGTTCCCTCCATTTTTTCTCACCCCCCCCCCCCCCCCCCCCGCTTTTTAACAGCATGAAAGTTGTATACTTACTTTTCTTTTTTATAGTTTATTATGATGTGTCTGGGCATGGGTTTTCTTTTATTTAAGTTGCTTGATATTCCATGGGATTCAGTGAATTTGAGAAATTGTGTCTTTCATGCATCCTGGAAAGTTCTTAGTTTTCACTTCTTTGAATATTGCTTTTTCCCAGTTGCCATTATTATGTCTTTCTTCATCTCTGATGTTGAATCTTCTCAGTTTACTTTCTGGGTCTTCCAGCCACTTGTGTTTTCTGTTGCTCTGTGCTTCCTTCTGCCTGATTTCTTCTGGAGTGTCTTCCAGTTCACTAGTTCTCTTCAGTTATATTCCAGCAGTTTTTTTAGCTATCAGTTAGCTTCCTAATTTTATAACTTCGTTAATTTCCAGAAATTTTATTTGGCTCTTTTTCAGTTCTTCTCATCTTCTTTCTCCTGTCATACTTTTACTCTAAAACATATTAAATATGTTTAGTTTATATTCTTTATCTTATCTCAGGGTCAGTAGTCTTTGTGGTTTGGTTCTGTGATTTGTTATTTTTTCCTGATTTTTTCTCATACCGGTTTGTTTCCTCTTATTTCAGTGTTTTTGTTTGTGTGTTTCCTGTATTTTAAAACTTTTTTGGGAGGGTTTTGTGTGTGTGTATGTGTGTGTGTGGTTAATCTTTTATTTTGAAATTCATTTTAGGAGTTTGTGTCATACAGGTAGTCATTTCCAGCCCTAAGTTCAGGCTTTTGATTAGGAATCTTGAGGTGATACTTCTTTTCTTTTCTATATAGAGCCAGGGTTCAGATGGTCAAATTCCCTTCAGTTGGTCAGTTTTCCTTTAAATACTCATCCACTGAGTGTCATCTATTTGGAAGTCCCCATTTGAGGGAAGAGAGTGCCTTTGATCTGATCTCCTACTCATATTAGCCCCACCTGTGTTTCCTGTCTCCTGTTAAATGTACACTCTGAGCCACTAGAGAATGTGTAGTTGGTGAACTATGGACAGTAGGCCAGCTCCACCTTGTGGCCTGTTTTATATGGTTCACTAGTTAAGAATGATTTTTACCACTTTTAGAAAACAGTTATTAAAAAAAAAAAAAAGAATATGTGAGACTGTAGTCCCCAGTCCTAAAATATTTACTCTAACGTTTGACACACAATTTGCAGATCTCTGCTCTAAACGATCAGGCATTAACAGGTACCATTGACTCTAGCACTTGAGTCCATTGGTGGATTAGCACTTTCTTACGTTTCTGCCTCTACTGTCTTGTTTTCTCAGCTCTGCATTCGAAAGGCTTTTTTTTTAATGTTAATTTTCAGTTTGTTGTATTGGGTTGATGTCTAAATCTTTTATTTGTATGAATTAATCAGTTTTCTCTTTGTTTTGTTTATGGCTTCAAAGTTCTAAAGGCTTTCTGTTTATTTAATCTTAAAAAAAATCATTTAAAAGTAGTTTTGGTATATGGATATACATAATCTCTTAGTCCTCTTAATTTCACTGAGTAAGGTAATGACTAACTTAGCCTTAAGTTTTACAAGATGTTTTGTTCAGTATATTATGACTTGGATTTCTACAGTGAAAATTATTGTACTAATTTATATTCTAACCAGTACTGTAGGAATAGCCCTAGCTCACTAATTCTCACCTATATTGAGTATGATCATTTTAAAAATGTTCTAAAGTTTTTTACACCAGAAATGATATTTCACTGTTGCTTTGCGTCCTTTTTAAAAGTCATTAAGGTTGTTGGATGAAGAAGAAGCGACTGACAATGATTTAAGGGCAAAATTCAAGGAACGTTGGCAAAGAACGCCATCCAATGAACTTTATAAGCCTTTAAGAACAGGTAAAAATGTCCCTAAATGACTTTCACTTGAGTAAGTTCTCATCTTGTATCCACAATTTTTGCTTGATTGAATTAGGCTCCATATGAAAATCCAGGTGTTTTGCTTCAGTTCCATGTAAGATAAAAAATAACAAGGATGTTCACCATGATAAGTTCAGACTCTTAAGAAAGTGAAAATATTAAAATGATCCTGTAACTCTTACTTCCTGTTCCAAGCTTTCTGCATATTATAAAAGAAGATAAATGAGATCTTATATAAGTATATGGTGTTGTGATTTCATTTCATTTAGTAGTGATGCTGCTGCTGCTGCTGCTAAGTCGCTTCAGTTGTGTCCGACTCTGTGCGACCCCATAGACAGCAGCCCACCAGGCTCCCCCATCCCTGGGATTCTCTAGGCAAGAATACCGGAGTGGGTTGCCGTTTCCTTCTCCAGTGCATGAAAGTGAAAAGTGAAAGTGAAGTCACTCAGCCATGTCCGACTCTTAGTGACCCCATGGACTACTGCCTATCAGGGTCCTCCATCCATGGGATTTTCCAGACAAGAGTACTGGAGTGGGGTGCCATTGCCTTCTCCATAGTAGTGATACTACCAGGTAGTAAAAGATGAGTTTTAAATTAACCTGAGGCCAAATTATTATTTTTAAGACTTTGATTGTAAAGATTTTGTGCTTGTTCAGATAAACGATATCTAGACTTGCTTTATTTCTCTGTAAAAAGTATTTAATACTATTGTGAATTTTCTAAAAATGTATCTGCTTTTCTTATAAGTCAAATTTAAAGAGTGATCCTTTGAGACAGGAACATTTTTGAAATAAGTTGTAACAGTTTTTGGAGTGAATGTTATCTTTCTGTATTCATGAGTTGTAGAAAAAGATTAATGTCAATTGGCTTTTATTTAGTGGATTGTAACCACAAAGGTGTTTTAAGGTTATAAAACACTAGAGATGCAAAGACTGACAGGAGCTCAGTTTCTGTCATCTGGTACTTTCGGGCTGGCAGGGAGACAGGTAAAATTGGGGAACAAAATTGAAAGTACAACCAGCTTATGCACTTCACTGTTAAAACCATTACTGTGCTCTGGTAACATTGTTTTCTTCTTCTACAGAGGGAAACAACTTCAGAACTGTTTTGGATAAAGCTGTGCAAGCAGATGGACAGGTGAAGGAGCGTTACCAGGCTCACCGAGACACCATTGCGCTCCTGTGTAAGCCGGAGCCGGAGCTGAATGCCGCCATCCCTTCTGCTAACCCGGCGAAGACAATGCAGGGCAGTGAGGTGAGGATGTGTGCTTTGATATGGGTGGCCGGCCGCTTCTGACAGCTATGTTCAAGCCATTACACACAGTGAATTGCCCAGTTTTCTTCTTACTGACCTTTTTAAAAAAAATGATGTACATGGAGGTGGATGTGTTTAGAGCGACATGATATATATACACTGTGTAAATGTTATATTACTATCCATTTATTAAATGTTTCCTCTGTGAGCTCAGTGCTGTATGTAGTCACAGTGTTTAATTCAAATTTGATAAAAGGGAGCGACTTGGAAGTAAAGGCACTTCTTTGAGGGGGAAGGACTGGATTGGCCAGATCCTCCTCTGACCACATTCTTTGTTTCTTGCATCTTTCTATATGCCACCTTCTACCATATTTCCCTGGGACTCCCTCTGAAGGGAGGGTTGTCAAGGTGTGCATGTTAAATAGTGGATCACATTGGCATGGTATTTCTGCTGGGTACAGGCTCATGGGAGCGTGATTGGCTGAGACCCTAAGGGGATGGGTGTGACTGATCACTGTGAGGTGAGATAGGGGCCCTGAAGCACACAGGAAAGTAAGCCAAAGGGCAAGAGATACTCCTGAAACCTTCTTGAAGGAGGTGAATTTCCTGTGACAGTAGTTCTCAGAAGTTATCATTGTCATTTCTTATCTGTCTTTGCTCAGAAGCATTTCATGTATTCATTCAGGCAAGAGTTAATGGACAGGCATCTGCTGTGTAAGGCACTGCGCTCGGTACACACGATGGCCAGCCCTCACTCCCCATTCACAAGCAGGCGTAGGAGAGGAGACATACACAGAGATAACCGGGATACAGGTAGAAACTGAGACGTGTGGGGGCTTTAGGTGACGGAATTCTCAACGTTCCAGCATTTGGAGCCCCTTGCCTAGGTGGCTTCTTAGGACATTGGCACATTATGAGAACAGAGGACAGGCAGAAAGGTGAACAGGAGTAGGATCCGAGAGTGAGTGTATGCAGAGCAGCTACCAGAGGTTGAGTGGAAGCCGGCCCCTGAAGTGAAGGGAAAACGGCGTCGGGATATGCCCAGACCCTGGATCTCTGGTTGGGGGCCAGAGAGAATGACCACTGTGAAGTCAGATGCTTTGAGGATGTCGAGGAGAAAAGGAAGGTGGTTGAAATATTAAATTTGTAAAGAAGAGACTGCACACCCATAGAACAGCAGCATGTCCTGGCTTCTTTTGATTTTATTAGAACTCTCTTTAATGTCCCCCCTTTTTTCTTTTTAGTGTCACATACACAACTCAGAACTTACATGGCTTTCGTTCTTTGATTCTGCTCTCTATAGAAAAGGAAAAAAAAATTTTTTTTAAAATTTGTAATAGCTGCTCTGTTAATCCAGAACAGTATTACATAGGGGAAGAAAAGTTTGACAATCAATATGAAGTTATTTTATTGAAACTAGATTTTCTGCATGGAGGTAACCAACAATTTTCAGTGCTGTATATATTCATTCATCATGTATCTTTATCAGAAAAGGCAAGCATCATTTATTTATTAAAGCTCCTTCAGATAGTTGTCACCATAGTTGATGACACATTAGCCAGAGTTCTTATGAGAAACACCCAGCCATTTGAATTGCTGATTATTAACGTGATACAAAGTACCTGTTTTATTAAGAGGTCCAAGCATAATGGGTAGGGCTGTTTTTTCTTTCTTTCTGAAGAGGCGAACTATCTAGTTATTTATCTGTTCTGTTTGGGCAGCTGTTTTTAGGTACTGAGAGGATGTTAGTTTCTATACTATATAAGACAGTCTGTTTCAAGATAGTCCTGACTTTCAGCTTTGTTTACTAGACTATTTTTTAAAAAATTAATTCTGCATATTCCTATTTCTCCCCTAGCTTTATTTCACTTGACTTCTATAAAATTTTTGAACTTCTGTTAGGCATAACATACGTATAGAAGAAAATGACATTTCTTACTTTCCTAATGGCCAAGCAACCTTCACATAGGGTTAAAGTCAAGGTTGAGATTCCATTGTCAATTTAAATTTATCAAGAGGTAAAGCTATCAAAACCTTTTCGAATATATATGCTACTGTATCCCCCAACACAAACTGTGTTACATGATTATAGAAATCCTTATAATTTAGCAGAATAAAGGATACTTTAATTCTTGGTCTGTTCCTCATTTTTCCTCTGTTCTTGTCTGAGTGCTTCTGTGCTTAAGCCTTTTTAGTCCACAGTGCATGCAAAGTAGAGAATTAAACCGTGAGACATAACCAACAGTTAATAATAATGGCTCCTACTTATGGAGCACTTAGCCTGTGTTAGAAATTACATTAAGCACTTATATGGACTTACTTCAGCCTTTCCAACTGTCCTGACATAAAGGTACTATTATTATCCTTGTTTTGCAGATGAATTTTCCAGGTAAACTGTCCTTGGTTATACGGTAACAAAGCCCATGACATTCACTAAGGGAGTATAATCAAAGAGTTGAAATATTGTTTTCTATGTCATCATGTTTCACTTTGCTGGACAGCTAGATTCCTTCGTTTCTGTATTGCAGTTTTGATTTAATTTTGTGTTTTGGATGGGTAGAAGAATGTTCATGGTTCAGAAGGTTCCTGTAGAGAACTCTCAGCCCTGTTCTTTCCACCTTATTCTCATCTGCTCTGTATACGTAACAGTATTCATTAGTGTCTGGTCTGTGTTTAGTGCTTTTGTATTTGTGAAAAATACATATGCACACAGATAAACATAATATATTATGTGTGTGTATAGCTTTATATTCTGATTTCCCTTCTCATTGAAAATGCGACATACAGTGTATATGCTTTTGTACCTTTTTTCATTTAATAATATGTCCTGGAAGTCATTTGCAAGCAAGACTTTGACCTGCTTGTCTAACGTCAGATTCTACTAGGCCCCTTTAATAGACTTTGCTGTGCCCATCCAGCCGTGATTCTTTGCCCTCTTCTTCCTTTTAGAGTGTCTGTGGTTTGATGCTTCTTAGACCTCTGGGAGTCATGTTAGAACATGTTAAGAGACTCTGCATTTAAGAGAGGACACCTAGGAGATAAATGGTGGTTACCAGAAGCTGAAATGTAGAAGAAACTTGAGGCTTTTCCTCAGGTTTCAGTTTTCACATGGGAAGGTTGCCCTGGACCCTCCTGTCAAGCAGCTGATGACTAAGGGCATGGACTGCAGAGCAGGACAGCTTCTTAGGCATGGGCAGTAGGTGAGGAGACCTTTGGAGCTGAAATTGCTGCTGGTAAGAAGCGAGTCAGGGGTGGAGATGGGGTTCTTGGACGGTCCCTTCTTTGCCCACTTTCTTGCTCTGAGCATTCTTGGTCAAGCAGAATGGGGACTTGGGGTTGCCCAGGTGAAGTGTGAAGAGCTGTGAGTGAAAGGGAGCAGCTCACAAGGGCCTTACAGGGCAGGCACTTGAACCCTGAAACACTATTACCACATAGGGGTGTTAGGCATTTATGAATCATGTGGCTGTTAGGCAGAGACCGCCTGGACTGAATGAGAGGCAGAACTCATGATGTGAAGAGAGATAGGACCTACCCCTTCTTTCTCTCCCAGGGTTTAAAATCAGTGTATGACTTAGAGCTTTCTGTCTCTCTTTTTCTCTCCCCCTCTCGAGTGCTGTCTCCATGTATCGTTATCTCTATTTTTATCTCCATGTCTCCCTCTCTCAATCTCACTATGTTGGCAAAATAGGGTATCTCTTGACAAAACACACCTTCCTCTACATCATCGTGAGGACGCAGTAAAGTATAAACGTGGTTAGAGAGTGGTTTGGAGTCAGGCAGACTTAGGTCTCAGGTTTCACCTCTGCTGCTTTAGTAACTGTGTAACCTCAGGCCGGTGACTTAATTTTTCTGAGACTCAGTTTCTCCATCTGTGGAATAGAGGTAAGAAATACATACTCTATGGGATATTGTAAGGAGTGCATTAAATTAAATCTGTGAAGTGTTTAGGATCGTGCCTGAGGCATGATAAATGTTCAGTAAATCTGTTTTCATTATTGCTGCTGCCATTGCAGGCTGAACCACTAAAGGTACAGCAGTGTCTGTATGTAAGTAAACCTGATGTCTGAATTATACTTGGCTCTCTGAGAAATCATCTCTCCCTGACCCTGGTGAACCTTTGTATAATTCCCTTCTGGTAATTGGCTTCTGGTTTTTTTTGGGCAATTCAGCTAAAAGTTTTTTTAAATTGTACAGGTGGTGAATGTCTTAAAATCCTTATTGACAAATCTTGATGAAGTAAAGAAGGAAAGAGAGGGGCTGGAGAATGACCTGAAATCAGTGAATTTTGACATGACGAGCAAGTTTCTGACTGCTCTGGCTCAAGATGGTGTGATAAATGAAGAAGCTATTTCTGTTACCGAATTGGATCGAATCTATGGGGGTCTCACAACTAAAGTCCAGGAGTCTCTAAAGAAACAGGAAGGACTTCTTAAAAATATTCAGGTAAAGTTTATATACTTCAGTAAGATTTTTATTTAAAAAATTACAGAAGGGATCATCTGTATACAGGAGGGATAATCTGGACTAAATCTATCTATTTAGGATTGTGTTTTTGGCAAGTATTCCATATTAATAGAAGCCTGTAAACTGTTGGTTATATTTTCATGCCCACTGAATTTGGGGTAATTTTACTAATGGAAAGCTATAAAGTACTGTGCTACTCCAAAGGGAATATATTAGGTAAATATCTAATAATAACTCAGTGTAATCATAGGTGATTTTCATAGTTGGAAAAGTATCAGTAAAAATGTCATGAGTGATATTAATTTCATAAATATATATAACTGCATAAATCTTTATTTTCATAAGGTCTCACACCAGGAATTTTCAAAAATGAAACAATCTAACAATGAAGCCAATTTAAGAGAAGAAGTCTTGAAGAATTTAGCTGCTGCGTATGACAACTTTGTTGAACTTGTGGCTAATCTGAAGGAGGGCACAAAGGTATGAAGCACACAAAAAATAAGAGCTAACTGACCAGTGTGGCCGTGAGGATATAGTTTGAGAAGTTAATTGGTATTTCCAATTGGACCAAATCATTTCTTCATCTTGAATTCTTTAGCTTTCATGACTTTGGCCCCCGAGAGCTTTGTTATAAGCGGGAGAAAGCTAAATGAAGGTGGTGGATTTCATGGGAACTTTGCAGAATGAGTATGCGTAGACATTCATTTCAGGTAGCAGGATTTAGCAAGAATCAGCAATACTTTGTTACATGATAGAAAGTCGGCCAATCTGAGTGAATTATGAGGGAATAGGAGTCGTAGTCAGAGCTGATACGTGATGGGGAAGGGGGTTGGTATGACTTTCATAGTCTCTGCCGATGGTTTAGGTGATGATAAATTTGTGATATGCTTCTGTCTTAGAGTGCTTACTGAATATGTTTCAGTATTTTCTAGCCTTTCCTTTAAATATTTTTGGGGAAATGCTTATATTTGGTTTGACCAATTTTGGGGAGCAAGTGATTTTTTAAGTTTTTCAAGTACGTAATTCCTTTTGGTACTTTAACTCCACAATGATGACTGAATAAAGTTATCTCAATTTTAATACAGTAGGTATAATGTAAAACCCTCCAAAGAGAGCACAGAAATACTGCCAAAACCTTCCAAAGAGAGAGGATAGTAAAATGCCATTTTAATTTGATTTAAAATGCTTTGTTGAAATAGGTAAGCTGAGAAAACTCTCCAGAGTGCTTTTGGAAATCCTTCGAAAGGTTTCTGAAATGATGCCTGCGTTTCTGAAATGAACATGCAAATCTAATGTTTCCACTTAAATAGGTTGTTTTTATTAAGTAGTAGATTTTTTTCTAGGAATTGGAAACTTGTTCACAATCATGAAATTTAACTTGTCACTGAATTTTTGGTGACAGCACTTTCTAATGATTATTTTATTTATTTTTTTCAAAATATTTTAGGTCATATTTAACAATAAGGTACTGGACTTAAGTGGTATGACTGTCTCTCATGCAGAGGGTTTTAGTTCTTTAACTGTTATTGACAAATGAGCTTTAAATTGTGTTCCTCTTAGATTAAAAATTGTTCTGGTTTGTCACTGATGTTTGTTCTTTGCTTGTAGTTTTACAATGAGCTGACTGAAATACTTGTCAGGTTCCAGAACAAGTGCAGTGATATAGTGTTCGCACGGAAGACAGAAAGGGATGAGCTCTTAAAGTGAGTTTATTTTCTGTATCAAATTGTACTTTTGAAGTATTTTTCTTAAAAAAAAATTATATTCTTGCTACCTCTTTTAGAAAAATCACATGTGGATACCCTTGTGGTGTGTTGGCAGTGTGAGTTAGCAATTTCCTTCATTTCCTCTGTGGTGGTTTACAAAGCAACAGGCAACCAGCTGCATGATTCAAGAACAGCAGGATGTAAAGGAGCACAAACTCTAGATGAAGGGAGAATAGTGATGTCACAGAAGTGATGGCAGCACAGCTCACGTGACTTTCTCAGGGAATGCCAGCAAACACGAGCAGTTTACCTTGAAGAGGCAGATGGGGTCCTTGAATGGAGCTGCAGGCACAGCATGAGGGAGAGAGGATTTACAGCTCAGTAAATGTCAACAAAAGCACTTTCTATAGGGCCTACTGGGCAAGCAACATAGTACTCACTCTGCGTGGAGTAATGGAGAGCCGACTCAGCATTGTACCCATTAAGATGAGAAAGAGCGAAATTTAACAAGACTAATAGATGAAAAACATTCACCAGAATGACACTGTCACAGAACAGGTGAAATTCTACTGTGAATTAAAAAAAAAAGGCTAGGAAACAATCACTAAGGATTACCACAAACAAAGCCAGTACTCAAGGAAGATGGTAGGGAAACAAGAGGTCATAAAATATGAAGTGTCAGGATTTAGGACACAATTGGAAGAGAACAGAACCATCACAGATGTGAGATGAAATGAGGAGGAGCCAAAGCAAGAAAAGACAGGGAAGAAAACACAGGAGCAAAGAGTAGCAAAGAAGGAATCAAAGAAAATGAAACCAGAGCAAGGAACAGGATTTAAAAAAAGTAGAGAAGGTGGGCAAAGAAGATCTAACATACGTAAAACTGAATTCCCTTCAAAGAAGAAAATCCCAAACAGTGAACAGAACAAATACTTAATGATATTACTCAAGAATATTCTTAGAATAAGTCCTGTTGAAAGGGTATACGTCATTTGGTCAGAAAAACGAGTAAGAACTGTTAACACTTATTGGTATTAAGGCATATACATCATTAGCCTTCAAAGATAATGACCAAACTTCCCTGGTGGCCCAGTGGTCAAGGCTCTGTGCTCCCAACACAGGGGGAATCGGCTTGATCCCTGCTTGGGGATCTGAGATCTCACATGCACATGGTCTGGCCAAATAAATATTCTTTAAAAAAGAAAATGGCAGAATCCTATTAAGGCAGTCAGGCAGACAGATCAGCTCAGTTTCTAAAAAGGTGAAAAAAACCTAGGCTGGCATCACTGCATGCTAGAAGAGAGTGGAGTGATTGCTATTCAAACTCAAGGAAAGCAAATATAAGACAAAGATTTTATATCCGGCCCACCTGTCCTTCAGGTATATTCAAAGTCAGGTGGTCATTAGCGATGAATATGAAGAACCCAGAGACTACTACTCAGGAGCCTTTCTTGAGCCCCTCAGATGACCTCACCATTATTCTCATTTGTCCGTGCTTAAAACAGTTTCCAGTAGAAGAATGGGGAGAACTTAAGAGCTATTTCCTTCCAGCCCCAAGATAGAGCAGGGCCATTTGTTATCAGCTTTTCTACTAAACCTTTAAAAAGCAAATATTTAAAATCTTTTAAAAATGGTTTTAGAGATTAAAAATAAACCCAAATTAGTTTTAGTAGTAAGTAAATCTGAAAAGAGTAAAACTGAGCAGTCTTCGGACCAGTTTTATTTATGAATATGGATGTGAAAGTTCTAAATAAAATGCTTGCCGTTCGTATTCTCCGGGATATTAACTAATGAAGGAATGCGAGCATGACCATGAGTACAGTGATTGGTTTAGTATCCTTACACCTAAGGAGAAAAAGGTGGCCTTCGCAGATGAGGAAAAAGCATGAGGAGCTATGTACATTCCCCCTAAAGGCCAGTGCCACCTGTCAGTGCTGTCGTTCCGTGTCATGTTGGCAGCGCCAGCCAGCACCATTGGGCAAAAGGCGATGAGAGAGACAAAAATCGTGAACTGCCACTGTTTACAGGCTTTATGATTGTGCATCTTGGAACCCTAAAAGAGTCAGCAGCCAGACTCTGCAAATAATAAAAGAATTGGTGATTGTGAGAATAATTTGTAGCCATCAATAGCATTCATACAAGTAAAGACATGGAAGATACAGTGGAGGGAAAGACCTCAGTTAAATAGTCACGAGAAAGTAAAATGCATAAGAATAGATTTGTCATATATGAGACCGGTATGAAGAAAGCTTTGAAACACTATTCAAGGACACAAGAGAGGATTTGAGCAAGTTATAAGACACATCATGTCCTTAGATAGGATGAGACAGCTTCATGAAGATGTCAGTTCTAAATAAATTTATCCATTCAACATAATTTTGATTAAAAAAAAAAAACACATTTTCATTTAAAAGTCAACAAGTTGTTCTAAAGCTCAAGGTGAAGAAAGTCAAGAGTAGTAGCCAGGAAAAACTGCATAAAAATAACAGTAATGGAAACTAATTTACCAGATTTTAATATATGTAATATTGTCTCTAATTAAAACACAGTACTGGCACATGATTAGACTAAAGACAGAAGATAGGAAGAGATTTAAATCCCTAAGTGACTTTAGTGTTTTAAGAAAAAAAAAATCCTAAATCATAGAAGTTAAGAAACAAGTGCCTAGTCATTTAGGAAACGAAAGTTATTTTTACAACAGAATAAGTTCCAAACAGATCATACTTGAAATGTATAAAATGAAATGAAAAGAAAATGAGAGAAATTTTTAGTAAAGCTGGAATAGGAAAGGTCTTTGTAATTCTGACATAAAATCCAGAAGCCATTAAAGAAAAAAGAGTAAGTTCATCATAACATGATCAGCAGAGTCAAAATGTAATAAGCTGGCGGAAAGTGTTTGAAACTTATTCCCGGGACAATAGGCAAATTTACCAAATTTATAAAGAAAACTGAGATACTAATGAAGAGGGGAAAAAACCCAATAGAAAAATTGGCAAAGGATGTGAACAGAAATTCTGCAGATGAAATAAAAGTGACTGTTAAGCATATGAAAAAATACCTCCCCTCATTCAATATAAATATGAGTTAAAATTACTCTGAAATGGCATTTTTCAGACTGTCAAAATTGGGAAGTTTGATAGCGTGCTTTATCGGCACACTTTGGGGAGCAAGTCTCATTCTGCTGTGGGAGTGCACAGTGGGGCAACCCTTTTGTGGGACACGGTAAGGTCTGAATTGCAGACCCATACATTACTTAATCCAACTTCTTTTTAAAGGATGTTTTCTATTTACCAATATACAAAAATCTCTAAGATGAATAATTTATGTTAAAAAAAAGATTACAGATTAGTGTGAAATATGCTTTTTGTGTAAAAAGGGAGAAAATAAAAATGAACATTTGGATTGGTTTATTTTTGATCAGGAAGCTCTGGACAGGTTCATAAGAAAGAATAGTATAGTGTCTGTGTGTTTGTGGGAGTGAATGGTGGAATGAGAATTTGTAGATAGTGGTCTGTCAGTTTTTGAATCAAGTGAATATATTTCCGTTTTATAAAATTATACCAAATTTAAATAATTATGGAGATTCTGAATTATTTTTATAGTCACCATCAAGTAGTCTGTAATTTTATTTTTCAGATTGTGTTCCCATCCTTGGCCCCCAAGGATGCTGAACTCTTGGTTCAAATTCAGTCTAGTAGAGAAGCCCAGTTCATGAAACAGATAAAGATGGATCTGTGATTTACTAGCTTTGTTTTATATAGTGGCTAGGAAATTCATCTAGTGGCTAGGAAATTCATCTAGTGGCTAGGAAATTCATCTAGTGGCTAGGAAACTCTCATTTGTCCTATAAATGTGTTAATTACTGCAACCGTGTCTGGTTTTTCAAAGGAAAGAAAGATGTTTTATATCTATATTCATGTTAGATATTGTATTTATGATTAAATATACTCAACTAATTAGGTAATTATTAAGATAATTATAGATGAGTAAAATACTTAAACTATTAAATGTATTATATTTACTATATATGGGATACATATATAGACACACATATACTAAATGTTTCAGAAGCTGACCTTTTAAAATTTTAATATGGGCTAAAAGCTTGTAGTTTATATTGTAAGCATTTATTACGGATTATAAACATTTAGGAAGTATTTGTGATTTCTTGATGAATGTGTGTTCATCTTTTTTATATATGGAGTGTCTAATTTATCTTTCAACTGGGCTTGTTTTTGAGAGTGAAAGTGTGGTCTGGGGACACTTGCTGGAATCGTTCCATCAGGACAGCAGGGCCTGCCGCAGACACTTGAGGGCATGTTGTGTTTGTTGTTCTGTGCTTGTGAATCAGCACAGTGAGAAGTTGATCAATACCAAATATTTCATAAGAGTGTATTTTACTTTAGGGTTTTGTTTATCGGAATTTGGGGATAGATTCCAATTTACTGTTGGAGGAATCTTTAAATTTTTTAAAAAGTTTTGATGCTGTATTTTAGTGGTGCTTTCAATATCTGTCTTTAATGAGATTACCTATGTGAGGTATCTTTTAACTTAAGGTATCTCAGTGCCATGTTTTGGATATCTTCAGAAAATGTTCATCAAGAAATTTCCATTGTTTTCTGTAAACACTGATACACAGTGATTAAAATATTAGGTAGGAGATTGTAAACAGTTGTGGTTTTCTGATCAGTTTTAGATTTTTATGTTAGGAGTTTCTCATCTAGGGGCTGACGTCTTACTAGAGAGAGGGCAGTTTCTTAGGACTGCTTGCTCAGTTTAACATGTTCCTAACTCTGGCTATAATTATGGGCTCTGGAAAAGTTTACCTTTTCCCGTTATCTTCAGAAATAGAATAAAAACTAACTTTATTTTATTCAGTAGTAGGAAGAAAGATGATTTCAATTAGTTCTTGCCAAGAACAGAAATATATAGTATATTTTAAAATACTATCATTGTTTTGATTCTGTTTTCTGTGTTTCATACTGAAGAAAAGAAAGAAAAATATCTGGATTTTACAGATGTTGGTTTTCAAAAGTGTGTTAATTTCTAATGCTTCTGTCTTTAATAAGGGACTTGCAACAAAGCATTGCCAGAGAGCCGAGTGCCCCTTCAATCCCAACACCCGCGTATCAGTCCTCTCCAGCTGGGGGGCATGCACCAACACCACCAACTCCAGCACCGAGAACCATGCCGGTCAGTAAGCAACCATTACCTTCTAAGATGGACGTTTCACGTGTTTGTGACACTTGGCTAGCTGTGAAGGATAACACAGACTTTACCTTGTAGAGCCCTGGTGGGCACCACTTTGATCAGGTGACCAGCCTTCTGATATTTTGCAGTATGAAGAATACGCATTCTTTATTCATGGATCACTTCTGAATTTTTGCTAAAAAATGTTTACCTTGAGTTTAATGAAGTCTTTGGAACCAACTTCCAGTTTATAGCAAAGACAGTGATAAAACCATAAATTAAATCGTGCTGTTGGAAACACTTGGACAACCTAGAACAGGAACATTCTTTGAGACACTTGTCTTGGTTTTCTAAAGGCGAATATTATAGAAAGAGAAAAGGTAGATGGCGAGGGCTTCTAGATTAAAAGAGAGGAAAGACTCCCAATAATCAAATGTAGTACATGGGCCTCAGTTGGATCTTGGTTAAAACTCTTATAGGTGTTTTTATGAAAAATAAGAAAACTTGAATGTAGGGTGGATACTCAGTAATACTAGGGAATAATTATTAATTTTGGAGTAACTTAATTTTCTCAGGGTGAAATGGTATTATGATTATATAGGAGAATATTAGGACTTGTATACTGAAATCTTTAAGGCCAGTGTCCTTAAGTTTGCAGCTTAACTTTCAAATGATCCTGCAAATATGTAGAGATAAATAGAATATAATTATAGGTAAAGCAAAATTGGCCAAATGTTAATAATTAATACATTTAATTGGTAATTATGTGATTATTTATGATAGTACTCTTTTAAGTTTTCTGGTGTTTGAAATTTTAATATGAAAAATCATGGGGCCAGGAGGAGATAAGAGAGAAAAACGCTATCTGACCCATTCCTTCCTCCTCCCTCAAATGTGTGACCACAGATGGGAGCAGTAAATGATTTAATATTGGGCATCAGGAAAAGAGCAGTGCTATGGAATATCCACAAATTGGAGAATTATTTTTCAACTATGGTACATTCCTGGAGTGGTGAGCTCACATTTAAGAATGGGAATTAGAAATGCATTCGGTTGGATTCTGGAGTTTCTCGTACACTCTCACTCATTCTATTTTATTTTCTTCATATTTGTCACTCATTTTAATTGATAGCAATTTGACAGAAAGCTGACCTGTGTTGTAGTCAGTGCCGACTTTTTCTTACAGCCTACTAAGCCCCAGCCCCCAGCCCGGCCTCCACCTCCTGTGCTGCCAGCAAATCGAACTCCTGCTTCAGCTCCGGCTGCGGCTCTAGCTCCAGCCCCGGCTCCGGCAGGCACTGGGACCACTGTACCAGCTCCATCACAGACTCCTGGTTCAGCTCCCCTGCCTCAGGCCCAGGGACCCCCATACCCGACCTATCCAGGGTATCCCGGGTAAGACTGAAACTCTGTCTGTCCTAGTGAATTGGCTAATGTTTCTAACTCTGGTTAGTCTTTTAAAAACAAGGTCACCCATTCTCTGAATGGAGGTGTCCCATAGACTACATTGTCAGCTCACATAGAAATACAGTAAGTTATAGTCACTTTGAGCAGTTGAATAGCCATTTCCCAGGTTTATTTAATTTGTTTTTAGTTTTTACATGTTGGGTTTATAGTAAACATACCTTTGGTATGGAATTCAGAATGTGCTTCCTTGGTCATCTTTATTTAGGTGTAAACAGACAGGTGCCTTTTCTGGACTTAGCAAGACTGATAAGGCCTTCCTCACATACCTGTACTCTGACGTCTTGACATTCCTATCAACTCTTGAACCAGGAATCTACCTAATTATGGCATATACTTAAAGATCAGCTGTCTTTGTTATTTTTGTAATCTTAAAAATCCAGACAGTTAACTTCCTTTTAAGATGTCTACCAGACTTAGTAAGTAAATTGTATCTTCCAAATGTTAAACCTGTGAAACCAGTATAAATCTATGAGCATTACAGTAAACATTGAATCTTGTAAAACAGAAATGGACTTTGATTGCCACAGTAAAATGAAGAGTCTCTGTTTTTATTCTTGGTGATGGTTGAATATTTAATCTTATTTCCTTCAAGAGTCTTTACTTGGGTAGTATTAAGTACTTTTTTCTTTCATTTCAGTTAATAACAGGATAGAACTCTTTTCTCTAGCAAGTACCTAGGAACAGCTGTTTTTTTCTCTCTCCACTGTTCTCTAATAGACTGAGAAATAGAGGAAAATGTGGTTTTCTTGAAAAAAACTTCATTTTAGAATAATTACTGTATGGTTCATTTTCTAGTATTTGATTTACCGATGTAGCTTTTTTTTGTTCTTCTTCCCATCAGGTATTGCCAAATGCCCATGCCCATGGGCTACAATCCTTATGCGTATGGCCAGTATAATATGCCGTATCCACCAGTGTATCACCAGAGCCCTGGGCAGGCTCCGTACCCGGGACCCCAGCAGCCTTCGTACCCCTTCCCTCAGCCCCCACAGCAGTCTTACTATCCACAGCAGTAATATGTCAGCTCAGAAGCTCAGCTGGTTCAGTTCAAAGGGAAAGAAATACCAACCCTGCAATAAGTGTACTAAACTCTACGCTCTGGTTACTATAACGTCCTCTACTGTACTGAATGCAGTGTATAATTTCTGTCTGCGGCTAGAAGCTGTGCCCCAGTTCCACACTTGGTTGAACTTGGGCGATTTGCTGCTGTTGCAGTGTAAACACTAAGTATAATAGAATTTGAATTAAATTACATTACAGTTCATAAAAGTTGAAAATGAGAAATTAAACCCACCGGTGAAACGTTTGAAATTATTATACTTAAGTACGTGATTGGAACATCAGATGCTTACAACAATGGTTTAAGTACGGATATACAAGAAAACTAAGTTATCTTTCTCTCTTGGTTTATTGATTTGGTTTGATTTTCCTTACGCTATTTTGCATAATCAAAACATTGTAAATCTTTTAATTTAAAAATAAATTCCTTAAGAACAGTTGTTATTGTTATGTTTTGTCATTGATTCTCATTGCTGTCTAATTTCTTCCTGGTACTAGATTCTCATTTTATGTGTACATAAGTTAAACAGATCCTGTGTTAAGTGCATGATTGATGCAAGTTAATAGTCAGGTTCAGTATATCTTACAGGAAAACCAAAAGAATAATAACCATACTTTATCTTTCATATGCTGATTAGTAAATTAATTTTGACATTTATTTTGAAAAATCTTATAATGTGGAAGAAACAATTGCTACCAAAGATTCTTCAAATATTCAAGTGAATATGTATATTTAATGTTTTATTACTACTCCAAGAAATCAATACAGATTCTGGTAAAAAATTTTTTCCTTTTTTCATAATCTGGTTAAAATAAATACATGTCATTAACAGTACTGTCTAATGTAATGGAATTGTTTAAAGAAAATTTACTGTACCCTTCTGTCCTTTTTTTCACCTTACTGTCTTAACCTAGTAACATTTATTGCACAATGTGTATGAATAGATATGATAAGCCCTTTCATTTTTATGCTCCTAAAGGATTGGACTATTTTATAATTCAGGGAGTACACAAAACAGTTGTTGGGAGCATATGCCAATTCTGGAATAGGCTGTGTATTTAATACTAGTCTGTGCTGTTCGGATAACTCAGTGCTGTATAAACCTCAGTGAGGCTTGCCTGGTGGAATGCACAGGCGTGCGTCGTGAGAAAGTGAGAGAGGAAGGAGCTGTCTGACACCCCAGTGGGGTCTGTTCTGTGTGAGGCTCATATCTGAACATACCAGCCATCCGAGCAGCATTCCAGTGAATCTGTGTGTGCTTATTTTCAAAGTTTTAATGCTAACCTTTTCTTGAATTGTTGTTTCATTTAAATGATGCTGTCAGTTGGTCCATTGTTGTTTTCATTTGACAGTTTGGGTTTGTATTTTTAAATGTGGGGCTGAAGGTGTGATTGTAAAGGGAGCTAATTGGTTTAAAATATATGTATATTTAAAAAAAATCTTACTTTGTTGTTGTATGTAGAAAACATGAAGGCATGTTACTTCAGTATAAATGACTTACATGCAATACTGAAATTGCTTTAAAGTTCAGTAGTTGAAACCTTGGCAAAATAGTTTTTTACATATCATAGCTGACTTCTATTAATATGGAATCATCAGAATATGACATGGACTTGTTTGACTCTTGTGTAAATGGCACTTAAGTTCCTCCTCCTTACTATTCAAGGTACCATCACCAACAGAAAATACTCAGTGAGATTAGGGGTATCCCAAATTGCTAGTTTATAATTCTCACTAATACAGAAAAAACCAAAAAACAAAATTGGCCTGAATATTCTCTTGGGGAAAGAAGGCACTATTAGAAAAGAGTAAGTGCATCAGAGGGCCAAAAGAGAAGTTACAAAGCTGTTTGGCTCATTTCCTGTGCTGGGCTGGGCTTGTTCTCAGAGCCACAGGAAGATGGTTCAGAAACTTTAGGAAAGGCGCCTCCATAGACCCTCGTGGCAGCCTCCCCGGCTCCCTGCCCATTCCCTCCTGTCTGTTCCCTCCTCCTTTAGAGGATGCAGATGCTTTCTTCAGGTCACCTGTGTCCACAGGTGACCAGGTTTTCACAGTCCTTCGTTGCTCGATGTGTCTTCATGGAGCTGTCTAGTTCCACTAAGGTGACACGTGAAAAGTTTTTCTTTCGTCTATTTTGCATCCTAACAAACAAGGAAGCCCTCACTGGAATTATTTTTGTTGCCGAACTTTTTTATCCTTTGCTTTCTGTGTTCCAGAAAATACCCTACAAAGTTATGGATAATGCTTTTTATTTAAAGGAAGGAGAGTGTCACTCTGGTTCAGGTATGTTGTACCTATGTTTATAGTTAGGCTATTTGATTTCCTAAAGCACACTATTTCTGTTTTATTTCTTTATACTGGGCTTTGGAATGCTATTTTAAAATGGACTGTAAGTAATGATCTGAAAAGCTGGTCTGAAGTGGGGATAAAAACTAACATTTCTTACTCTTAGTTTGAGACAGATGGCTTGATTTCTGAGTCTGGTGTCAAATAATGGTGTACTCCTGTGCCCCTCTGTCTTTATTCTCATTTAAGAATAATAGTCATATGCCATTGCAAGCCAGTCAGTCTTTGTGAGATCTGTGTACCCAACTTCTTTGCAATTTCTAGTCTTCCTCTCCCCAAATATAAGTAGTTAGAGAAAAAGAGTCACTGATTTTCTATATCAGTCAGCAACCTTTCTAGTCAGATTTAAAAAATGTTTTCCATTAGAGCTTTATAGTTTGCAAAAGTGCATTGTACACAATTTCTAGTTTCATAAACATGGCAAAATGCACTTCGTTAAGTAGGTTTCAGTTTGTTAATGGGGAGCTTTTTTTTTTTTTAATGATCAGTATGTCTTAGAAGAATCTGGCTACAACCTAGCGCCATCTCTCTTTTTTGTGTGACACTTTTGCAGCTATTAGTTGCTTCACAGTACAGAACAGGATACAAAGTAGGAGAAAAACTGCATTTTAATTACAAGTTTAAAAGACTTTAGAACTAAATGGTTGGTTATAAGATTTACATGGAAAGGCAAAGAAGGAAAAATTATATTTTTAAAGAAAAAGAGAATATTCAGGCTTTATTTCTGGTATGAAGTTTATATTTTTTAAAAGAAATCCTATATTATCACGCCAGAGATTTTAGATTCTTTTCTGGTTATAAACATTGCTGGTAGTTGGATTATATTTTTTATTGTTTTCATTTCTCTTAGGGGGAAAATTGTAAAGAAAAGGGTCCAGATGAAATGTATCCTAGAAATAAAAGTTGAAAGATTTTTACTTTCTTGTAGTATGAATTCTTATTTAAAATATTCATCCTTCAGCTTTAATATTGCTCTTAATTTCTTCATTGAACAGTGGGTTGGGAAATTAAAAAAATAACCCACTTGAACTAACTGCATGAGACTTATAAAAAAGACGACAGTGTTTAAGTGTTTTCTTACAGCTGTCAACCTTGTAGATGATCATGGTTTTCAAACGTCCCTTATGATTGAACGCAGATCTTTCAGATGAGTAATCTCTTCTTCAGGCTTCCCTGGTAGCTCAGCTGATAAAGAATCCTCCTGCAATGTGGGAGACCTGGGTTTGATCCCGGGGTTGGGAAGATCCCCTGGAGGAGGGCATGGTAGTCCACTCCAGTATTCTTGCCTGGAGCATCCCCATGGACAGGAACCTGGCAGGCTGCAGTCCATGGGATTGCAAAGAGTCAGACACCACTGAGCGACTCAGCACAGCATGACGCAGTCTCCTCCTCAGGTGTCATTTTGGGGGCTACTTTTTGGAATTGTTTGGCAAGATTACCACAGTCAATTGGTCAGGGAAAAGGGGATGGTGAAAAGTGGTCATCTTTGAAAACATTTGTATTTTCTTATTTTCTTCCTCCTTCTTCCCTGTTTCAAGATCAGATGCAGCTGTTTTACTGTGTAGCTCAGAATACGCAGTTTATCCGAGGATGTGTTGATTTTGTATGTCTCAAGTATGTTGGAGTTGAACAAATTAGCTCCAGGAATGAGTTGAGAAGCTGAATCCCTAATACGTGTAAAATCTTTGTTGGTTGGTTTTCACTTACCTGGCTTCTAGGTTGGAGACTACCAAGTTCTCCCTGAGGGGCTTGGGAACCTAGATGCGTGGGGTGGGAGGACAATGGGGATCTAACGGACCCTCCCCGGAACTGGGGTTCACCTGCAGCTGAACTACAAGCAGCTCTGCGCTGGGGCTGTTAACGACTGCAGGGTGGCTGGGCTTGGCCTGAGTACAGACAGGAACTGGGCTGGAGCCAGTGCCCCAGAGAGCGCCTGGCCCCTGCTAATGAGGGTCCCCATCCACTGACCTTGCCTTTGTAGTTAATTATCCATCTGGGTCACATCCAAGTCGTCTGCCTCAGCACTCTGCCCACAAGGGACCCTGGCTTGGGTCAGCTCTGTGGCTCCTGAAAGCCTTCCTTTTTGCTTAAAAGTTGCTTATGTCCTTTTTAATCAATGACACCAAGTGAAGCAAGTAAATAGGTCAAGGCTATTACCTTTGTGTTTCTTTTTAAGTTTTCCTGTATTTATAACTGTTTTAGTCTCTACACATTTTTAAGCCATGTAATTCATATGTAATGACCATCTTCCATTTTCACTTTTTAATATATTTTACTATTAATACCACTGGTTTTTTCTTTCTGGATGTATTAGTTATGGTTTTTTTTTTGGCAATCCAAGAGGAAAGTTAAATTTACAACTTGGTTAAAGTTATTAATATAGTTATGTGATCTTCTGACATTTTGTGTGTTGGGAGTATTTTTTCTGTTTCCTTTTCCAATCTTTCATTGCTTGGATTGTGTTGTCTTTTTTCTAGTAATTTGGAACACTACTACTATTTTCTTCCTTCCCATCCCCAGGAAGATTTTTTTTTTTTAAAATACACGTTTGTAAACATGTATTTTACATGTTTGGACTTAGTGTTAATGTAGTAGTAGTCTTACACTATGAACTTTGGATTGTTAGCTTGGTTGCTTCTGGTTTTTGATGGTGACGAATAAAGCTGTTTCATGCCCAGGTTTGTTTCCCTCCCAGATTTTGGCTCCAGTGGCTTCTGCTCCCAGTAACCTGTGATGCTGTGTCTTCACCTGTGTCTCCAGTTTGGGGAACTTTGTCCCATGGTTCCACATCTCATCTCTCTGATGCACTCTTTAGTAATTCACCTTTCTGTCTCTAGTCCACTGCTGCTGTGTTCCATCGATGTCATGGTTGCCTCCTCTTATTTCACGTATCAACTTGCTCAGCATCAAGCTATGTGCTTACTGGTTCTAAGGACTGTACTGAGTCTTTAAGAATTCATTTGTTGCAGAAGAACCCCGTGAAATTGGTGTTTTTATTCATATTCACTCTATATAGGGAAGTCAACTTGGAGAAGCTGGGCAGCTTGCCTGTGGTGACACGGCTGCTGAGTAGCTGAGCTGGGGCTCTTTGCTCAGCCGCCTGTGATCTGAGCAACTAATGACGGCCTCTCCCTGCGCTGGCACTGCTGCTAAAAAGAGCTCACGTCTGCTGAGTGCTCGCCACGATCCAGGCCCTCTTCTAAGCAGTTCAGATCCAGCAACTTAATCTAGTTGAGCAGTCAGTATTGAGGTGGCCACTAATTTCATTACATTTCGCAGGGCAGGAGGAAACAGGGCACAGAAGGATTGGATGTCCTGGGGCTGGCTGGTGATGGAGCTGGGATCTCACTGAGATGAAAAGTTAAAGGCAAAAAAACCCACCAAAACAATCCACAAAAACGGAAGGGGTCATATTCCACTGTATATGCCTGCCGCATCTTTACCCGTTCCTCTGTTGATGAGCGTTTAGATTGCTACCATGTCCTGGCATGGCACCATGTAAATAGTGTTGCTATGAACACTGGGGCATTGGGGTGCGTGTATCTTTTTGAATTGTGGTTTTCTCTTTGTATATGCCCAGTAGTGGGTTTACTGGGTCATACAGTAGAAACCGGCACAACATTGTAAAGCAACAATATACTTCAATAAGAATTAATTAAAAAAAAAAAAAAGTTAAAGGCTTTCTAGAGTTTCTCCTGTCCCTTGGAGTCTTTTTATTTTTAAATTTCCTTATTTGACTGCACTGGGCCTTAGTTGCGGCACTCAGGGCCTTCAGTCTTTGTTGCAGGATCTAGTTCCCTGACCAGGGATGGAACCCGGGTCCCCTGCATTGGAGGGGCTCAGAGTCTCAGCCACAGGACCCTCAGGGAAGTCTGGCATCTTTGTTTTATAGGGCATTTGCTCTCGTTTCTTACATCCATCTATCCATTCACCTATTCATTTTTTTCTCCCCAATAATTAAAAATTAAATATCAAAAGGCTATTGACTAGGTGCTGGGAATACAGCTGTGCCCTCAAGGAAGTTATATTCTGGGAAAGAGTGAAATTGAACTGGAAACAACTATAGGTTTAAGTGTGAACTTGTGGGAATTCTCCCGTTTCCTTCCTCCTCTCAGTGCCACAAGGTAGCTTAAATGCTTTGCATGTTTCTGACCCAGGGTTGGTTTGCTGGATGGGGAGCAGAAGCTGGAGTCTCGGGCCAGGAGTTGAAGCAGCAACAGCCCCGAGGGGATAGGTTTTAGGACAGCATTTTTAGAAGGTCACAGCGGGCCCAGAGGGTATCATGCTCTAGATGAGGCGAAGCGTCCGTCTTTGAAGGGACCATGAGGCTGGACAGCATGGAGTGGTAACCCAGGACCTGCCGCTCCCTTGGGTGATAGTGTGGGAAGTCAGTAATGACTGAGACTGAATTTCTCATCACCCTGTGGGATGGGCTTCAGAGTCAGAAATGAATGACTTCAGTCAGTAGATATTTCTTCTGTACCTGTGCCAGCTTCAGTTCATAGCTGCCTACTGCATTTGGGCCATCTCTGGGAGAGCAAGGGATGTTGATGCCACTCATACTTGCACCCATGGTCTGAGTGTCCAGGTTTGTCTGTGAAGTCTAGAACTCTAGGTAAGGCCCTTTTGCTAACAACACTGCATTTATTTGGTTGGACTGGCTGAGGCCCCACTGGAGAACTGGAGAGCAGAAATAGCAGGGCTCCTGGAAGCTTCTTGATCAATCGTGTCTGACTCTTTGAGACCCCCTGGACTGTAGCCCACCAGGTTCCTCTGTCCAGTGGGGTTCTCCAGGCAAGAATATTGGAGCGGGTTTGCCATTTCCTCCTCCAGGGGATCTTCCTGACTCAGGGATCGAACCCACATCTCCTGCACTGGCAGGCAGATTTTTTACCTCTGAGTCACTGGCCAAGTCCCTGGAAGCCTCTACTGGTGTTCAAAAGAGTGATCTGAATGCTTTCACCTGCTGGTCAGATACGCGGTTGGCAGGATGGAGGGAAGGTAAAGCACCCATGAGACAGTGCTGAGGAGACTCATGTTTCTCTGCTTGAATCCTAGGGTGGCCCCAGCCCAGTCATGCCATGTAGGGCCCAGGCCAAGGGGTTGCCTCAGTTGTGGGGAAGCCCGTCTGCTATGGTAGCAATGAGCCCACTGGAAGCTGTGGATGTTGAAAGATGAAGCTCCAGCTTGGTCCCAGGAGATGAGTCTGCATCTCCTCACGGCTCATTCCTGAGGCAGCAGGTTGGTGGCTGAGAAACCGTAGGTGTAAATGAAATCCCAGGGACCCCAGGGCTGTGCTCTCAGAACAAAGGAGGCTCAGTGGGTGAGGCAGACTCCCCTTCAGCTTCCAGGGGCTGCACCCTTGCAAACACACAGTGGGCTGCTGGAAAGTGTCCACACCCACCGGTCAGGAGAGGTCAGAAGGGCCTTCCACAGAGAGTTCTGGACTTCACAGACAAACCTGGACACTCAGGACAGGTGCTGACAGACATGAGCGGCACCTCCCATCCCAAGCTCTGTGTGACCCACCCTCACCCTCACCCCTTCTCCAGGCACCAATGCTGTAAAAGCTGGCACTAGTGAGTGAGGGGAACCAGGCTCTGCCAGAGGCCAACACATGGGGATGCGCCTCAGACCCTCGGGAAATGGGATGGAGCCTGCATCCCAAGTGTAAGGGTGACCCTCGGTCCATCCTCATGGGGTGGCCTGGGCACCCTGGGGAGAGACCTGCTTAGGAAGGACAGCAAGGTGAGGCAGGTAAGGGACACCCTGCTTGAGAAAGAGTGTCCTGACGAGTCCACTGCATGCTGTGGGGAGACCTGGGACATTAAACAGGTTTTCAGCCATAGACAGAACTTGCAGTTGGTGAGATGGCCGAGGAGGGCTTGGAATGATCAAGAAGCCAGAAGGAGCCTGCAGGGCGGAGGCAATGGGACACCACTGCTGGTTCTTCCACTGCGTTCACCCGAGATCTCGGCTCGGATCTTTACGGTCATTGCTCTTAGCTCTCTGTCAGGTAGACTGCCTGTCTCCACCTCAGTTCTTCTGGGGTTTTATCCCGTGCCTTTGTCAGGAACTGCGGTGTTTTGCTTCACTTCCTGTGCTTGTGGTCTCCGTTCTGCAGGACTCGGGACGGTAACTCCTCTGGCTCTGCTGACTGCCCGGGGTGGATGGGCGTGGTCCGGGGCTCCTGCAGACTTCCGGGTGGGCGGGGCTAGCTCCATCCCTCTGGCGGGCCGGGACGTCAGACGTGTTTGTTTAGAGGGCTGCGGGGTCAGGACTTGAGGCAGGCTGTCTGCTGATGGATGGAGCTGCGTTCCCGTCCTGTTGGTTGTTGGTCCTGAAGGGTCCCGCACCGGAGCCTAAGTAAGGGCTGGGGGTGCCCGCCAGGTCGCAGCGCCCAAACGGCGGCCTGCGGAGAGCTCACGCTGAGGAGCCTTCCCCGTGGCTCGACCACCAGTGTCTGCTCGCGCCTTCCCAGGACACCCTCCAAGATCCGAGGTAGGCGCGGCCCAGGCTCCTCTGGAGCCACTGCTTTTGCCCCGAGTCCCAGCGCACAACACGCCTCGTGTGCCCTCCAAGCGTGGAGTCTCTGGCGACTTGCCTGGCCGTCCAGTGATGAGGGCTTCTTGCTCCCACTGTAGGGGTTGCGGGTTCAATCCCTTGGTTGCCCTGGTCGTCGGGGAGCTAAAATCTCGCAAGCCAGGCAGTGTGGCAAAAAACAAACAAAAAACCTCCATAAAAAGCAAAACCAAAAAACCCCACAAAAAACCAATGAGGTCTCTCAACCTGCTTCCCCTAGCCCTGTGTGGCACTCAAGCCGCACCGGCCTTCCAAGTCAGATGCTCTCGGGGTTCCTCCTCCCGATGCCAGACCCCCCCGGTCCCTGGAGTGTGACATGGGGCTCAGAACTCTTACTCCTGTGGGAGAACCTCAGCGACAGAATTCTTTTCCAGTTTGCAGGTCACCCATCCAGTGGGTGTGGGATTTGATTGTATTGGGAAAGCACCCCTTCTACTGTCTCATCGTGGCTTTGCATTTGGAGATAGGGATCTTTTTTGGTAGGTTCCAGTCCTTTTTTGTCTGTGGTTGTTCTGCAGTTAGTTGTCACTTGGGGGTTTTCCTGGCAGCAGATGAGCTCAAGTCTTGCCACCAGCCATTTTATCTCCTCCACCCCTTCCCGCTGTGTCTAGATGGCCAAGGGAGACCCCTCCTCACCTGTGTGTGTGTGTGTGTGTGTGTGTGTGTGTGTGTGTGTGTAGCAGGGAGGCAGTGGCGGGGCCGGTTGGGCAGTGAAGTGTTTATTTATTCATTTTTTGGTGGCATGCAGGATCTTAGTTCTCTCACTGGGGATCAAACCCATGACCTGTGCAATGAAAGCCCGGATTCTTTTTTTTTTTAGATGTTCTTTATTTCCTTCTGAATTATGTTATTCCTCACAATTCTTTTGTTTTCTTTTCTTTTTGATTTTGGCTGCGCTGAGTCTTCGTTGCTGCACTCAGGCTTTCTCTAGCTGCAGCGAGAGGGCATGACTGTTGTGTTATGCAGGCTTCTCCCTGTGGCGGCTTCTCTTGTTGCATAGCGCTGGCTCTAGGCGCTCCGGATCACCAGGTGTGGCCTGCAGACTCTAGAGCAGGGGCTCAGCAGTTGTTGCTCACGGAAAGCCCGGATTCTTAACCGCTAGACCACCAGAGAAGTCCCAGCAGTGAAGTGTTTAGATGAAGGCCACATGTGGGGAGTCCTGGGGTGTGAAAGGGTGGCAGCGAGAGAGCCCCGCTGGCAACAGAGGTCCCAAGAGGGTTTGGGTAGGAGAGGGGCAGCCACGTGAGGTTTGGGGAGCCCAGCAGGGAGAAGGGATGCATCTGGACGTGCTGTGGAACTGCTTGGTAGATGAGAGCCTTGTGGCAAGTGGGTCGGACACTCTGGACTAGGGGTCCTTTGTTGTCATGTTCTTGGGTCATTCTCCACGATTAGGGGGTAGTCCTTGGCTAACCCCTGGGTCCTGCTCACAGCTGCCCTTCCCAGAGGACAGGCTTCCCCTTCAACTTCTCATTCCAAGTTGGGGTCCTTGGCTAACCCCTGGGTTCATTCACCGGGTCTCCCGGGGTCAGGGGCCTTCTCACAGTTGATTTCATCCTGAAAGTCCCCAATTTTCAAACCACCGGCAGCACTGAGCGGAGGTTGAAGACTGGTTGGTAGAAGCAGCCTGACCTGGGCTGGGTCCTGTGTGATTCTGGGCGGGCCCCTGGGCTGTAAGCCTCTGCCTCCCTGATGGCAGGAAAGGAGCAGCGTCCCCAACACCTGCTCGGGTAGGTGCTGCTGGCTGTTGTAATGGTTTCGAACACAAACTCTCCATCACTTGGGGAGAATTTGGTGAAAGTGTTGGCACTTCTGTGGCTTCAGGCTTATTTCTATTTGGCCGCAGTTTACATCCATTTCTGGCATGTTTAGCCAGGATGCAACAGGAAGCTGGTGTCCTGCTTTTCAGAGTAGTGTTGTTTCACTGGCCATTTCATCCAGATCCCTCAGTTCTCACACCCTGGAGCTAACACAAGCATTTCCCCCTGAAACACTACAAAACTGGTAAACTCCATGCCTCCTGAGGGTAAACCACTCCATGAATAAATTAAGGTAGATAAACTACTTGGGTCCCATAACCCCAAAGGGTCCTCCAGGGGATGGAATTCAGGAAGTAGAATCCTCTACTAGAATGAGAAAAATTGGAGCTTTGTATTTACTAAGCTCTCACTGAAATATGGCTTCCCAGGTGACTCTATAGTAAAGAACCCACCTGCTCACGCAGGAGATGCAAGAGATGGGGTTCGATCCCAGGGTCAACAAGATCCCCTGGAGAAGGGAATGGCGACCCTCTCCAGCGTTCTTGCTTGGAGAATCCTGTGGTCGGTGGAGCCTGGCGGCTATAGTCCATAAGATAGCAGAGTTGGACACGCCCGAGCGACTGAGCATGCACACAATTGAAATACAGAATTTCCTCCAATTATAAATGACAACAAAAGGTCAAATCCTGACCGGTGTGTTACTGGTACCTGTGATATATCTCTTCTCGAAATCCTAGGTATTTGTATATTGTATTACAGTTGCCACTGATTTTTCAAAATGTCATTTATACTCATCACTACTTTGCATTTATGATAAATAGACCTGCCATGAGGTCTTGTTATTTACTGTCAAAAAAGCACATATAATATTAGTATAGACCCCACTTGTTTATAATAATTGGAAAATAAATCTAAATAGAATTGGTTCCCTTTGTAACTCTATATATTTTGCTTTATGAATTTAGGAAGAGGGTCCATAGGCTTTGCTTGACTGCCCATTTGGTTCACAGCAGCACGAGAAAATGTATTAACCTCTAGATACTGGAAAGCTTTCTGGGTAAGAGCGGCAATTTCCACTGAGACCACAGGAGGGAACTATTTCCCAACTAATGCTTTAAAAGCTCACAGCAGGGATTTTTCTTATTCCTCTTTTAACTCTTGTTCTAAAATTGGTTCCAGTTTTTTTCGTTACTGTTAACAATGTAATTGAGGCCCCGTGATGAGGCGCTAAAGCTGATATCCTGCCATGAGCTGAGGCATCTAGGTGTTGTGAGTCTAGGAAGATGTGATAAGGAAAACCGAGTCTCCTACAGATGAGAACTTGTTTAATGCCCACAGCTCGTTTGCTGTCTCTCCCTATTCCCAACCCTGCAAACAAAACAAAACAAAACACACAACCAAATTTACGAAGCAGAGAGTATACTTGTCTTGTTCTGGTAGGAACAGACCCTCCATTAGGACAGAAACAAAGCTGAAGGGTTTTCATTAAGTCGGCGGCTGTCAGAAGTGGCTGCACTTGTCTGTGTGGAGGGGAGGGCAGAGGCGGGAGATGGAGTAGGAGGGAGGGACTTTATTATTTATTTCTTTTAAACTTTTTTATTTTATATTGGAGTATAGCTGATTAACAATGTTGTGATAGCTTCAGTTGCACAGCAGAGCAACTCAGCCACACATAAACGTGTATGCATTTTCCTCCAGACTCTGGGAGGGTCTTTATACAACCGGAACTTTATAGGCACAGAGAGACTATGATTCTAAAACAAATCCCAGGACCCAGCCAGGCCTGCAACTTGGTGACATGGTGGTTACCCCAGGGCTGATTTTAATGGGAACAATCTTACACTATGTCCTTTGACCACACACGTCAGCACATAGGTCACTGGATGTATTTAAGGGCTCAGAATGAAGGTCTGAGACTGTCTCATTGTAAAGGGCAGCAGCCACTTTTACAAATGAGCCTGGGTCAGAGGAACAGCTATGTGAACCTTCACTTGCCCCCACATAGAAGTAGGGTGGGACTGGAGGAAAATGATGTTGTGGGTGGGGTCCCTACCGCAGAGGCTGGCTCTGGGCTCCAGCGACCTGCCACAGTGACTCTAAAATTAACTTGTTTGCTTGCTGTCTCTCCCTGCTCTTCTGACCTTTAAGGATTTTTGGCTGTTATTACATTTTAAAATTATAAAATATTGCTGTTCTGTGCTAAATCGCTTCAGTTGTGTCTGACTCCTTGCAACCCTGCATGGATGGTAGCCCACCAGGCTGCTCTGTCCATGGACTTTTCCAGGCAAGAATACTGGAATGGGTGGCCTTTTCCTTCTCCAGGGGATCTTCCCAACCCAAGGATCGAACCCAGGTCTCCCACATTGCAGGCAGATTCTTTCCTGTCTAAGCCACCAGGGAAGCCCTATAAAATATTAGCTTTATTTAATATCACAATATTGAATAATCTCTAGGAATATGGGTACTCCATCCCTTTTGGTTCAGTATCAGCACGATTTAAAAAAAATGTTTTTTGGAGGATAGTTGATTTACAATGTTGTGTTAGTTTCAGATGTACAGCAAAGTGGATTAGTTATGCGTATTCACATAACCACTCTTAAGATTCTTTTTCCATAAATGTCATTACAGAGTATTAAGTGGAATGCTATACAGTAGGTCCTTATTAGTTACCTATTTTATTTATGGCAGTGGGTATATGTCAGTCCCAATCTCTCAATTTATCCCTCACCCTCGTTTCCTCCCTGGTAACCGTAAGACTGTTTTCTACACCTGTAACTGTTTCTGTTTCATAAATAAGTTCATTTGTGCCATTTTTTGGGGTTCTGCATATGTGATACTATATGATATTTGGCTTTCTCTGACTTCACTGTGTGACGATCTCTAGATTCATCCATGTCATTGCAAATGGCATTGTTGCTATTTTTTTGTATCTGAGAAATATTCTATTGTCTATACATACCACACCTTCTTTATCCTTTCCTCTGTCTGTGGACATTTAGGTTGCTTCCATGTCCTGGTTCTTGTAAGTAATGCTGCAGTGACCACTGGGGTGCATGTGTCTCTGGGTATCAGTTCAATTCAGTCGCTCAGTCGTGTCCGACTCTTTGCAACCCCATGAATCGCAGCATGCCAGGCCTCCCTGTCCATCACCAACTCCCGGAGTCCACCCAAACCCATGTCCATTGAGTTGGTGATGCCATCCAACCATCTCATCCTCTGTCACCCCCTTCTCCTCCCGCCCTCAATTTTTCCCAACATTAGGGTTTTCTCCGATAAGTCAGCTCTTCACATCAGGTGGCCAAAGTATTGGAGTTTCAGCTTCAACATCAGTTGTTCCAATGAACCCCCATGACTGATCTCCTTTAGGATGGACTGGTTGGATCTCCTTGCAGTCCAAGGGACTCTCAAGAGTCTTCTCCAACACCACAATTCAAAAGCATCAATTCTTTGGTGCTCAGCTTTCTTTATAGTCCAACTCTCACATCCATACATGACCACTGGAAAAACCATGCCTTGACTAGATGGACCTTTGTTGACAAAGTAATGTCTCTGCTTTTGAATATGCTGTCTAGGTTGGTCATAACTTTCCTTCCAAGGAGTAAGCGTCTTTTAATTTCATGGCTGCAGTCACCATCTGCAGTGATTTTGGGGCCCAGAAAAATAAAGTCAACCACTGTTTCCACTGTTTCTCCATCTATTTGCCATGAAGTGATGGGACTGGATGCTATGATCTTAGTTTTCTGAATGCTGAACTTTAAGCCAACTTTTTCACTCTCCTCTTTCACTTTCATCAAGAGGCTTTTTAGTTCCTTTTCACTTTCTGCCATAAAGGTAGTGTCATCTGCATATCTGAGGTTATTGATATTTCTCCCAGCAATCTTGATTCCAGCTTGTGCTTCATCCAGTCCAGCATTTCTCATGATGTACTCTGCATATAAGTTAAATAAACAGGGTGACAATATACACCCTTGACATACTCCTTTTCCTATTTGGAACCAGTCTGTTGTTCCATGTCCTGGATACATTTGGCTGTTATTTTGATTCCGAGCACCGCTGTTTCTTTCAGTCATTGCTTCCTTCAGGCGTGCATGGGTGTCTTCATCTACCATAGCTGACCTTTCAGGCTCCATCCTGGATGCTGAAGCCACAGCAGAGACCCAAGGGCTGTGGCTTCTAGTTTCGTACAGAATTCTGCACATGGGTCCAGGTGACCACTCTGAACATGGTTCTTTCAGATGTATTACCGCATGCCAGTCAGACAGGTTGTAGATTTGCTCCAAGCCTCAGTTTCCTCTTGTATAAAATGAGAAAGATATTATACCTACCTCAGGAGATTCTTGTGAGAATGAAGAAAACCAAGGGTGTACGTGGCTAGCACCATGCCTGGCTGTTATCACTGAGGACCATAGCTTTGTCCTCGAGCGTGTGGTGTACTTGAGATAAGCAAATGGCCCAGAGTATGAGTGGCTGCAGCTTCAGCTGGGCTTTCTGGCCCGGGTACCCCTGTAACCCGGGAACTTAACCAGTGCCCTTCACTAACGTGCCCTGTATTTATTTTGAGGGATAACAGTGTGACACGGTGGTCACGGGCTCTGGGTGGGTCTGACACTTACTCGCTGTAGGACTTGAAGCAAATCACTTGGCCTCTGTGATTCAGCTCCCCCAGATGGAAAATAGGTCCAGTAACACTTCCTGCATGAAGTGATGATGAGCTGACACATGAAAAGCTCTTAGAATGGTCTCTGGTACACAGCGAGTAGTCAGAATTATGAGCTATTATGATTATTACCATTATTGTTCTAGGTGACTTGCTAAATGTTCTCTGATGACAAATATAGAGGTTTGCGTGGATCTACTGGACGGTCTAGACCAGTGGTCAGCTCCGTGGACCCTGTCTCCCCGCAGGTTGACCTGAGAACTGCCACCCCCTCCCATCTTCCCCTGTCCTTGGGAGGTGCCTTCCACCCACGGCCCCTCAGGGGAGCCAGTTTCAAGGACACAGCCTTGAGAGAGTAAGGTATTGGGGTCATCTGGACGGTGTATGTTAAGGCCTCTGTTTAAACTTGGAAGCTTCTGGCAGGTGGGCGGGGAGATGCCCTCGACTGCGGTGCCCCAGACCAGCCTCATGTGTAGGTTCCCTGGCTTGTCACGCCTGCCTCCTCCCCACCTGGAGTGGCTGCCTCTTTCCTTGGTCTTTCTCTGCCCTCTGAGTATAAGGTTAGTTTTTGAAACAGGGAGACAGGCCTGGGACCCTTTGCTGCAGTGCTTGCACCTGGCTGGGCTTCCCAGGTGGCGCCAGTGGTAATGGATCTGCCTACAAGTGCAGGAGACACGGGTTTGGTCCCTGGATCAGAAAGATCACCTCGAGGAGGAAGTGGCAGCTCGTTGCAGTATTCTTGCCTGGGATAGCCCATGGACAGAGCAGCCTGGAGGGCTACAGTGAATGGGGTTGGAAATAGTCGGACACCGCTGAGCACACATGCACATTTGTACCTGGCCACACCTCTCCTCCAGCATCGAAATACAAAGAAACTGTGGGGCTAAAAACAACTGTGTTGCACATGCAGTTAGGGCAAATTCTGGATAAAAGATACAGAGAGACTGAAAAACCCAACCGCCACTTTTGAAGAGCCTGGAGCAAAAGCAGGTACTGTGCACGCCCCCTGCACACACCACCTAGAGGGTGGGCAAACCATCTAAGCACCCCTCTGGTCTGACCCCTGGACACACCCCTACCCTCATGCCATGTAAGGAATGAGCTCGCCTCCCCCTGCCACTCCGCCGCTCCACCAAGGGACTGAGAGAGCAAGGGACTGCTGTTCTTGCCCCACCGCTTCTGCAGCAGGGGCCCCAGTAGAACCTCGTCTGAATTTCTTGTCTGGCCTCCGATCAATTTCTATTGATTGAGGAAGGCCAGGAACCCTGGTTGGTAACACTAGCACGTGCTCGTGGGGGTGGGAGGGTGATGGTGGTCCAGTGGGTGGTGATGGGTATGAGTTGAGTGATGGAGGTCTAGGCAGGGAATGGTGATGAGTAGCTGGTGATGATGGTGGGGTGATGGGTTGGCAGCGATGGTTCTCAGGCTCCAGGAGAGCTGCGTGGTGGGGTGGGAGGGCCGACCCTTCCCTCTGACTCCCTGGAGGCCCTCCACGCTGTGAGATAAAACAGGACCAACAAATTGAAAAATAAAAACCATATGATTATCTCAATAGATGCAGAGAAGGCCTTTGATAAAATTCAACATCCATTTATGATAAAAACTCTCCAGAAAGCAGGAATAGAAGGAACATATCTCAACATAATAAAAGCTATCTATGACAAACCCACAGCAAACATTATCCTCAATGGTGAAAAATTGAAAGCATTTCCCCTAAAGTCAGGAACAAGACAAGGGTGTCCACTTTCACCGCTACTATTCAACATAGTTCTGGAAGTTTTGGCCACAGCAATCAGAGCAGAAAAAGAAATAAAAGGAATCCAAATTGGAAAAGAAGAAGTAAAACTCTCACTGTTTGCAGATGACATGATCCTCTACATGGAAAACCCTAAAGACTCCACCAGAAAATTACTAGAGCTCATCAATGAATATAGTAAAGTTGCAGGATATAAAATCAACACACAGAAATCCCTTGCATTCCTATACACGAATAATGAGAAAGTAGAAAAAGAAATTAAGGAAACAATTCCATTCACCATTGCAACGAAAAGAATAAAATACTTAGGAATATATCTACCTAAAGAAACTAAAGACCTATATATAGAAAACTATAAAACACTGATGAAAGAAATCAAAGAGGACACTAATAGATGGAGAAATATACCATGTTCATGGATTGGAAGAATCAATATAGTGAAAATGAGTATACTACCCAAAGCAATTTACAAATTCAATGCAATCCCTATCAAGCTACCAGCCACATTTTTCACAGAACTAGAACAAATAATTTCAAGCTTTGTATGGAAATACAAAAAACCTCGAATAGCCAAAGCAATCTTGAGAAAGAAGAATGGAACTGGAGGAATCAACTTGCCTGACTTCAGGCTCTACTACAAAGCCACAGTCATCAAGACAGTATGGTACTGGCACAAAGACAGACATATAGATCAATGGAACAAAATAGAAAGCCCAGAGATAAATCCACACACATATGGACACCTTATCTTTGACAAAGGAGGCAAGAATATACAATGGAGTAAAGACAATCTCTTTAACAAGTGGTGCTGGGAAAACTGGTCAACCACTTGTAAAAGAATGAAACTAGATCACTTTCTAACACCGCACACAAAAATAAACTCAAAATGGATTAAAGATCTAAATGTAAGATCAGAAACTATAAAACTCCTAGAGGAGAACATAGGCAAAACACTCTCAGACATAAATCACAGCAGGATCCTCTATGATCCACCTCCCAGAATGCTGGAAATAAAAGCAAAAATAAACAAATGGGATCTAATTAAAATTAAAAGCTTCTGCACAACAAAGGAAAATATAAGCAAGGTGAAAAGACAGCCTTCTGAATGGGAGAAAATAATAGCAAATGAAGCAACTGACAAACAACTAATCTCAAAAATATACAAGCAACTTCTGCAGCTCAACTCCAGAAAAATAAACGACCCAATCAAAAAATGGGCCAAAGAACTAAATAGACATTTCTCCAAAGAAGACATACGGATGGCTAACAAACACATGAAAAGATGCTCAACATCACTCATTATTAGAGAAATGCAAATCAAAACCACAATGAGGTATCACTTCACACCAGTCAGAATGGCTGCGATCCAAAAATCTGCAAGCAATAAATGCTGGAGAGGGTGTGGAGAAAAGGGAACCCTCCTACACTGTTGGTGGGAATGCAAACTAGTACAGCCACTATGGAGAACAGTGTGGAGATTACTTAAAAAATTGCAAATAGAACTACCTTATGACCCAGCAATCCCACTTCTGGGCATACACACCGAGGAAACCAGAATGGAAAGAGACACATGTACCCCAATGTTCATCGCAGCACTGTTTATAATAGCCAGGACATGGAAACAACCTAGATGTCCATCAGCAGATGAATGGATAAGAAAGCTGTGGTACATATACACAATGGAGTATTACTCAGCTGTAAAAAAGAATTCATTTGAATCAGTTCTGATGAGATGGATGAAACTGGAGCCGATTATACAGAGTGAAGTAAGCCAGAAAGAAAAACACCAATACAGTATACTAACACATATATATGGAATTTAGGAAGATGGCAATGATGACCCTGTATGCAAGACAGGGAAAGAGACACAGATGTGTATAACGGACTTTTGGACTCAGAGGGAGAGGGAGAGGGTGGGATGATTTGGGAGAATGACATTCTAACATGTATACTATCATGTGAATTGAATCGCCAGTCTATGTCTGACGTAGGATGCAGCATGCTTGGGGCTGGTGCATGGGGATGACCCAGAAAGATGTTCTGGGGAGGGAGGAGGGAGGGGGGTTCATGTTTGGGAATGCATGTAAGAATTAAAGATTTTAAAATTTAAAAAATAAAAAACTAAAAATTAAAAAAAAAAAAATAAAACAGGACCAAGTTCAGGAACCAGGTGTGTCCCCGATTCCAGTGCAGGTCAGGTGCAGAGAAACACATGACACGGGGTAGTTTCCCGGCAGGAGCCCCGGTGTTCCCCCTGCCACCATCGGTCCTGGCTGGGCTGGCATTCTGAGCAGCAAGGCGAGTTGTGGTGTGAGGGCTAAGACTTGTTTCACTCACTTTTGGACATGCCTACACTATATTTGACAGTCTCACCTCATATTCAGTTTTTTTTTCCTCTGAGAAATCACAGGGACTTTAAAGATATTGTATGAATGTTTCTTATAACATCCCTTTGATGTTAAGGTCAGGTAAGAGAACCCTACTTTCCAGGTGACAAAATTGAGGTGATTCTGCAGGTCACATGTTTCTTAAACTATTGAGGGTTTACAACCCTTCCTGTGGCTGCAGAATTAATTTTTGTTGGAAAAAAAAGAGAAAGGGGCCATTTTGTTCTATTTCAACCTCCCCTCAACTATGGCAAAAGAGACGACAAGAAAAAGTCTCCTCTCTTCCAGAGAGTCCTGCTGGGCCCCTTCTCTCCTGTGTGTCTGTGACCCTGTTTCCTTTCTGATGAGAGCGATGTACTGGGCTGTGGGGTCTGATACTATATGAGGGAGTGGGGAAATGGGAGCAGAGAAGACATTTTTTTTTTAAAATTTTATTGAGGTGTAGTTGATTTACAAGGTTGTGTTAATTTCAGGCATCCAGCAAGGTGATTCAGTTATAGGTGTATAGTCATATTCTTTTTCATACTCATTTCCATTGTAGGTTATTATGGGATCTTGAATAGAGTTCTCTGTGCTATACAGTAGGTCTTTGTTGATTATCTATTTTTATATATATTAGTGTGTATCTGTTAATCCTAACCTCCTAATTTATCTCTTCCCTACTCCCTTTCACCCTTGGTAACCACAGTCCATTCTCTATGTCTGTGAATCTCTTTCTGTTTTGTATATAAGCTCATTTGTATCACCCTTTTAAGATCCCACATATATGCGGTATCATATGATATTTGTCTCTGTGTCTGACTTAAGCTTTCATTTTAAATTTTGGTGAGTGAGTGTTGTTTGTACTACCCTTGTCATATAGGGAACCATTTCAGAGAGGGGAAAAAAAACCGCACCTAAGCTGTCTTTGAAAAAAAAATTTGCTCCACATTCCATAAGGCTGAGCAAAATCACGTTTTCCTTGTGAAAGCAGTCGCAGTTTCACTGCGACTTCCACAACTTGGAAGATAGACTGTGGCCGCCTTTCCTGGCGGTGTCCTGTCGAGCCAGGCCCAGGAGACGTGAAGCTGGCCTGTACGTACGTGTGTTTAAACTGGAAAAGAAATAGAAAGGGGCGCTTTAGCAAATGCTGCGCTCCACAAGCCTGCTTCGTGGGACTGCTACTGGCGCATGTTAAACCTCAACCCTAGGCTGCCAGCAGCCCCTCTGACGCCTCTTTGCAGACACTTTATGGATGTGATTTAATCCTCAGCACTCTTCCTTTCTTTCCTCTGCTGAAGGAGCTCGGTACTCTCAACTCATTAACTTGTGCTCCTATTATTTGCCTGCCGTTGCAGTCCTCTTCTTGCAATAACGCAGCATCTCGCTGTCAGGGGAGGTTGCAGTCACAGAGGTGGCCTCGACGGGCCTTCGGCAGTGATGGCAAGGTTGCAAATTTAAGAAGAGCGCACACGGCAAAAATGAGAAGCAGCAGGGCAAGTGCTGATGAAGGCTTTCTAATATTCCCGTCCTGTGGTTCCATGTGATGTGTGCGCTGGGAAGGGGGAAGAGTTAGGAACATTTTGGTGCTTAGGGTTGAGATTCTTAGAGGCCTAGCCATGCTGCTTTGTGATGTGGGGTCTTTTAAAAGAATCAGTTCAGTTCAGTCGCTCAGTCGTGTCTGACTCTTTGCGACCCCATGAATCGCAGCACGCCAGGCCTCCCTGTCCAACACCATCTCCCGGAGTTCACTCAGATTCATGTTCATCGAGTCCGTGATGCCATCCAGCCATCTCATCCTTGGTCGTCCCCTTCTTCTCCTGCCCTCAATCCCTCCCAGCATCAGAGTCTTTTCCAATGAGTCAACTCTTCGCATTCATTAAAAAAATTTTTTTGGCCATATGTGGCACTTGTAGGGTGTTGCTTCCCCAACCAGGAATTGAACCCGGGTCGCTGCATTGAAAGTGCCAAGTCCTAACCACTGGGCTGCCAGGGAACTCCCAGTGGTGGTTGGTCTTGGGGCATTTGTTCCAAAGACACCCAAGGGACCTGTTCAGTGCAGAGGAAGACGTGGACCCCATCACGAGGGAATGAGCAGGCCCTTTGGGAGAGAGGTAGCAAGACGGTGGAACCAAGGAGAAATGTTCCAGATAGTAGATGTCAGTGGGAGGGGAGATTAGCTCTGCTGGACTGGATCAGATCGAAGAGGAAGAGATTGTCACCAACCACTTGCCAAGGGCCCCAGGAACGCACGTGGAGTTGGACTTGGGTTCGTAAGCTGCTGCATGAAGAGAGAACACATGCCCCAGGGAGCTATGCAATGCTGGGTGAGAATGGCTCCGAGGGGCTTCACGGTGGCTTTGGGCTTGTGTTTGGCGATTTGAGTACAAGGAAGTGAGGTCTATTCTGGGATAGTGTTGTTAGAAAGGGGCAGTTTGATGACTGGGCGTCTTAATACCTTTCGTCTAGGAGACGGGAGGAATGGAGTGGGGAGTAGAGACGTTCTTGAAAAAGAAGCCATGGCAGCTCTCTTCAGCCCCAGGAGGGGAGATGTGGTCCTTTTCCTGGTTGCACAGTGTCTCTGTTCCTCCCTCTATTCAGGTATGATATCCGCGTGGTATCATTGTCAGAGTTCTCAACTGGTGTTGATATTCTATGAAATTGTTTATCGGGGGGACATCACGACCTAGCTGGTAGCAGCTGGGACAGTGACTAGCTGAAAGCTCCCACGGCTTCTTTCATTTTTCTTAAAATACTTGATCTGGGCCCTGAAGGATGGGTAGGAGTTTTCCAGGTCAAAAAGGGAAGCCATCTCCTACAGGGAGAGGGTGGGACTGGATGAGAGAGAGGGAGTGTGGAGTATCACAAGAGGCTGAGGACTCTGTGGGTGGCTTGGGAACCAGACAGGAGCATGTATGTGGGAAACAGGGGAAGAAAGGCCCTGAGTCTAAGCTGGCCAGGTGGGAAGGGCTTTGGGGAAGCTGCGGAGCTCCAGCTACAGAGCTCAGCTGTAGCCCAGCTACAGAGCTCTGACATCTCTTTAGGCCATCTTCATCAGAGTGCTCAGGTCAGAGTGGCTGGTGGACAGGTGTTCATGACTTAGGATGACCTTCATTCTTTCTGCACATGGTTCTTGCCTTCACACCCTGTACAGCCATCAAAGCCCAAAAGGAATGCTACCCAAAGCAGGGATATCCTTCTAGGAGTCCAGGTATGCTCTCTTGCAGTAACCCTTGGGCTACTATAGGCACTGAGCTGGAAGGCTTCTCCCCGCACATTTGGTCTGCTCCCCTGCTTCCGCAAGGCGAGCCTGAAGCCACACAGGGCAGCATACTGGCTTGAGATTCCGTAGCGAATCGTGACAGGATGATTGACCTCACACCTCCTGCTGCCTTGCCTCTGCTCTTTCAGAATGTGCCTGAGTTGATGCTTATTCACCAGAGTAAATATTGGGGCTCCACCTGGCTGGGTCACTGCAGAGACACTCTTCCCCTGACTATACACAAAGATAAAATGCAGCAGCCAGAGGTATTGAGAGGAATTCCATTGTGACAGGACCCTGCTGGCGACTTTTCAGGGGCTGTGATTCCTAAGCTCTAATAACACTTCCAAAGCCGTTTTCTTCCCACATGATCTCTGTGCCAACACCTACCTGGCTCCCTTATCGCAGTCCAGGGCTGGGTCTTCTCCTGCTCCTTCCTGCCTCCCATCTACTTCTTTCTGAAATGGACTGGCCCGGCCTTTCTGTCCAAAGCCCCCGTCTCCTCCTCTTTCTCAGCGCCCGTCCCACCTTTCTATCAGCCATGATTGTGTCTGGTTACATGTTGCAGAAACCTCGCTACAGTGGCTAAAACAAGTACAAGGCTTCCTTTCCTCCCTCCAGAACAGTCTGTCGCAAGGTGCTCCGCAGCTGGGGCGGCAGCTCCTTCTGCTTCTCCGCTCTGCCACTGAGGCCGTGTAGGAGAAGGCAGTGGCACCCCACTCCAGTGCTCTCGCCTGGCAAATCCCACAGATGGAGGAGCCTGTAGGCTGCAGGCCATGCGGCTGCTGAGGGTTGGACACGACTTCACTTGCACTTTTCAGTTTCATGCATTGGGGAAGGAAATGGCAACCCACTCCAGTGTTCTTGCCTGGAGAATCCCAGGGGCAGGGGAGCCTGGTGGGCTGTCGTCTCTGGGGTTGCACAGAGTCGGACACGACTGAAGCGACTCAGCAGCAGCAGCAGCAGCAGCAGCAGCTTTCTTCATTCTCACAGATGGATGCTGCACCTTTAGGCATCATATTTGCATTCCAGGCCAGAAGAGGGGAAATGGTTGAAGGCAGAAGACATATGCCTGATTAATGATTTCTTTATTATTATTATTATCTTTATTGAAGTATAGTTGGTTACAGTGTTGTATTAGTTTCTGGTGTGCAGCAAAGTGATTCACACACACACACACACACACACACACACACACACACATATAGAGAGAGAGCTTCCCAGGTGGCTCAGTGGTAAAGAATCCGCCTGCCAACATAGGAGATGCAGGAGACCTGGGTTCAATCCCTGGGTTGGGAAGATGTCCTGGAGGAGGAAATGGCAACCCACTCCAATATTCTTGCCTGGAGAATCACATGGACGGAGGAGCCTGGGGGGCTACCGTCCATAGGGTTGCAGAGTTGGATACAACTGAGCAACTAAACATGTTTATATATAAATATAAATACATAAACGTATAAGTATACACACACACACACACACACACACATACACATACTCTTCCACTATGGTTTATTACAGGCTATTGAGTTAAGTTTCTGTGCTATACAATAGAACCTTGTTGTCTATGTATTCCCTGGTGGCTCAGAGGTTAAAACCTCTGCCTGCAATGTGGGAGACCTGGGTTTGATCCCTGGGTGGGGAAGATCCCCTGGAGAAGGAAATGGCAACCCACTCCAGTATTCTTGCCTGGAGAATCCCATGGATGGAGGAGCCTGGTGGGCTACAGTCCACGGGGTCGCAAAGAGTCGGACATGACTTCACTTTCACTTTGTGGGAAAAGGCAATGGGAGCCCACTCCAGTACCCTTGCCTGGAAAATCCCATGGACAGAGGAGCCTGGTGGGCTGTAGTCCGTGGGGTCGCTGACTTGGACACGACTGAGCGACTTCACTTTCACGCATTGGAGAAGGAAATGGCAATCCACTCCAGTGTTCTTGCCTGGAGAATCCCAGGGATGGGGGAGCCTGGTGGGCTGCCGTCTCTGGGGTCTCACAGAATCAGACACGACTGAAACGAGTTAGCAGCAGCAGCAGCGGTAGCAGCAGTTTGTACCTACTAATTCCAAATTCCTCCTAATTTATTGGACAGCAACCTCCTTCCTTCTTTGGTAACCGTAAGTTTTTTTTCTACCTCAGTGAATCTGTTTCTGCTTTGTTCCTAGGTGGCGCTAGTGGTAAAGAACCCACTGCCAGCGCAGGAGACATAAGAGACGTGGGCTCGATCCCTGGGTTGGGAAGATCCCCCTGGAGGAGGACACAGCAACCCACTCCAGTATTCTTGCCTGGAGAATCCCATGGACAGAGGAGCCTGGTGGGCTACATAGTGTTGCAAAAAGTCAGACTCAGCTGTTGCAAAGAGTCCATAGTGTTGCAGAGAGTCCCAAAGTGTTGCAAAGAGTCCATAGTGTTGCAAAGAGTCAGACTCAACTGAAGTGACTTAGCCCACAGCATTGTATTTTAGATTCTACTTTGCCAACAGAGGTCCGACTAGTCAAGGCTATGGTTTTTCCTGTGGTCATATATGGATGTGAGAGTTGGACTGTGAAGAAGGCTGAGCACTGAAGAATTGATGCTTTTGAATTGTGGTGTTGGAGAAGATTCTTGAGAGACCCTTGGACTGCAAGGAGATCCAACCAGTCCATTCTAAAGGAGATCAGTCCTGGGTGTTCTTTGGAAGGAATGATGCTAAAGCTGAAACTCCAGTACTTTGGCCACCTCATGCGAAGAGTTGACTCATTGGAAAAGATTCTGATGCTGGGAGGGATTGGGGGCAGGAGGAGAAGGGGATGACAGAGGATGAGATGGCTGGATGGCATCACCAACTCGATGACATGAGTCTGAGTGAACTCCGAGAGTTGGTGATGGACAGGGAGGCCTGGCGTGCTGCGATTTATGGGGTCAGAAAGAGTTGGACACGACTGAGCAACTGAACTGAACTGAACTGATAAGTGTTATTATATGAAATTAGTCTTTCTCATCTGACTTCTTCACTCAGTATGATCATCTCTAGGTCCATCCATGTCGATGCAGATGGCATTATTTGGTTCTTCTTGATGGCTGAGTAATTTTCCATTGTATATATGTACTACATCTTCTTTATTTCTTAAAATAAAGCATATAGGAACTCAAAGAATCATTGATCCACATTCTAAAATTCAAACTTTGTGCCCGCAAAGTTATTTGATGTCATTTTAATTCTTGTTTGTTCAATCAGGCTCCTGTGTGCTCAGCAAAAACAGTGTAGAGGAGGACTTTAAAATAGTGATGCAGCCCTTATCCTCAAAAAGCTGACTACAGTTACAAAGGCATGACACAGAACTTCACACAGAACTTCTGTATCTCTTTATATCAGGAAGACGATTACTTTCCCAGAAGCCCCCGCATTAGACTGCCACTTGCATCTCATTAGCCAGAAATGGTCACATGGCCATCACTAGCAGCAGGGGATCCTGGGGAACTAAGTTGTCACCTTCCAACCCTGGGAAAAAAAAATCAGGGTCAAGTTAATAAAGACAGAAAGAATAGATATTGTATAAGAATTTGGCAATGTCTGGTATATACAACCTCTAGATTTTGTATCGCAAGAATTTGGGCATCTAGTTTGGAAGAAACAGGGCTCTTGTCCATGTTGGGTTGGGGGAGAGAAGCTGATGGAGCAAAGTTAACCCACATGTGAATTAGTATTTACTTAAACAAGCATGATTCATTCTAGAACATATTGATTTGTTCTTATTTTATAACATCTTAACCTTTTAAAAAATCACTTTATTTTTTTTATTTTTTAAAGAGAGCTTGGGAATAGGCTATTTAATTAATTTATTTATTATAGCCATGCCCTGTGGCATGTGGGATCTTATGCCCCCACCATGGACTGAAACTGCACCCCCTGCTTTGGAAGCAGGAAGTCTTAACCACTAGACTGCTAGGGAAGTCCCCTTTAAAAATAAGTTAGAAATCTAAATAGCCATTTAGGATATGTTACCTATAAGAAATGAAATATTTCCTCTTAATGGATTCTACTCAACATCAGGGCTTTGCTCTGAGATAGTTCAATTCAAAGAAGACAAATTGCCAAATGTATTCTACTTAGAGTTGCTTTTCTCTTATTATGCACTAAAATAAAATAGTTACAGGGAACAAAAACACCAAGCTCTTGGTACTATAATATCAATTCTCTTTTTTGTCATTGTGCACATAGGCGTTTGATGTTCCTACAGTGGGTGCATACCAGTCGGTAGTGATCTGTTCTTTCCCACTTAACATTATCTTACTGACAGGGCTTAATGAGTGACAGTTCATATGCTTATTTTTAGTGACACTGTAATATTCTGATATGCTAGAGCTCATTTAGCTATTCCCCTTTGATCAGATGTTAACATTTAACAACTGATACCTCATTAATATCGTTAAGTCAGGAGAGACCAGGCTATAGAAACAGAGTATGTACTTAAGACCCCTGCTGGGCCTGGCGTTCGCCATTGTTGCTGGTTTGTAGAGTAGCCAGGGGTCTCTTTGCTGCTGGTGGGGGATTTGGTATGAATATTTAGTAACTGATATAGAAGGATGGCAGCAATTCAACGCTGTGCTTAGTCGCTCAGTCGTGTCTGACTCTTTGCGATCACCTGGACTGTAGCCTGCCAGGTTCCTCTGTTTATAGGGATTCTCCAGGCAAGAATACTGGAGTAGGTTGCCATGCTGCCAGGCCCTCCTCTGGAGGGATCCCCCAACCCAGGGATCGAACCCAGGTCTCCTGCATTGCAGGCAGATTCTTTACTGTCTGAGCCACCAGGGAAGCCCAACAATTCAGTAACCAGTTGTAAATAGGCTTTTTTTTTTTTTTGCTACACTAGGTCTTCGTTGCAGTCTGCTTCTCTTGTTGTGGCAAGAGTGCTCGGGCCCCCGAGTGCACAGGCTCAGACTGTGGCTCTCAGTCTCTCTGGTTGCAGTGCATGAGATTAGCTGCCCCGTGGCAGGGGGGATCTTAGTTCCCTGACCAGGGATAGTGGTTAAGAATCTGCTTTGCAATACAGGGGACCAGAGAAGTCCCCTGTAAATTAGCTTTAAGTGCGTAGTAAGCCATTCCAAAGCATAGTGACTTAAAAAAAATACATCCCACCACATTAAGCTCATGATCCCACGGTTCTGCAATTTGTGCTGGGGTTTGAGCGGTTCTACTGGTCCTGACTAGGGTCAGTCATGTGTCTGTGCTTTGCTGCCGGTCAGTTAGACTGTCTGCCTCTGGGTGTTGCAGGTCCCCTTGGGTGATAGAGGTGACCTGACCGTATGTATTTCATCTTCCAGAAGGCTAGATGGAACTTTCCACATGGCTGGATGAACATTCCATAAAAGAGGAGCAAAAAACCACCCAAGGACTCCTGAGGCCCAGGCTTGGAATGGGAACAATGTCAACTCTGCCACACTTAATTGGCCAAAGCAATTCCCAAGGTCAGCCTCAAGGACAAAGAAATACTCTCCACCTCTGGAAGGAAGATGCTGCGCTATCACACTGAAAAGAGGTATGGATACAGGGAGGAGCATACTTGGGCCATTTTTGCAAAAACCAACAGGCTGTTGTGTATCAGAATGGCAGACTAAGTGTCACTCTGTTAGAAACGAAGCATCTATAGTATGTATTATTCTGGACATTACATATGTTACTGCTGGGAATATATTATGCTCTTCCTGATGATTTTAGCATTCTTGACATTAGAAGAATGCTTATACAGGGGAGCAGGGTTGGAAGACCTTCACTCATTCTGGGATCATTCGTTTGGCCTCTCTGTGCACAAGGTTGGGGCAGGGCGGAAGCGTTGGGCACATTTGTCTGGAGTCCAGCAGGGAAGGTACACAGCAGAGCCCAGCGTGGACTGTGGTTTCTGTTCTGGCAGTGATATGTGTGGAGGGGTCTTGGCCCAGGGAGAGGGATGTGGGTGGAGCGTGTGTGCGTGTGTGTGTGTGTGTGTGTGTGTGTGTATGTGTCTTGTGTAAGGCAAGGCATCCCAGGGGTAGGTAATGACTGACTTTATTTTATTTCTTTTTATTTCTGACTGATTGATTGTGACGGATTAATTGGCCGAGTCGCGAGCCTTGTGGGATCTCAGTTCCCTGACCAGGGATCGAACCTGTGCCCCCTGTAATGACAGCGTGGAATCCTCACCGCAGAACCACCAGGGAGTTCCCTGTAATGACTGGCTTTAGATTTGAAAAATGAGTCAGCCAGAAGAGGAATGTGGTGAAGAGTGAATTCCAGTACGCACAAGGCGTTTCTTTCACCCAGATAATCAGTGAGGGCACTCTGGGGCAGGGAGTGAGCCCGAGGGGGATTGCACTGAAAAGCCGGGCCAGGTCCCAAGTGCCTTCAGCCTGCCTTTGACCTTTATCTTGGAGGCAGTGCAGGGCCGCTGGTGACTGCACGTTTTATTGTGAGGGTTCTCAGGACTGGAGCTGAAGAAGCGACTTTGACCAGTGCAAGCTATTTGATTCCCTGCAGTTGGGAGCTAGCTTTTGTCCTAGAAGCAAAGGAAGAATCACTTTTTTTTTGCTTTTGCTTTTTCTGGGGCCATGCCTTGAGGCATGAAGGATCTTAGTTACCCCACCAGGGACTGAACCCATGTCTGCTGCAGTTCTGCAGTGGAAACATGGAGTTCTAACCACTAGACCGCCAGGGAATTCCCTGGACTCACTTTTCTTCTCTGAACTCACCTTGGTTCTCTGAGAAATCACACCAGGAGAAGTAAACGTGGCCTCACTCTCACATCTTCCATCAAGATAAGATCTAGATGGAACAGTGATTTAAGTATGAAAAAAATAAGGTCATAAAGTATTAGTAGAAAATATGAAAATGGTTTTAATCTCAAAGTGGACAAGACTTGCCCAGAAGTCATAAGAAAAGAGATGGATGTATTTAACTACATAAAGCAAAAATAAAAAACACCTGCATTGCAAAAAAAACAACATATGCAAAGTGGAAAAAAAAAAAACCCAGCAGATTAGGAAAAAATATTTGCAGTGTGGCAGCCCTGCTCTCTGGTAATTTAGTTTTTCCTCCCTGGGTCACGAAGATCCCTGGAGCAGGAAGTGGCAACCCACTCCAGTATTCTTGCCTGGAGAATCTCATGGACAGAGGAGCCTGGTGTGCTACATACAGCCCATGGGGTCACAAAGAGTCGGACACAACTGAGCGACCAACATATAACATTATTTTGTCGAAACAGTTTTTTTCTTACTATTTCAAAATATCATCTTTATCGTATGTTAAATGTCTATTTATTTGTGAATCTTCTGGGGAGGGGGCTTTAAATCCTGTTCCTTTAATCCATCTGTTTATCCTTTCCTGTGCCAGTACCATATTAACTTAATCGCTGTAGTATTCTGTGTGTGTGTGCACATGTGCTCCTTGTGACTCCAGGGACTATAGCCTACCATGCTCCTTTGTCCATCTGGAATTTTCCAGGTTAGAATATTGGAATGGATTGCCATTTCCTACTCCAGGGGATCTCTCTGAACCAGGGATTGAACCCAGGTTCCTTACAACTCCTGCACCGGCGGGCAGATTCTTTACCACCAGCACCACCTGGCAAGCCCCATAGTATTAAAGTGTGTCTTAATATCTGGCAGTCCTCTCATGTTACTTTTATTTTTTATTGAAGTAGAGTTGATTTACAGTGTTGTGTTAACTTTAGGTGTACAGTGCAGTGATTCAGTTACACATATATACATATAAGTGTGTGTGTGTGTATTGTGTTTCTTATAGGTTACTACAACATATTGAATATGGTCCCCTGTGCTATAGAGTAAGTGCTTGTTGGTTATCTGTTTTATATACAGCAGTGAGTGTATATTAATCCCCTAATCCTAATTTATCCCTCTCTCCTCTTTCCCCTTTGGTGACTGTAAGTTCATTTTCTATGTCTGTGCATCTATTTCTCTGTTCACATGCTTTAAAAAATTTTAGATTATTTTTGGCTGCCCTGGGTCTCTGTTGCTGCACATGAGCTTTCTCTGGTTGTGGCAAGTGAGGGCTACACTTTGTTGGGGTGCACAGGCTTCTCATTGCAGCGGCTTCCCTTGTTGCAGAGCATGGGCCCTAGCATGTGGGCTCAGTAGTCGTGGCATCCCAGCTTAGTTACTCCGAGGCACGTGGGATCCTCCTGAGCCAGGGATCGAACCCATGGCCCCTGCATTGCAAGGCAGACTCTTAACCACTGGACCACCAGGGAAGTCTTTTCAAATGTCTACTTTTCAAAAGTCTTTTTTTTTTTAAATTTAAATTTTATTTTTTTACTTTACAATACTGTATTGGTTTTGCCATACATTGACATGGAGACTTTTCTTAAAAAGTCTGCTTGGATTTTGCTTTTTTTTGTTCTGCATATGAGGGGTTTCCTGTTTGAGAATATGGTACATCCTCTCATTAGTGCAAGTCCTTTTTTGACGTGCATCCCTCAGGGGCAATTTTAATTTTTTTCACATCAACTTTGCACATTTAGGTTATTTCTATATATTTTATCCTTTTTGGTTGTTACAAATGAGATCTTCTTCCTTAATAATCTAACTGGCTATTAAATTCTTTCTATTAATTTTATAGTCATCCAACCTACAAAAAATTTGTATTGTTTTGGGCTTTTATTAGGGCTTTTATTAGTCAGTAATCATACCAACTACAAAGACAAATAACTTTGCTTCCACTTTTAAATTCTTTGTACTTTATATTTCTGTTCACTGTTGATTGCATTGATTAGTATTTTCAGAACCATTTTAAATAATGGGCTTCCCAGGTAGTGTTTATAGTAAAGAACCTGCCTTCCAAAGCAGGAGATGTAAGAGACTCAGGTTCAGTCCCTGGGTTGGGAAGATCCCCTGGAGGGAGGGCATGGCAGCCCACTCCAGGATTCTAGACTGGAGAATCCCATAGTCAGAGGAGCCTGGAGGGTTACAGTCCAGGGGTCACAAAGAGTCGGAAACCACTAATCGACTTAGCACGCAGGTACCGTGGTGGACATTCTTGTTTTGTTCCTGGCTTTCATGGAGTGCTTGTTGTGTTTTCCCGTTAAACATGAGGCTGGTTTAAAAATTGAAATATTTTTTAAGGAATCTCCACACTGTTCTCCATAGTGGCTGTACTAGTTTGCATTCCCACCAACAGTGTAGGAGGGTTCCCTTTTCTCCACACCCTCTCCAGCATTTATTGCTTGCAGATTTTTGGATCGCAGCCATTCTGACTGGTGTGAAGTGGTACCTCATTGTGGTTTTGATTTGCATTTCTCTAATAATGAGTGATGTTGAGCATCTTTTCATGTGTTTGTTAGCCATCCGTATGTCTTCTTTGGAGAAATGTCTATTTAGTTCTTTGGCCCATTTTTTGATTGGGTCGTTTATTTTTCTGGAGTTGAGCTGCATAAGTTGGTTGTATATTTTTGAGATTAGTTGTTTGTCAGTTGCTTCATTTGCTATTATTTTCTCCCATTCCGAAGGCTGTCTTTTCACCTTGCAAATAGAACTCCCTTATGACCCAGCAATCCCACTTCTGGGCATACACACCGAGGAAACCAGAATTGAAAGAGACACATGTACCCCAATGTTCATCGCAGCACTGTTTATAATAGCCAGGACATGGAAACAACGTAGATGTCCATCAGCAGATGAATGGATAAGAAAGCTGTGGTACATATACACAATGGAGTATTACTCAGCCGTTAAAAAGAATTCATTTGAATCAGTTCTGATGAGATGGATGAAACTGGAGCCAATTATACAGAGTGAAGTAAGCCAGAAAGAAAAACACCAATACAGTATACTAACACATATATATGGAATTTAGGAAGATGGCAATGACGACCCTGTATGCAAGTCAGGAAAAAAGACACAGATGGGTATAACGGACTTTTGGTCTCAGAGGGAGAGGGAGAGGGTGGGATGATTTGGGAGAATGGGAATTCTAACATGTATACTATCATGTAAGAAGTGAATCGCCAGTCCATGTCTGACGTAGGGTGCAGCATGCTTGGGGCTGGTACATGGGGATGACCCAGAGAGATGTTGTGGGGAGGGAGGTGGGAGGGGGGGTCATGTTTGGGAACGCATGTAAGAATTAAAGATTTTAAAATTAAAAAAAAAAAAAAGAAGAAAAAAAAATTGAAATAAATATTTATCTATTATAATACATTAGGGAAGCATCCATCATTAATAGCCTTTGGTATAGCCAATTCCTTTGGCTAGTCAAGTATCTGTGTATCTTTTCCCTATATAGAGCCTCCCCGCCCCTTAACTGGGGGCAGAGTCCCATTTGGTTCTGCTTCTGTGTGAAAGGCCAGGATCTCTGGGTGAGGCACGGTCCTGCCCATCAGATCAAGACAGTCTTCCCTTGGGACTTCCCTTGTGGTCTGATGGCTAGGACTCTGTATTCCTGATGCAGGGGTCTCAGGTTCAACCCCTGGTCAGGGAACTAGATCCTGCATGCTGCAACTAAAGACCCTGTGTGCCACAACTAAGCCCTGGAGCAACCAAATAAAGAAATATTAAAAAAGAGAAGATAGTTTTCCTCCTGATTTGTTTTTCCGAAATTGTCAGATGGTCTGATCTTCATTTTATAAGAGATTGTTTTTTCAATCCACAATAGAAGATCAAGTTTAGAATCATAATTTATTTTGTCAAATTTCTGGGTTTTTAAAAATAAAATTATTATTGAGGTTAGTTATGTCAGAGAGGTAAGAATATACACTAGGAGTGAAAATAATGAAGAACTTTAAACTATTTACAAATAAAATATTCAGCTCTTTATTGAAGAACTTTGGCTCTGAATGTCTCAGCACGAATCATACAGACTCGCTTGGTGAAGATATCTGAGGAACAACAGAAAAACAGGCTGTTTCTTCAGAACATTTCCCCCCACACCAGCGAAAAAAGATAGTCTTCCTTGATCTGGTGGTCTTTGAATGAAAAGGGAAGTGATCTAATCACAGCATGGCCAAAATGTGGTAACTCAGTGGACACAAGTTAATACAATGTGAACCCCATGTTGGAAAGGGAAAGTGGGGAATATGATAGACACTGGTCCATGGCAGAGATTACACTGGACTTCAGGCTTCCCAGGTGGCTCCGGGGTAAAGAACTTGTTTGCCAGTGTAGACGATGTAAGAGACTTGAGTTTCATCCCTGGGTCGGGAAGATCCCCTGGAGAAGGGAATGGCTATGCACCTGAGTATTCTTGCCTGGAGAATCCCTAGGGACAGAGGAGCCTGGTGGGCTACAGTCCACAGGGTCATAGAGAGTCGGACATGACTGAGTGTGGCGAATGTTCCCTTTTCTGTCTGTGGAACACATTTCATTGCTGAGTCCATGTGGACCACCTTTCTCTGCTCCCTGGAAAAATGCATTGTCCTCTGAAATTCCCACTTCTGCCTAGGGAAACTTTCTTTCTTATCTTTTATTCTTCAAGGCCATAAAAGTACTGACTTCCAGTCAACTTAGATTGCTGGCCACAGACAAAAAGTCCCTCTCCTAGCAGAATTATATCCCCTTCCATCTGTGTTTGTGACTGGCTGGCTCTCTACTGAGTTCATCACTCTTGTAACGTTGGGTGGAAGGAAAGAAAAAGACAGCATGTTTTTCTCCCATAGTTTGTATATTAACACATATATGTGGAATCTGCAAAGATAGTTCTGATGATTCTATGTGCAGGGCAGCAAAGGAAACACAGACATTAAGAACAGACTCTTGGATGCAGTGAAGGAAGGAGAGGGTGGGATGATTTGAGAGAATAGCATTGAAACGTACACATGGCTGTCTGTAAAACAGATAGATAGCCAGTGGGAGCCCGAAACCAGCGCTCTGTGACAACCTGGAGGGGCGGAGGGTGAGGGAGGTGGGAAGGGGTACAAGAGGGAGGGGACATATGTATGCCCATGGCCGATTCATGTTGCTACATGGCAAAAACCATCACAATATTAAAGTATTACAAATTAAAGATAAAATATAAATTTTGTACAGAGGTAATAAATACTCAAAATACCAAAAAAAAAAAAAAAGGAATTTTCCCCAGGGCTTCACCATCACTGGCAGGTTGTCTGTCTTCCAAGAAACCACCAGTGACGGTTCAATGAAGAGCTTTGCATGGAATAAATAGCAAGGGCTCAGATGACCAGCTTGTGAGGCCATATCTTATGCAAGATATGCATCATTGCTGGGTACCTCTTTTACTCAAGTGTTAAAATGTAAAATATGACCCATGGCGATTATAGTGTGCCCTCGTTGTAAGATGGAAATCAACTTCAGAGATGTTAAAATGGGCAAAAAATGTGCACCTTAGAATGTGATAAGATACCACGCCTGTACCTTAAAAAATTTTTTTTTAATTAAAAAAATGCATTTATTTATTTGGCTGCGTCAGGCGTTAGTTGTAGCACGTGGACCTTCGTTGCATCATGTGGACCTTGCTGGTTCACGCCCTCTCTAGTTGTGGTGCGCAGGCTCAGTAGTTGTGACGTGAGGGCTTAGTTGCCCTGTGGCACATGGAATCTTCCCAGACCAGGAATCGAACCCGTGTCCCCTGCACTGCAAGGCAGATTCTTAACTACTAGCCCACAAGGGAAGTTCGGCAGGTCTGCGCCTTTGCCGTGGGCTGTCCCACCGGCTCCGCCTGGAAAACATCTCATTTATGCTCTGCTACCTGAGGCTCCCCACCTGCAGGAAACAAGTTTTGTTTCAGGTAGGGTGAATTGTTCTGTCATCTTCTAAGTTCCTTTCCCGCTTGTGTCCCAGGTGGCTGCTCCAGCCCCGGGAGCCATAAGCACTGTTCTAGTAGCAGAAAGGAGGGACGGGAATATACAGGGGCATTCTCCTTCCCTGTAAGTGTACGTCCAGGAAGTTGCTCAGACCATTTCTGCTTTATATCCCACTGTGTGCAACTTAGTTACACACTCACCTGGGAGAATGTAGTTTTGTTCTAGGTTGCTTAGTCCCCTGCTAATATTCAGGTATTTGATTACTGTAGAAGGAAAGGATGAAACTTGGGAACAGCTATTTCTTATGGAGCATTTTACCACTGACCTTGTTTATTTTTTGACTGTGGAGCACAACTTGTGTGTTCTTAGTTCCCCACCCAGGGATCGAACTTGGGATTCCCGCAGTGAGAGCACCGAATTCCGACCAGTGGATGGCCAGGGAAGTCTCTCAGCTAACTGTTTCTAAAGGTTTATAAGATAGTCGGTGAAAAGGTTCCTCTCTTTATTACGAATGAAATCATCCCAAGAATGTACGCGTGTATGTGTGCTTAGTCGCTCAGGCGTGTCCCACTCTTTGTGATCCTTTGGACTCCAGCCTTTGGTGTTCCTCTATCCATGGAATTTTTCAGGCAAGAATACCGGAGTGGGTTGCCATTTCCTCCTCCAGGGGATCTTCCCAACCCTGGGATCGAATGTGCGCCTCCCATGCCTCCTGCATTGTAGGCAGATTCTTTACCCGCTGAGCCATCATTAAATGCCTTTTAAGCATCTCTGGAGATGATTAACCCCCAGCCCCCAACTCAGTCTGAGCCCCTTCTCCATAGGACATGGGCCGTCACTCTCAAGTCTGTAGCAGCTTTGCACAACAGAATCAAGCATTCATTTATGTGATTCCTGAATTCAAATCTGGCCCCAGTAGCAGCGGATCCCACCAGGGCGACTACCGGGAGTCTAGCACCTAACTCAGAACCTGATACTTAGTGGGCACTCAGTAAATTTCCAAAGAATACCCGAGCAAACGAGCAGTTTGTGTTTTGTGTGAGGTTTTTCAAGAAAATAGCTAGTCTTTCTCTGCCCTCTTCCACCAGCCCCTGGTTCCCTCCCATATGCAGCAGCTTGGATGAGATAGTTAACAGGATGGGTGGGCAGCTTCTGGTGTGAAGCCTGCAACTTCTCGGCCCACCTCCTGGAGTCTGTGTGGACACGAGGAGCTTTGCATTAACAGTGGGCTCTGGGTGGGGGAGCCCACAGAGCTGCCGGCGGGCCAGGCTGGGAGCCGTTAGCACTGGGGACAGGGCCAGCTAGAGAGTCTCACCAGTTATGGTCAGTGCAGGTGGTGGGAGGGTGCGCCCTGGTTCGCACGAGTCCCAGGGGACTGGCGTGTTAGCGCACATGGCAGGCCTGGCGTGACCCTCCTGCCTGGTGGGGCAGAGAGAGGCTGTTTAGCATTTTTTGATGCTGGCGGGAGCAGCAACCTGAGCTGAGACATCTTTTCTTGCCAACTCATTAAGGATTGGGCTGGAGCCACAGGAAACCTGCAAACTCAGGCCACTTAGCAGGAGAGAGGCCCTGAGGCGTGTCCTCACCTGCTGGTACTCTTACTTCTTCATGGCTTCCCTCTTGTTCTCTGGGGATTGGGGTGGTGATGCCAGGGGTTACTGGAGGAAAGAGGGTGGGTGGCAGGGAGAAGGCGGCACCCAGGCTGCCTGCCTGCTTGAAGCCTCAGTGACTCCCTGCCTTTCTCAGAGACCCTCAGGTCCGAGGGGCTGCAGATCTGCGGCTGTAGACCTCCTATCAATCCAGAATGTTCTCTGGCCAAGTTGCTTCAGTGTCACCAGCATTTTGTTTTTAGGTCTTTTAAAAACATTTAAAATTTTATGTGTGGCTGCACGGGGTCTTTGTCGCTGCATGTGGGCTTTCTCTAGTTGCGGCAAGCAGGAGCTACTCTCATCGTGGTGTGTGGGCTTCTCACTGCAGTGGCCTCTCTTGCTGTGGAGCATGGGCTCTAGAGCGTGGGCTCAGGCTTAGCTGCCCTGCAGCACGTGGGATCTTCTGGACTGAGGATGGAACCCATGTCCCCGGTACTGGCAGCCAGAGTCTTAACCTCTGGACCACCTGGGAAATTCACCAGCAGTTGTGGAACTTCTGCTCCATTCTGGGACCTGCGTGTGGAGATCAGAGATGTAGGCAGATGCTCTGGATGTGAAGAGACCCAGGCACTGATAGAAGCATATCCTTCACAGCACGTGTGCCCAGCAGAGGGTGCCTGGGCTGAGACAAGTATCTGGGAAACTTCTAGGGGGAACAGAGGCTTGCGCAGGCTTCACAGATGAGTGATGCTTGACAAATGGATAAGGGTTTCTGCACAGAAAAGTCACAGGGGAGCCAAGTAGCATGGCACAGTTTGAGAGTTTCCATCCCTTACTCTACTCCTGGTTAAAGCATGCCACTCACTTATCAAGCTCCAGGGAAGGTTCTCGGTATTTACAATGGTCCATCTTAGTTCTCAGAGAACCTCTGAGAATGAAGAACCAGTGTCTCATCCCACCATTCAGGGCCTGGGGCACTGGGAGGTCAAATGACATATCCAGGATTCACCTCAGTAGATGAATGTGTGATTAAGGGGCTTAACTATCTAAGTAGTTAGTAAGTAGTTTAGAGACCTTCTCCAGCAGCCCAGTGGTTAAAGCTCTGTGCTTCTAATGCAGAGAGTGTGGATTTGGTCCCTGATCAGCAAACTAAGATCCCACATGCCACACAGTGTAGCCAAAAAAAAAAAAAAAAAAGCAAAAATATTATAAAAATAAAATAGTTTGAAATGGATATGAATATTCTAAAAAAGTAGTTAATAAGCAGTGAACCAGGCTTGTAGAATCTAAAGCCCGCAGTGATGATAATGATGATAGCAAGAATTAGTCATCCCACTCACTGCATCCTCACTCAGTGCCAGATACTGTGCTAAGTGTTATTTCAGTTAGTTTCCAACAGAGGCAAGTCTGCCCTGTTTTATCCCCACCTCATGGCTGAGGACACTGGGAAATGGTTAAGTGACTTGTCCTGGAAGAGATGCCCTTGACCAGTGGCTGAAGGTTTGCTCCCAGGCAGCCTTAAGGCAAAGCCCATGTTCCTAATCATTGTCCTTTTCTGATTTCTTTTCCTGGAAGGGTGGAGTGAGGGAAGGCAAGTGGAGCAGCAGGCAGAGAGGCCTCAGACCCTGGAGCACCCAGGCCCACGGCCATGAGGCGGGGCAGTAATAGAGCTGGGCTGCCTACTGCAAGAGCTGCAGTGGAGCCTGCTTTGGAAGGGTGGCCCCAGGGTCTCCTCCACGAGTCCAGCTGGAATCCATTCTCCTTGAGCTCCACTTTGCTCCTCTAACTGGACTGTCCAAATCTCTAGATGGGTGCTGTGCCATCCGCCTCTCCATGGTCTCTTCAGGGTCACATCACGATCGAATGGCGGTAGGGGTGGGAGGAACCAGTCTCACTGCTCAGGCGTCCCTGGGTGGCCTTGGTCCCATCCAGAGCAGCCTCTGTCCAGTGAACCTCATACTTCCTGAGTTCGGCACCTTAGCCCACAGGCCTGCTCCTCTCAGCCTCCCCGTCTCAGTCACTGATAGTACCAGTGTGATGGTTAATTTTAAGTACCAGCTTGACCTGAGCACAGGGCACCCAGATATTTGGCCAGTCATGTTTCTGGATGTTTTTGCAAGAATGTTTTTGGATGAGATGAACATTTTCATTGGTAAAGCCGATTGCCCTCCGTAATGTGGGTGGGCCCCATCCAACTGGTTGAAGGTATAGGGAATAAAAAAGATGGGTGTGTCCCTGAGTAAAAAAATTCTCCAACAGATGGCGTTGAACTTCATCACATTGTCAGCTCTCCTGGGTCTCAGGGCTGCCCGACCACACTGCAGATCTGTACTGCAGTCCTCATAATTTCATGCTCCAGTTCCTTATAGTAAATTTCCTTCTCTCTCTCTATATATATACACATTCTATTAATTCTGTTTCTCCGGAGAAGCCTGACTAATACAGTTGCCTTCCTAGCAGCTTAAGTAGAAATGGAGGCGTCATTCCCTCTCATTAGCCCTGTTACTGAATCAACCACCAAATCCTTGGATATCACTTCCTGAAGCACTCTTGTGCCCATCCTATTCTCATCACGTCACTACCACCTCCTAGGTCAGGGGGTCATCCCCACGCCCTGGGTGGCAGCAGCACCCACTAGTTGGTCTCTGAGATGGTCCTGCCCCTTCTCCACCCATTGTTCACAGCAGTCCGAGATCTTACAAGGGCACGTCTCACCCTGGCACTCAGCGATGAAGTCTCTTCCGAGGTGTCCCTTGGTTCTCAGGAGAAAGCTGTGATATCACTTAGATTTTGCTGCCTAACAAATGATGCCAAACGTAGTGGCTGTAACTAACAGGCGTTTATGGCTTACGATTGGTGACTTGGTTTGGACTCACTTGAGTGGTTCTTCTGGACCTGTCTGGGCTCACTCATAATTCTGGGGTCAGCTGGTGGGTCAGCTGGGAAGGGGCTGGTCTAGCATGGAGTCAGCTTGGATGGCTGGACTTTGATCTACATAAGATCTGCAGAAGCTGAGAAGGTTTCCAAGAGAAAAAGGGGAGGGGAGAGGGGGAGAGAGATAGATAGAGAGAGAAATAGAGAGAGAGAGAGAAAAAAGAGGCTCAAGGTACCCAGAAGCCTGGGCTCAGATCTGGCATATGGCTTCCTCTGCATTCTTTAGGGAGAAGGCAATGGCAGCCCACTCCAGTACTCTTGCCTGGAAAATCCCATGGATGGAGGAGCCTGGTGGGCTGCCGTCTATGGGGTCGCACAGAGTCAGACACGACTGAGGCGACTTAGCAACAGCAGCAGCAGCAGCATTCTTTAGACTCAAGCAAGAGAAAAGTCCAGGTCAGAGTTAAGGGGTGGGGGAGTGGATTCTACTTCTTGATGGGAGGAACCACAAAACCACATTGTGGAGGGGCTAGGTCCCTGTGGGGGAATAGCTGAGACCACTTAAAGTTCGTTGCTGTTGTTTGGTTGATTGGTCGTGCCAGTCTTAGTCACCACATGAGGGATCTTTAGTGGCAACATGTGAACTCTTTAGCTTTGGCATGTGAGCTCTACTAATAGTTCTCCCACCAGGGATCGAACCTGGGCCTCCTGTAGTGGGAGCACAGAGTCTTAGCTACTGGACCACCATAGAAGTTCTGTAGCCACTTTTGCAACCAACCACAGCCCTACACCCTTACCCTGGCCTGTGCCGTTCTTTGTAATTTGGTCCTGTCCTTCTTGGCATTCTTCTCTCCTTCTTGGCATTCCAGCCCCAAAAGCTTCCTTCCCATCTCTGAATCTGCCCAGCTCTTCCTGCTCCAGAGGCTACCCACATGCCGATCCTTTTGCCTAAAATGCTGTTCCTTCATTCAGCTGAACAGTTGGTCCTCATCTTTCAAGTCTCAGCTCAAATGTTGCTTTTTGGGCAAAATGTTCACTGACTAATCTGTTCACGATGCACATCATTCTTTACTCAGTACCACTTACAACAACTGGCATTAAATAATTATTGTTTTGAATGTTTGTGTCATATCTGTTTTCTCATAGCCTGTAGACTCCATGGACTTTAGTTAACTCATCTACTTACCAAATGTTTATCGAATGCCAGTTCTGTGCTAGGCATTGTGCTGGGGATGTGGGCAGTGATAAACACAGACCCAGTTCCTTTCTCAGGGAGCTTATGATCAGTTGGGGGCACCAACGGTAACAAGTAACTACTGGTTTTTCCCTGGCAGTCCAGGGGTTAGGACTTTGTGCTTCCACTTCAGGGGGTGCCGGTTCGGTCCCTGGAAGGGAAACTAAGAGCCAACATCCTGCATGGTACAGCACACACACACACACACACACACACACACACACAGAATAAGTAATTACAAAGCACAAGTAAAACTGCTGTAGAGGTAGTTCTGAAAGGAGGGTTATATGATGCCATGGGGGATTTGATAGGTAGGGAGGGCGAGGAAGGCTTTGCTGAGGGCTGAGATGTGAAAACTCGATGTCAACTAGGCAGAGGCTGAGAGGGCAGGGTGGACCCTCTGTGACCAGACGTCTGGTGGCAGGGAGAAGGTGGGGTACGGATGACTGACAAGGAAGGCTGGAGGGCAGGGAGAGAGCGGCTGGACTCTGTTATAGCGCAGGCTTGGGGAGTTAGCACTGGGGGTTCTCTGAGTGGGGGGCTGCCTTGAAAAAAATCAATTGATTTATTTTTGGCTTTTCGGGGTCTTCATTGTGGTTTGAGAGCTCCTCATTTTGGTGACTGCTCTTGTTGAGGAGCACGGTCTCTAGAGAGCTTGTTCAGTGCTAGTTGTGGCTCCTGAGCTCTGGAGCATAGTGGCTCACGGGCCTAGTTGCTCTGCAGCATGGGGGACCTTCCTGGATCAGGGATCAAACCCATGTGCCCTGCACTGGCAGGCCAATTCTTATCCACTGTGCCACCAGGGAAGTCCTGGGGGCCACTGGAACTTGGCATTGAACATGATGAGTTTAGGGTAACTTGGAGATATTCAGAGTTTCTCTTGAGCAGGTATTTTTCAGGGTTGGCATTCAGAAGAGGGGTCTGAGCTAAAGACCTGTGTGAGATGCTGGTAACTGAAGCCAAGGTGATATGTTGGTCCCCCACGGGTGGCAGCGCTTCATTCTCGGTGTGCTTTGGATTCCTTTGGCAGTCCGGGTGTGCCTGTGATTTTAAATGTGTGACGTGACATGTAGAAGGTAACAATGGAGACCAATTATGTTGAAACACAGCTATCAAAATAACTAAAAATAAGTTTGTGATATAGATGTATAGATGCTTCTTTATTAACTCATTAAATAACGATACCCAGTGGCAGTTCTGATAATTGCTCTAATTGCAGAGTAGTGATGGATACAGATTTTGAGACAACCGCAGCAACTGTTGTGTGGGATGAAGATCCCTGGGATTTTTCTTGGGGATGAGGTGACAGGTCCTGCTAATTTGCATTCAGAATTGAAAGAATTGCTACCTTTCAGTAAGAGGAGAGTGAAAAGGAAGTTGCAGGTTTTTTCACATTCAGGTTCACTGACCCCCCCTACAAGGGGCTTGGGGACCCCCGGGTCAGACCCTTGGTCTCGAGCTAGAGGAAGAGAGTATGTAAGATGTTAGGGTAGTGTCTTGGGCTAATAAGCAAGGGAGGAAAAGGCTGAAGAGGCCTAGAAGGGAGTCCTGGGAGGTAGGAAAAATGAGTTTTGTCTGTAAAAATCTATGGAAAACCAGTGATCCATGAAAGGGCTGGTCAATTGCATCAAATGCTGAGAAGCTGCGTGACATGAGGACTGATAAGTGTCTATTGGATTTGGTGGCTTTGCAAAGAATATTTGTCTTGTTTGTGGCTTAATTCCTGGTGCATGTCAGGGCACGTGGTGGGCATTTGGCCTCTGTTGAAGGAGGGGAGGAGTCTCTCCTCATCGTATCACATGGAAACTTGTCTGCCTGGTGGGACAGTAGTGGAGCCTGCAGGCACTTGCTGCAGTTGGTTTCCTGACCAAGGGCTCCCTAATCTTCAGAGACTCTGTAGGGATCAGCGGGCCCCCGGAGTTTTGGAGGCTCTCATTGGTGCACCGTGCCCTTGGGATGGAAGGAACAGTGGCTCCGCCCACTCCAGGAGAGTTGGCTCTGAGGCTCTGGACCTCAGGGTGGAACTGGGGAACACCCCCAGTCACTGGGTGCTCCCGTCAGTACCTGATACTCAGAGCTGAATGTGTCCCACTGGAGGTGACTTCCTCTGGGAACTCAGCTTAGTCTCTGCGTTCTCCACTAGTGCCTGGCGGCAGTGGGGTGAACCCCTGTATTTGAGAGGTACTCTGTGTTTGTGGGGAGGTCTGGATTACCACTGCAGATCTCAGGTCACTTGCCCAAGTCTCCCCACTTGAAAGCAGATTCCTGTGAAGTGGGTCCCTTCTGCTCCAGCGCCGTGGGCTGATGGACCCTCACTGAGCCGTGCGGGGTCATCAAAAGTGAAGGGATCATTATGAATTTTTGTCAGGAAGGTCTCACTGTTGTATGTCTGACCTGTTTACAACAGTGAAACAGCCTGTGGTGGTGGCTGAGCTGATGCAAGCAAGAACTTGGCAATGACAATAACATAGCTTGGGATTCAGTGAGGATTTAATATTCTCAGTTCAAGGGGTTTCAGCCTGTGTTCCAGCGATCCCAAAGGGCTCCAGAATGGAGAAAAGAGAGGCCCACCAGGTGGGACTCAGGACCTGCACAACCAGCTGGAGCATCTCCGTTATATATTGGAGCATCTCTTCTGTGCCCTGAGCCCCTCTCCGATATCATTGGTCTGAAGAAGGAATTCTGCTGCTGGAAATTTTGAAAGTCACTGATTCAGCCCAACTCTGTAATTTGATACAAATAAACTCAAAGAGGTAGAAAGCTGAGCCCAAGGGAGTGTAGATAGTTGGTAGCTTAACTAACATTGGGGCTCAGATCACACAGTCCTTTTTTTTGTGATCTGCTTACAGAAATGCTTATGAAGTCATGCATGTTACTGTTCATTCGTATATGTAGTCACCATGCTTATACTTGACGCGTGCACTGTTTCTCCTAACTGTACATCCCCATGGTGAGTTTGTTTGTTCTGAAAGGTGTTCAGGGAAGGGTGTGCTTAGGATTCTTAAAATCTGGTAGGTGTTTTTTTTTTTTTTTTTTTTACTTATTTGGCTGCACCGAGTCTAAGCTGCAGCATGTGGGGTCTTTATTTGCAGCATGTGAACTCTTAATTGTGGCATGTGGGATCTAGTTCCCCAAACCCAGGTCCCCTGCATTAAGAGCTTGTAGTCTTAGCCACTGGACTACCAGGTAGGTCCCTGGAAGCTCTTTTTGACCCTTCTGGCTGATGAAGTGCAGGTAAATTGAGCAGATCTTGGAAGAGGTCAAGTGTTTTCCACATACAGAGAAAAGAACCCCCAAAGAAAATAGTCTGACTGGGTTAATAAAGGTCCAGCATTCCTTGGGGACCTTGGAAATTAATCTGACAGCTAAAACCTCAGAGAAATGAATGAAAATTGTGAAGCAACAGCTCTAAATATTGAAAAGTCTATAAACAACTCCTGAGCCACCTCCTGAAACTGTGACAGTCTCCATGATAACTTCAGCTGCTTTGTGCCAGGCTGGCCCAACCTGGATTTCTTCCAGCTTACATCCAGAAAAGCCCTGCAGTGCCTTCAGCCATGACCAAGAGTGGGGGATGGGGCAGGCACTGAATGGAAGGTGCCTGGTTGTGAATTATGCACCAAATCCCCTCCCACAGTGAGGGGTGTGTGTGTGTGTGTGTGTGTGTGTGTGTGTGTGTGTGTGTGTGAGAGAGAGAGAGAGAGAGAGAGAGAGAGAGAGAGAGAGAGAGAGAGAGAGAATGTTTCAACGTATGTGGCATCTCAGTTGGACTGGAGCATACAGGCATCCTGAGTCTTACAATGTTTTCCTTTTGTAATGGGATTTGGAGTAATAGAACATAGTAGGCTCATTTATCAGAGAAGGCAATGGCACCCACTCCAGTACTCTTGCCTGGAAAATTCCATGGACGGAGGAGCCAAGGCACAGTGCATGGGGTCGCTGACTGAGCAATTTCACTTTCACTTTTCACTTTCATGCTTTGGAGAAGGAGATGGCAACCCACTCCAGTGTTCTTGCCTGGAGAATCCCAGGGATGAGGGAGCCTGCTGGGCTGCTGTCTATGGGGTCACACAGAGTCGGACACAACTGAAGTGACTTAGCAGCAGCAGGCTCATTTATAAGCCTAGAACACTTGTTTTGTTCAAGTCCCTCACTTTTCACACCAGGCCCTCTGTGGACCAGAGAGAGCTTACAGAGTTGGCCCCTTCCTGTTCTGCTCCAACAAAGCCCCATCTTAGCTGCTACTTGTCTATTTTCCCGCGATCTTGAGAGCAGGGACTCCTCTCATTCAATGTTTTTTTTTTTTTTTTTTTTTTTTTATTGGAGTATAGTTGATTTGGAAAGAGTGGAAGGTGTCAGTCTCTCAGTCATGTCCAACTCTTTGTGACCCTATGGACTGTAGCCCACCAGGCTCCTCTGTCCGTGGAATTCTCCAGGCAAGAATACTGGAGTGGGTAGCCATTCCCATCTCCAGGGAATCTTCCAGACTCAGGGATTAAACCTGTGTCTCCTGCATCACAGGCAGACTCTTTACTGTCTGAGCCACCAGCGCAGCCCAATGGTTAATTTCTGCTGTACAGCAAAGTGATTCAGTTATATATATCTGTATATTTAGTTTTATATGTCTCTCTCTCTCTCCATCTTCACTCGTTTTTAGATTCTGTTCATTACAGAATATTGAGTAGAGTTCCCTGTGCTATATGGTAGGTTCTTATTAGTTATCTATTTTATATATAGTAATGTGTATCTGTCAATCCCAGCCTCCCAATTTATCCTCTCCTCCCTTCCCCCTTGGTAATCATAAATTTATTTTCTACATCCGACTGTATTTCTGTTTTGTAAATAGGTTCATTTGTACCAATTTGTTAGATTCCACATGTAAGTGATACCATATGATATTTGTTTTTCTTTTACTTCACTCTGTGAAAATCTCTAGATACATCCATGCTACTGCAAATGGCATTGTTTTTTCTTTTTTATAGCTGAGTAGTGTTCTGTTGTCTGTATACCCATTGTCTATATGTCTTCATCCATTCATCTGGTGAGGGACACTTAGGGTGCTTCCATGGCCTGGCTATTGTGTGTAGTGTTGCAATGAACATTGAGGTACATGCGTGTTTTTGGATTATGGTTTTCTCTGGGTCTATGCCCAGGAGTGGGATTGCTAAGTCATATGGCCCTTCTATTTTCACTCTTTTCTTCTTTTTAGGAATGTTCATACTCTTCTCCATAGTGACTGTTACCAATTTACATTTCTACCAACAGGATAGGAGGGTTCCCTTTTCTCCACAGCATTTACGGTTTCTCCAGCATATATTGTTTGTAGATTTTTTGGTGATGGCCATTCTCATTGGTGTGAGATGGTGCCTCATTGTAGTTTTGATTTGTATTTCTCTAATAATTAGTGATATGGAACATTTTTTCATTGCTTATTGGTCATCTGTATGTCTTCTTTGGAGATATGTCTATTAAGATCTTCTGCCCACTTTTTGATTGGATTGTGTCTCATTCAGCGTTGATGCCCAGTGCCTGGCAGAGGGTCTTGGCACACTGAAGGTGTTCAGGAAATTTTTGTTGATGGATTGATTGAATGAATGAAGTAATGAATGAGATTTCTTAGGAGAAATCTTCTGAGTCAGATTTTCCATAAGGAGAGGTAAGAGGTCATGGGAAAAAATTCTGAGCAGAAGTCAAGCACTGTTTCCCCTTTCCAAGTTAAGAAATAATAAAGCTTTCCATTTTATGATTTCAGAAACATGTTCATTTGATCCTCATGATAACTGGCGAGAAATATGGGGAGGTATTTGTTATTCATACTTCCCAATGAGGAGACTGACGTTCTGGGAGGCTCAGCACTTGCTCAAGGCCACACAGCTATTGACAGGCCAAGGTCAAGTCCTCTAGGCATCAGCTGGAGCCGTCTTCCTTATTCTAGAAGCAGGTGTCCTGTTGGACTGTCTTAGGAAAACCTTGCAGGAAACCTCTGAGTGAGAGAAATGATGGCCAGGCATTTGGTAAAAGAAAACCAGAGTCAGCATCTGGCTAGTGCTTTCCAGACCCTTTGATGTGCTTTGCTCACAAGTCTTGTCATTGGTCCCCACTGCACCCCTGAGATGTGCCACTCACTTTGAATAGACAAGATCATTGATTTGCTTCTATCCTCTTATGGATAAATGATGGGGTTGGAGCAGTGCCCAGGTCCCATCACCTGAGTCCTAGCTCCAACAACTGTAGGCCAGGCATCAGGCCAGAGGTTGACAGGGCAAGCCTGAGAGCAAGAAGACCTCCTATCCAAGGAGCCTAGAGCCCATTTACAAGGTGGTGGACACTCCTGGACTAACAGCTTGATGCTGGGAAACTGAGGGGCAGGTTTAGAAGCTGAAGATAGAAGTTGAGAGAAGACAAGTCCTGCAGATGATGGGAAAGCAAGCAAAACTGGAGGAACAGGAAAGAAATCCATGATTTTTTTCAGCAGGACATGGGTGGGAAAAGATGATGTAAGCTTAACATATGTAGAGAAACAGAACATACAGTTCTCCCTGTGAAATGCCTTTTAAGTGGCAGAATGTAAAGAGATGTTATTTTTGTATTTGTGACATTTTAGGCTTCAGCTACTTGCAACTGAAAATGAAAAGAGAAAAATCTCGAAGCAGCCGAACTTATTTGTTATCAAGTTAAGGAAAATGACAGAGGAAGGACACAATACTTAGCTGCTAATTACCGTTCTTTGACAACCCATGGAGACCATCCTTAGCTTATTTCAAATCAGCATTCTCAGCTAGTCATTTATATCACTGACATCCCTGCTGAGGGAAAGGTGGTGAGAAAAGACCATGAAAACACATCAGGAACCATGAATCACAGCAAGTTGAAGAAAATCGGCAGTATCTCAGAGTGCCAGCCCTGGACCTAACACACAGCTCAGAGCATCGATTCAGAGCCAGGGCTGGGGCCTCGGTGGGTTTTCCTGGCCGTTGAGTCCTCTCCATCCCCAGATGGGAAGGAGGGCTCCCTCCAGGCCTCAACCATCCAATCTAGTTCTTCTCTTTGTTTCTGACTGATCTCAGGTTTAATTTTGTCTTCTAGAACTTCTGATAAATTTCTGAGTAGTAAATAATACATTCCCCCCAGCCCCCGCCCCGACCTTTTCCTCTGTGAGAAGAGAGCAGGACCTTACAATAAATATTTTTGTGAAAGAGGATAGAACCAGATGTTTGGAGGATAGGAAGGAATTCAAAAGTGATGTCCCGTGGTTGAGTCCAACTCTTTGCGACCCTATGCACTGTAGCCCACCAGGCTCCTCCACCCACAGGATTTTCCAGGAGAGAGTACTGGAGCAGGTTGTCATTTCCTTCTGCAGGGGATCTTCCTGACCCAGCGACTGAACCCAGGTCTCCTGCATTGTAGGCAGATGCTTTACTGTCTGAGCCACCAGGGAAGGAATTAAAGGATGATGATAAATAAAATGAGCCTGGTAGCACCTAATGAGTGACTCTCAAACTATCATGAATAGCTGCTATGGTTAATTACTGTCCCCCCACCCCCAAGTCATGCATTTCGGCTGCATCCCCACCAACTCCTCCTCCACCAAGAACTATTTCTGAATCCTTGGACTTCCCTGGAGTGGTTAAGACTCCATGCTTCAAATGCAGGTTTGATCCATAGTCGAGGAACTAAGACCCCAAATACCATGTGGTGCGGCCAAAATAAGAAAAAAACCCAAAAGCGATATTCTCAAACCTTCATGTGAATGGGTTCAAATGCAGACTGGAATGTAAATGTTGTCTAATACTTTTGAATTTGTCAGATATATAATCTTCAAAATGCTAAAAATGCCAGTCATACCAGCATAGAAGGAATATGATTGATGGAACTCATTAATTAACAAGGGCATCGAAGGTTGTTAAGGATGTTCCCGAGAGGCTGATGATCTCAAGGTCTACAACTTCCCGAGGAAGGACCCTCCTTGGTGACAAGGCTCTGCAGTGTGGTCACAGCTTCTGTCTTTTGCTGTCTTGACCCCCGAGGAGGTGGCAGCTGGGTGGAGGCAGTATCCCCCCACCCCCTGCCCCAGGGTGCAGAGAGCTGCGGGCACCCAGCTTTACTGTCCTTAGATCTGAAAGGAGCTCTGGCTTACCCTTACAGCTCTGTGCAGTTGTTACATCCAAGATGTAACAGATTCTTCTGAGAGGGAGATGAGGCTGTTCTCTTGGGAAATCTGAGTTGAATGGGATTGATTTTTAGGTGGCAGCTCTTTCTCAGGTGGGTTGCAGATGGAAACAGTCAAGAGATGAGACTGTGAGTAAGCATTTTGAAGTCAGACTTGAGTGCCTTGCAAAGACTTTTAGACACTCACTTGATTCATCTGCACACGTAGTGGGCGTTCAGAACCTGCTGAATGAATCATTTCAAGACGGTCCCTCAGGGCAGCAGAGATCCCTTTGTTGGGAGGGGGTGCAGAAGGGCAGGGAGGAAGCGGGGGAAGTGTCATGCTCATTGTTTGAGCAATTTCTTGTCCTCTCACCCCCATTTCATATTCCACCTCTTCTAAGAAGATGGATTCGGCAGTATTTCCTCCTATTTTCCTCTCTTTATGATGACATCACTGTCATCATCCCTGTGGCTGGCAGTTCTCGGTGACTCACCACTTTGCTATTTTGGTAGCTGTGCATTTCAGGGGATAATTGCCTCCCCCTCCTCTGGAGCACCACACCTGTGCACATTTGGAGGCTTCCAGAACGGCAGCGCTGTGCCAGGCAGCAGCTCCTGGAGCGTGGTGATCAAGGTGAGAGTAATTATGAATGAAGGAGGGAAGTGGCCCAGTGGGTGACAAGACGGGCCTGCGCCCCCAGCCAGGACCTGTCAGTCAGTCCCGACATCACCCCGAGGCTCAGCTCTTCTTAGACACAAGGACAAGAGGGAATCTGTCTGGGAATGAAGGCTGCTCTCCCCAAACCAAGCTTGGCGTGGGTGCTCCAAGTGTTGAAATTCTCACGGTGCTCCTGCGAGAGAGGGGACCTCTGAGAGAAACTTCCAGAACATGGTGTTCTGGAGTTTGGTGATGTCCTTAGTGGGAGAGAGGGTTCCTTCCTTTTCTGGAAATTCCCTCCACTTTCAAGGCAGCCAAGGTCTCTTGGTAGGCTGTGTTCAAGTTGGCTCAGTGACCTGAGACTCTGGCTCAAATGTGTTTCCTTTTAGACCTGTCCTGCTTGAAGTGACACCAAGTGACCCCTGCTGGCTCCAACTCTCTTGTAATAACCTTCTCTAGAGGCCACAGAAGTAGATGTTTTTCTGGAATTCCCTTGCTTTTTCTATGACCCAACTAAAGAACAGCAAAGCAGCCACAGGGTAATTTTAAACATACCTGCTCAGGGTATATCTTTTTTTCTTGCTGTTGTTCAGTTGCTCAATCGTGTCCGACTCTGCAATCTCATGGACTGAAGCACACCAGGCTTCCTTGTCCTTTACTATCTCCCAGAGTTTGTTAAAACTCCTGTCCATTGAGTTGGTGATGCCATCTAAGCATCCCATCCTCTGTCGTCGCCCTCTCCTCCTGCCCTCAATCTTTCCCAGCATCAGGGTCTTTTCCAGTGAGTCAGTTCTTCACATCAGGTGGCCAAAGTACTGTAGCTTCAATTTCAGCATCACTCCTTCCAATGAATATACAGGGTTGATTTCCTTTAGGATTGACTGGTTTGATCTCTTTGCTGTCCAAGGGACTCTCAAGAATCTTCTGCAGCACCACAATTCAAAAGCATCAATTCTTCGGTGCTAAGCCTTCTTTATGGTCCAACTCTCACATCCATATATCTTTTATAATGATTTAAAATTCTCGTTTAATTTATTTTCTTTTACTAATTTAGAATATTGTGTTAGTTTCACATGTACAGCAAAGTGATTCAGTTACACATATGTGTGTATTCTTTCTCAGACTCTTTTCCATTCTAGGTTACTACAAGATATTGGATACAGTTCCCTGTGCTGTGCAGTGGTCATTTAACTCAATTCACTGAACTTCCCTGTATCTTCCTTGTGCTGTTTCGGCAGCTGGACTGATGCACCAGTCCTGTCATATCTGTAAGCTGGCCCCAGTCACGTATTAAGAGGATTGTGGCATTTGGTGAGGATGGAGAACTCTTCAGTGAGTAGGGATCGCCAATTCCATAACACAGGGATTTTGTCTTAGAGACTGAAAAATCTCCCTAGGTCACAAAGGGTGAAATCCTCTGCTATTAACTTTCCTGACATCCGTGACTTGTCTTCCAGGGAAAGCTGTGTGAGTTTTGAAGCAGGGACAGTGCATTCTTGCTCACTGACTTCCTTGTGGCACGAGGCACCAGACTTTGCCCACAGGGAGCATTCTGTGATTCCTCAATGGGATTTGAGGGTTTAGGCTTGATCCTGAACCAGCCTCACTAATTCATTCATTCATTCATTCCACACAAATTAATTCAGGATCTACTAAGTACTACATGGCAAATAGATGGAGAAACAGTGGAAACAGTGCCTGACTTCAATTTTTTGGGCTCCAAAATCACTGCAGATGGTGATTGCAGCCATGAAATTAAAAGATGCTTACTCCTTGAAAGGAAAGTTATGTCCAACCTAGACAGCATATTAAAAAGCAAAGACATTACTTTGTCAACAAAGGTCCATTTAGTCAAGGCTATGGTTTTTCCAGTAGTCATGTATGGATGTGAGAGTTGGGCTATAAAGAAAGCTGAGCGCTGAAGAATTGATGCTTTTAAACTGTGGTGTTGGAGAAGACTCTTGAGAGTCCCTTGGACTGCAAGGAGATCTAACCAGTCCATCCTAAAGGAGATCAGTCCTGGGTGTTTGTTGGAAGCTGATGTTGAAGCTGAAACTCCAATACTTTGGCCACCTCATGCGAAGAGTTGACTCATTGGAAAAGACTCTGATGCTGGGAGGGATTGGGGGCAGGAGAAGGGGACAACAGAGGATGAGATGGTTGGATGGCATTACCGATTCGATGGACAAGGGTTTGGGTGGATTCCTGGAGTTGGTGATGGACAGGGAGGCCTGGCGTGCTCCAGTTCATGGGGTTGCAAAGAGTTGGACATGACTGAGTAACTGAACTGAACTAAGTACTGAGCATTGTTTTGTTTTTGTTTTTGTTTGTATGGGGATCAGCTTTAATATGGGGCTGGCCTGTCTGAGGGCTAAGAGAGTCCACTTTGTTTTCTTGTTGGGAGTGGAATCTCAGGGAGATTGTCTAATTCCAAAATGAATTGTGAACTAGGGAGTCATTTCCATTCTTCCCAGTCTCTGCTTGGCTGCTGACAGCTCGGGGAGCTCTTGCTGGACCTGCTGGCCATCCTGGAAGGTCCGTTCTAGCAGGATTGGGCCTTGATGTATGGCCCTAGAGAGAGGTGGCGGGCAAAGTTCTGAGAGTCATCAACCCAGCAAGCACATGCCCCTCCTGATTCACCACCTCCAAATGCTAACACGGAAGCAGAGAGGTCTTCACCCCTACATTTACATGGAAAGTGGGCATGTCGGGGAGACAGACCAAGGCAAGGACCCCTTAAGCAAAGCCCCCATGAGCTAATGAGAGCAGCAGGAAGAAGGGAAAGGGCAGGGCGGGGAGGTCAGAGGTGCCTTCCACAGAAGATAGCGCTGTGGAGACACTGGCCTGCGGAGCCTCATGACCCGGGTCGGGTGGTGTGACCAGCACCAGGAGTGTTGGGCCTGGCCACGGCCTATGGGAAGCACAGCTTCAGAAGCTGCATTTGGCTGGAGGATTTGAATGTTGCCATTTAATTCAGAAATGAGAGCAGGACAGCCACTTTATTAGGACCCAGCCTGCCTGGCCTGGCACCCGCCTCCTGGGAGCCCGGTCAGGGCTGGCCATGCACCCAAACTCTGTGAGCTCCAGTCCTCCAAAGTCCCCGAGAGTCCCATGCAAGAGGGCCGCGTTATGAGGTTGCCGTCAGTAATATTCCTTTTTGTATATCTACCACGACTTTCTTATCCATTCATCTGCCAATGGACATCTAGGTTGCTTCTATGTCCTAGCTATTGTAAACAGCGTGGCAGCCTTTTTTAAAAAAATTATTTTATCTAGGATTGCCATTCAAATATAAAAAAATAGAATGGAAAAGTCCTTGGGAAGAATCAAAGCAATGCAAAATGTGTTTGTTACCTCTCTGCTTCTAATGCTTTGACTTATGGCTCTTTCTCATGGCCGATTATGGCTTCCAATAACAAAGGGATGTACTAGGCAGAAAACACTTTCAAGCCTCCAACTGAGGAAGCTGGAATTAGGAATATTCTTGGTTTAACAAAGTTTGTGGTTTATATTCCTTTATGTGGGAATTCTGATCAGGTTAGTCTGGTCAAAACAACCATCTTTTTTTTAAAAGCCTTTTTTGATGTGAACCATTTTTATCTTTTTTTTTTTTTAATCTTTTGGCCACTTGGCATTCAGGATCTTCCCTGAACAGGGATTGAACCCATGCCCCCTGCACTGGGACCACAAAGTGTTAACCATTGGACCACCAGGGACGTCCCTGATTGGGACCATTTTTAAAGTATTTATTGAATTTGTTACAGTATTGCTTCTGTCTTATGTTTTTTATTTGGGTTACCAGACATGTTATATCTTAGCTCCCTGACCAAGGGTTAAACCGGCACCCCTGGCACAGGAAGGAGAAGTCTCAACCACTGGACTCTACCAGGGAAGTCTCTAAATGACCATCTTGAATAAGCACAGTCCCTAACTCATCACACTCTCAGGCCCTTGGGACCTCAGCCTAGGGACTGAGCAGGAGTGTCTGCTGCCCATCTCTGTCCTGGCACACCTACTCCCCACTTGCTGCTGTCCCCCCTTTGCCCCGTGGCATGAGGCCCCCAGGGCCGGGGACTGGGTGCCTGCCTTTCTGTGCCCTGAATGCCTACAGGGTGGGAACAAGGCCGGCTCTGCAGAAATAAAAGCCACCACCACCAAGTACCAAGGAGGGGAGGGGGTGCACGTGCGTAGCCCACTGACAGCCCTTGAGCTGGGCCGTCAGTGTCGCCTTCCCTGGAGGGCCATTCACAACTGACAGAACAGCTTCCAGAGGCTTTAACAGAAATCAAAAGGTGGCAGGAGTTATTACCTCGCCTGCCTCTCACACCCTTTCTCCCACTTCCCAGCTTTTTTTAATATCAGGGTCTGCTTGTTTGGTCTCTGGAAGCCCGCACCTATTTGAATACTTATCATCTCTTAGAGCACAAATAACAGTCCAGGGACAGCAGGAGAGGGAACTTGAGCCTTCCTGACAATGAACTTGCATAATATGGAGCCACTCATCACCCGCCTTAGGGCGAGTGATTGGTTTCTGGGTGTTCTCTCTGAGGAATAGCATTGTCTTCATTTGACAGAGGCGAAAACTGAGGATGAGAGATGGTCAGCGTCTTTCCCCAAGGCCACACTGTAAGTGGTAAAGTCAGATTTGAATTTCAAGGTCAAGTATAGAACCACCCCCCATATGGCCCTGGAGCAGGGGTTTCTGTAGACTGTGGCGAGGGTTGGGGTGTGTGTGCAGCAGGCCTGGGCAATTCAGAAGCAGAGCTGAGGACCAGCTTAGCTGCTAATGATTAATGTCGATGAGTCCCTCCAGCCCCTCTCGCTCCTTGATATTCAGCCTGGTCTCTGGACCAACCACATCTGCATCACCTAGAAGCTTGTTAGCAGTGCAGAGTCTCAGGCCCCATTCCAGACCTGCTGTGTCAGAATCTGCATTTTCACAAGACCCTCCTGTGATTGGAAGGCATGTGAAAATCTGAGAAGTCCTGCTCCAGAGATGTCCAGGGGGCTTCTTCCAGAACGAAGCCTCAGACAGCAGTGACACCAACAAGCCCATGCTGTGTGTCTTCACTGACAGAAATTCCCCTGCGAGTGGTGGAAAAAGCCAAACTCACTCCTAATATTTTTTATCAAGGGAATGAGCAAAATTGCTCAAGGAAATGCACTCAACGACTGCCTGAGAGTCGGGCGGATCCGACAGCCTGCGGACGCTAGGTGGCAGTGGATGGACAGGCTTTGGCCGTAAACGGGTGCTGTCACCGCCAAGGGTCAAAACGAAATGATAAAGGCGTGGGTTGGGGTGGCTGAGCACAGTTGGGTCGTGAAAGGAGATTGTTGGGATGATATTAAAGAAACTGAAACTTCACCAGCCAGTCTGGGAAAGGCTGTTTTGTGGAATGAGAGATTTGGGCAAGAGTAATTGCTTCTTTTTTGCCTCGAGCTATGTTAAACACACAATCTTCCCACAGGGGAGGGATGTCAGCAGCTGGGTACCGTGAAGCCGAAGGGAATTAAGAGTGGGAAAAAGTTCCCAATCCGCTTCGTTCTGCTCGCTGAGGTCAGGGAGGCATTGGTAGCCAGGCTGCAGCACAGGTTAGTTGAGCTCACTGGTGGGGAATGAGAGCATCCTTTCCCACCATGCACTGAGCTCGCAGGACAGGCCCATCTGCTGCCCAGATGTTCTAACACTCTCTGAAGGCAACAGAGCACAGATCTGCTTCTTTCCTGTGTCTAGCTATTTGGCTGAATCCAGACTGGAGAAAAGAATATGCAGGGTTATTTTGGCTTCTAAGGTTCTTCATCCTCCATATATCCTCTGGAACTAAAGTCTAGGGTGGAGACCTGTGACGCCCGTGTTCAAGGAACTGGAGTCCATCTTTGGTGTCTAAGAAAACAAGGGCAAAAGAAAGTTTCCTGAAATTCTCCAGATTGTGAGAATACTGTATAGACCCTACCTTTTGTTTTCCATCCTGTAGTGATTGGTTCCAGAAGAACTCTCTCATTTTTTTGGTCTGTAGATCCCAAAGGTTGGAGCACTTTGTTGGGAATCCATTCAAGACAGTCATGTTTTCCTGAATGTTTGGTGGGAGTGCCATCTGAAAATATCTTGAAGTTCTATCAGGTGGGTGGAAACACGTTATTCTAAGAGATTTCAGGGTTTAAGTTCAGAGTCTGGGCTTTTCCTAATTATCCTCTATCTCTAACCAAGATGTCAGCTTAGCTGGAAGACTGACCCCTGCAGAATTCTGCAAGCCTACTGGAAATAGGACGGTAGAATTACAGAACGGATGTTAGAGATGATCCTGTCCCTGTCCTGTCATGTTCAGATGGGAAAACTGAGACCCGGAGCATTCCATTTGGTTTCTTTTGGCAAACTTTAAATGAGGGCCCACTCTGTGCTGGAGACTGAGGCCAAACAAAGAACCTGACTCACGGTCTCTACCAGTTAATAGATCAACTTATGGCCCAGGTGCCATGATGGTGAGCGGTGGTTACAGGTAGGGAAGAATGGCTTCCTGTCTCCCTCCTCCTCTTCTTTTTTTCCCCCTTCATTATATTAGTTTCCCTTTCTCTTTCTCTCTTCCTCTTTTTTTTGAATTGTGATGATTTTTTTCAGCCCTCAGGGGCTTTGTATTTACCAGGCAGAAGTGTGCAGGCAGCAGTATTAGCAATTCCAAGGACATGTTTGATCATTTCTGTCCTTTCCAAAGGCCTGGATACAAGACGTAGTGCTTTCAGACCCGAGGAAGAAAATTTTGTTGTATTTTTTTATTTGTAGGAACTCGTCTTGAATTCTGAGGGGAGTGTGTGGAAATAAACCAAGCTAGTAAACTTAAAGACTTTTTTTTTTATGGCCTGAGGAAATACATCTTCTGTAATAGATAAACTCAAAAATATCGTCTGAGTGATACTGTCCCAACTATAATCCAATTGCAGTTTATGGTAGGCTTTTCAAATTCTAAAAAAGGTGAGAACCTCTCCTTTTTTAGGGTTTATTTCTTGAATAGGTTTTGTGGGTGGAAAGAAGGGGTGAATTCAAAAATAAAGATGTTACCAACCATAGCTGGAAAAATGGCTAGGGAAAGTCTGTTCTATTACACAGTGATATTCAGTAACATGAAAATTGCATGCAAATAGGTCCCTAGGCTTCCTCACTGTGGACAAATCTGGTAAAGGCCACTGTCTGAACATCTTGTGTCCTGGCTGACCAAGAGGAAGATTTAGAGTCTTAAACATCAGGCTCCTGAAGTTTGCATATAATTGAGCTTCCAGGTCCTTCAAAATCTTACATTTGATTCACAAACTCAGGCATCTGCTACTAATTAAAGTATCAGGGTATAATTATACCCTTTCTTATTAGTAGATATGGAATCTGACAGTTGCTTAGATACAAAATAAGCAAGCGCAGATTGTGTTTCTGTGCCCCTCACAGGCTGGGGAGACAGAACAACAGAATTTTCAAAAGCTTGGCATAAAAGGGTCTCATTGCCCAGAAAATGTAAAGTTCTGAATCATTGTCCGTAGATTTGCCTGGGAACAGATGTTAATCCCATTGCAGGTCTGTGGTGGGAGTTGTAATATCATTTAGTGATTTCCCTGGCTTGGTCCCCTCACTTCTGTCCTGCACTCCAGCTCCCCAACAAAAAGCATCCAGCTCTCCCAGGGACAAAGCAGTTGCAGCTTTCTCAGGGAGTTCTAGGGCCAGAAGATCTGACTGGAATGGCAGGGCTATGTCCTGGTCAATTTTGACTCCATGTTGGAAACTGTTTCTTTGACTTGGTTTTCTTTTCTTTTTCTTTTTTCAGTTCTACCAGTTTATTGCTACCAACCCATCTCCTTCCACCCTCCTCAGGCACGCGTGCTCAGTCATGTAACCTTTTGGACTATAGCCCGCCGGGCTCCTCTGTCCATAGACTTTCCCAGGCAAGAATACTGGAATGGGCTGCCATTTCCTTCTCCCTTTGACTTGCTTTTCTTTGCTTTTGTTATTATAATCATACATAATAGCCTGCCTCAGAGGACCCTGCCCCTCAGCCTGACTGTAAACTGAAGTGCCTTTGTTCAGCTTGTAGAGAGAGAATCTGACCCTGTCCACCTGTAAATAGAAGAGATTAAAACACCACTTCTAAAGATGGACTCTTCTTAGAGATGTTTTGCAAGACTGAAAACATCTTTTTCTATTTACTTGCTCACTGCCTCTCCCTCTCTATTCTGTGTTTTGACTTCAGTTCCTCATTGCCTCTCCCTCTCTGACTCTATAAAAGAAACTGGTACCCAGACCCCGACAAGATGGTTACTTTGAGACATTAGTCTGCCATCTTCTCCATCAGCCAGCTTTCCGAATAAAGTCATATTCCTGGCTTCAACATCTTGTCTCTCAGAGTCACTGGCCTGTCATGTGGCGAGCAGAGTGAGCTTTGACACAGTAACAAGTTGACTTTGGCTTCAAGGATTTGGCATCTGGGGGAGACTTCTGGTCATTTTAAGATATCCTCTCATCCTGCTCAGTTATGTCTTCACAAAATATAGTTAGAAAAACTCCCTGCTGACCTGTTAGCTACAGGAATTCAGGGATCAGGACGTGTTTGGAACACCCCTGTATCTCCAGGGTCCAGCATGGCTCTTGGCACTTAGAAGACGTTCAATACCTAGTTATTAGAAGGATAGATTCTATTGATTCTTTCATATGCAAGTCCGCATTGGGGAGGTGTTACTTTCAACTTGTGCAGTCATTTACTTCCCAGTGTGTATGATGCCACTGGTTCAGGACTACTGCCGCCCCAGAGCTAAATGCTGTCTGCCAACCTGTTTCTGTGTGGCAAGTGAATAGAGAATGGTTTTGACATTTTTAAATGGTTGGTGAAAAATTAAAATAAGAATATTTCATGACACATGAAAATGATATGAAATGCAAATTTCAGGTCCATAAATAAAAGTGTTGTTGGAACACAATTATGCCGTATTGTCCTCGGCTACTTTCGACATACTGCAGTGGCAGAGCTGGGTTGTGGCAACAGAGACTCACGGTCTGGAAGGTCTAAAATATTCTGGAAAAAGTGAGTTGGTCCCTGGATTTGATCATTCTGGGAGTTAGCCTTTGATGTTGAGGGGAGTGGGATGCAGGAAAGAGGGTCTGTAGGGGCGAGTGAGGGAGGCAGGTTAACTGGGAGGAGAGAACAGCCTGGAAGTCTGGAATAGTACTTCTCCAGCTCCGGCCTTTCCACAGTGGAAGTTTCCAGTTCCTCACTGTAATTCTGATGAATGCCCTCAAGGAACACAGTGATAATCACTTCTTAGACTGCTGCACTGTTCGGATGGATGCAAAGGACTGTATCTTTCTGCTGTTTCTTGGTCGTTGTAAATCCCTAGTTCAGAAATGCTCCTCCTTTGTCAAAGACATTAGATTTTGCCTCTCAGACAGGTGTTTGGGTCATAAATCTGTACATGTGAGCAACTGTGAGCTGGAACTTGCCTTTCAAGGCAATTGACTTCAGTTTTCAGCCACCCAGCAGGCACCCCATGCACCTGCACCACATTTTAGCTTCCCAGAAGCCTTGAGCCCACCACTTCTGTTTCTAAACTCCTAGCAAGGGTGGAGCCCTTCCCTTTCAGAGAAGTGCCTTTGTGATTAAGCCGGCGAGGATGCAATCAGCCTAGTTAAAGCCTTGATAATCCACTTGATCCGTCTCGGTTATCCTTCCAAATCCCAGAAGTCATCTTGTGGAACCAAGCCATGTTTCCCTGGGGTTTACAAGAGCATCTCCTGGAGCAGATGGAATCAGATCATTCTCTTATTAGCCATCTAAATTCTGTATTAAAGTCTAATTTTTCCAAGCCCTATGCTTTATTCAAAAAGAGATTTCTTTTCTCTGGGCTAGTTCCAACCTCTGGCTTCCTGGAGGCCTGGCTCATCTAGCTCTGGGTTTAATGCCCCATGTCTCCTGATGGTATATTTATGGATTGGAGGATAGATTTGCTTTCTGAGTGACAGTGATTAACACTGGCATTGTTTACCATAAGTAAACCTGGGTTTAGAAAATCATAGCCAATAAGAGGATTGCCATGTCTTTTTAAAGGGTTGACTACCAAGGCTTCCTGTAGGAAGCCTTATCTGATCTAAAAGTGTTTATTTATTAAATAAACTTAAATGTAGATGATTTATAATGTGTCAATTTCTGCTATACAGCAAAGTGATTCAATTATATATTTATATAACCTTCCCAGGTGGCACTAGTGGTAAAGAACCTGTCTGCTGATGCAGGTTAGATGTAAGATACGTGGGTTTGATCCCTGGATTGGGAAGATCCACTGGAAGAGGAAATGGCAACCCACTCCAGTTTTCTTGCCTGGAGAATCTCATGGACAGAGGAGCCTGGCAGGCTGCAGTCCATGGGGTTGCACAGAGTTAGACACGACTGAAACAACATAGCACACAGTATATATATCTTTATATATATTCTTTTTAAAAATATTATTTTCCTTTATGGTTTATTATAGGATATTGAATATAGTTCTCTGTGCTATATAGTAAGAACTTGTTGTTTATTCATTGTATTGAAAAGTTTATTTTTTTTTTTTACCTTTTTTTGTGGCTTGTGAGATCTTTCAGTTCAGTTCAGTTTAGTCACTTTGTCGTGTCCGACTCTTTGCGACCCCATGAACCGCAGCACGCCAGGCCTCCCTGTCCATCACCAACTCCTGGAGTTCACCCAAACCCATGTCCGTCGAGTTGGTGATGCCATCCAGCCATCTCATCCTCTGTCGTCCCCTTCTCCTCCTGCCCTCAATCCGTCCCAGCATCAGGGTCTTTTCCAATGAGTCAGCTCTTCACATGAGATGGCCAAAGTATTGGAGTTTCAGCTTTAGCATCAGTCCTTCCAATGAATATTCAGGACTGATCTCCTTTAGGATGCACTGGTTGGATCTCCTTGCAGTCCAAGGGACTCTCAAGAGTCTTCTCCAACACCATGGTTCAAAAGCATCAATTCTTTGGCACTCAGCTTTCTTTATAGTCCACCTTCACATCCATACATGACCACTGGAAAAACCATAGCCTTGACTAACCGACCTTTGTTGACAAAGTAATGTCTCTGCTTTTCAATATGCTGTCTAGGTTGGTCATGACTTTCCTTCCAAGGAGTAAGTGTCTTTTAATTTCATGGCTGCAGTCACCATCTGCAGTGATTTTGGAGCCCAGGAAAATAAAGTCTGACACTGTTTCCACTGTTTCCCCATCTATTTCCCATGAAGTGATGGGACCGTATGCATGATCTTCTTTTTCTGAATGTTGAGCTTTAAGCCAACTTTTCCATTCTCCTCTTTTACTTTCATCAAGAGGCTTTTTAGTTCCTCTTCACTTTCTGCCATAAGGGTGGTGTCATCTGCATATCTGAGGTTATTGATATTTCTTCCAGCAATCTTGATTCCAGCTTGTGCTTCAACCAGCCCAGCATTTCTCATGATGTACTCTGCATATACGTTAAATAAGCAGGGTGACAATAGACAGCTTTGACATATTCCTTCTCTGATTTGGAACCAGTCTGTTCTATGTCCAATTCTAACTGTTGCCTCTTGACCTGCATACAGGCCTCTCAAGAGGCAGGTCGGGTGGTCTGGTATTCCCATCTCTTTTAGAATTTTCCACAGTTTATTGTGATCCACACAGTCAAAGGCTTTGGCATAGTCAATAAAGCAGAAGTAGATGTTTTTCTGGAAGTCTCTTGCTTTTTCCATGATCCAGCTGATGTTGGCAATTTGATCTCTGGTTCTTCTGCCTTTTCTAAAGCCAGCTTGAACATCTGGAAGTTCATGGTTCACGTATTGCTGAAGCCTGGCTTGGAGAATTTTGAGCATCACTTTACTAGTGTGTGAGATGAGTGCAATTGTGTGGTAGTTTGAGCATTCTTTGGCATTGCCTTTCTTTGGGATTGGAATGAAAACTGACCTTTTTCAGTCCTGTGGCCACTGCTGAGTTTTCCACATTTGCTGGCATATTGAGTGCAGCACTTTCACAGCATCATCTTTCAGGATTTGAAATAGCTCAACTGGAATTCCATCACCTCCACTAGCTTTGTTCATAGTGAGGCTTCTTAAGGCCCATTTGACTTCACATTCCAGGATGTCTGGCTCTAGGTGAGTGATCACACCATTATGATTATCTGGGTCATGGAGATCTTTTTTTGTACGGTTCTTCTGTGTATTCTTGCCACTTCTTCTTAATATCTTCTGCTTCTGTTAGGTCCCTACCATTTCTGTCCTTTATTGAGTCCATCTTTGCATGTAATGTTCCCTTAGTATCTCTAATTTTCTTGAAGAGATCTTTAGTCTTTCCCATTCTATTGTTTTCCTCTATTTGTTTGCATTGATAACTGAGGAAGGCTTTCTTATCTCTCCTTGCTATTCTTTGGAACTCTGCATTCAAATGGGTAGATCTTTCCTTTTCTCCTTTGCTTTTCACTTCCCTTCTTTTCACAGCTATTTGTAAGCCCTCCTCAGACAGCCATTTTGCTTTTTTGCATTTCTTTTTCTTAGTGATGGTCTTGATTCCTGTCTCCTGTACAATGTCATGAACCTCCTTCCATAGTTCATCAGGCACTCTATCATATCTAGTCCCTTAAATCTATTTCTCACTTCCACTATATAGTCATAAGGGATTTGATTTAGATCATACCTGAATGGTCTAGTGGTTTTCTCCACTTTCTTCAATTTCAGTCTGAATTTGGCAATAAGGAGCTCATGATCTGAGCCACAGTCAGCTCCCGGTCTTGTTTTTGGTGACTCTATAGAGCTTCTCCATCTTTGGCTGCAAAAGATATAATCAATCTGATTTCAGTGTCGACCGTCTGGTGATGTTCATGTGTAGACTCTTCTCTTGTGTTGTTGGAAGAGGGTGTTTGCTATGACCAGTGCGTTCTCTTGGCAGAACTCTATTAGCCTTTGCCCTGCTTCATTCTGTACCCCAAGGCCAAATTTGCCTGTTACTCCAGGTGTTTCTTGACTTCCTACTTTAGCGTTCCAGTCCCCTATAATGAAAAGGACATCTTTTTTGGGTGTTATTTCTAGAAGGTCTTGTAGGTCTTCATAGAACTGTTCAACTTCAGTTTCTTCAGCATTACTGGTCGGGGCATAGACTTGGATTACCGTGATATTGAATGGTTTGCCTTGGAAACAAACAGAGATCATTCTGTCATTTTTGAGATTGCGTCCAAGCACTGCATTTCAGACTCTTTTGTTGACTGTGATGGCTACTCCCTTTCTTCTAAGGGATTCCTGCTCGCAGTAGTAGATATAATGGTCATCTGAGTTAAATTCACCCATTCTAGTCCATCTTAGTTCGCTGATTCCTAGAATGTCAATGTTCATTCTTGTCATCTCCTGTTTGACCACTTCCATTTTGCCTTGATTTATGGACCTGACTTTCCAGGTTCCTATGCAATATTGCTCTTTACAGCATCGGACCTTGCTTCTACCACCAGTCCCATCCACAAATGGGTGTTTTTTTTTTGCTTTGGCTCCATCCTTTCATTCTTTCTGGAGTTATTTCTCCACTGATCTCCAGTAGCATATTGGGCACCTACCGACCTGGGGAGTTCATCTTTCAGTGTCCTATCTTTTTGCCTTTTCATACTGTTCATGGGGTTCTCAAGGCAAGAATACTGGAGTGGTTTGCCATTCCCTTCTCCAGTGGACCACATTCTGTCAGAATGTGAGATCTTAGTTCCTCAACTAGAAATTGAACCTGGGCCCACAGCAATGAAAATGCTGAGTCCTAACCATTGGACTACTAGGGAAATTCCCCAAAAGTTTTCTTTTTAAAGTAACATAGGAAATGATTTGTGAAAAGAAAGATCAAGTTTCAACTTTCTAAATAGTGTCATTTGTTTAATCTATAATGTGCCAGACATTTCTCTAGGTATTCTGTATTTATTTCCTCTAATTCTTACCCAAATCCTGCAGAATAGATGATACTCTCTGCATTTTACAGAGAAAATTGGTACTTAAATAAGATGAATGAGTTGCCTGAAATTCCAGATAGGAAATGGTACAGTTAGGATTTGAACCCACGAAGGGGTGACCTCAGAGCACATTGCATAACATCAGATGACACCAGCCTGCTAAAATGACACTTCAACCACTTCGTTCTTTAAGGACAGGCAGAATTTATTTATAATCTTATAGTATTGTGATCAGAAAAGATGCTTGATATGATATCAATTTTCTTAAATTTACCAAGGCTTGCCTTGTGGCCCAGCATGTGGTCAATCCTGGAGAATGTTCCGTGTATACTTGAGAAGAATGTGTACTTTGTTGCTTTTGGATGGACTGCTCCATAAATATCAATTAAGTCCAGCTGGTCTAAAGTATCATTTAAAACCTGTGTTTCCTTATTAATTTTCTGTCAGGATGATCTGTCTATTGATAAAGTGGGGTGTTAAAGTCCCCCACTATTATTGTGTTACTATTGGGATTTCTCCTGTTATGGTTCCTAGTATTTGCCTTGCCTATTGAGGTTCTCCTATGTTGGGTGAATATACATTTATTTTTTTTTTATTTTTTATTTTTTTTCGTATACATTTATAATTGTTGTATCTTCTTCTTGGACTGAACGCTTGATCATTATGGACATCAAGGACAGGCAGACTTATAGAAAGAATCAAAATACAAAGAAGTTAGCAAGCTGGACTGCTAGAAATGCAGACTGAACAAGTGTGTGTTTATTTATCTCAACTTGTGCAGGGATCATGAAGCCCCATATTTTCTTTAGCTAAATGTTTCCATCTCCTTCCTTACTGGACATTTAAAACAGAGTTTAAAAAAGAGTTGAAATTGTTTATTAATTGTTTGGATAGATTTAAAATCCAAAAGGCATAAGAAGGCATATTAAAAAATATAGTACAGTATTGTAAAGTAAAATAATAAATAAATAAATAATTTTAAAAAAAAAAGAAAAATCCATTCCTCACCCCTAGGAGATTTCTCCCAAGCCTGATCCATATAGGAAAGTGATGGTAATATGGTGGACTGAAAAATGGCTGTAGTTCGTCTCCCTCCCTCTATTCATACCTCTTTGCTTTGTGATCTTGAAGCTTCTCCCAGCAAGAGGTGGAGTGTGTTTCCCCATGCTCTGACCTTGGGCTTGCCCTGCGGCCTGCTGTGGGCCACGTGGCCCATGTGACCCAGCGTCAGGCCCCGGCCTAGGCCTCGAGGGGCTTCTGTGCTTCTTTCGTTTCCTCAGAAACTTGCTGAGTTACCACGTATGCAAGCTCTGGGTCAGCCTGCTGGAAGGGGAGGGGTCCCTGGAATGATGAGTCATGCAGGAAGTGCAAAGGCAAGGAGCACCAAGGATGTTTGACGTGTATGGAGAGCGGTCAGGAGGCCAGGCTAAGGGGAGTGTTAAGAAATGAGGTTGGAGCCTTGCCAGCTGTGATAAGGCCTTTGAGTTTTATTCTTAGGGTGTGATAATGTTACTGACCAGGGTTCTTGGCCTCCTAAATCAATAGAAATTGACTAGAGGCCAGACAAGAAATTCAGGCAGGGCTCTCCTGGGGCCCCTGCTACTGCAGCAGGGAGCCAGACATACAGGTTCCCTTGCTTTCTTGCTCCCGGAGGTGGTGGGTGAGCTTGTTCTTTATATGGAGTGAGGATAGGGGTGTGTCCAGGGGTCAGGCTGGAGGGGTGGCTTAGGTGGTCTGCCCGCCCCTCTGGTGGTGGTGAGTGCAGGGGGCATGCTCAGAACACTCCTTTACTCCAGGCTCCTCAAAAATGGCAGTTGGGTTTTTTGGTCTCTGTATTTTTTGTCTAGAATTTTCCCTAACTGTGCACGGAGTTATACAGTTTCTTTGTATCTTGTTGCTCAAGGAGAGGTGTGTCCAAGTGCAAGCGCTGCAGCAAAGGATCCCAGATCCCAGCCTGTCTCAACAGCAAGGAATGAGCAACTCAGTAAACAAAGAATGTGGGGGTGAACAGTCAACCAGGGAGCAAGAAAGCGCACGGTCCCTAACAGGTACAATGAGCAGCACTGTCATGGACCTGTGGTCTGGGATTTGCAACTCAAAGAGCAAATCCTGAATTGTTCAGTGAGCAGGGCTGGGGCTCGGTTCCTTCTGGGGCTCAAGACCAGGGTGGCTCCTCTGGGCTTCCTGGAGCCTGACATCTGCCTGGGGAGGGTCATTACCTCCTCCAGGGCCACCCCAGAATAGGTGGGCTCCATCTGCGCTTCTGGGTAATTTGGATTTCTAAAAAGAGCTTCCCACAGAAGAAGTCAGATTGAGCTCCATTCTCTGGAAGGGCAGGGGATGGAAATGCCAGGGTCTTGTTGGCCAGGAGGACCCCCACTGAGGATGGGGAGTACTTGACTTTGGCCTTCTGCCCCGAGAGGCCCACAGGTAGGTGTCTTCTCTGGAGTGAACCTGGGAGGATGCTCAGCTGCAGCCCAAACCCTCCAGCTGCCCTTTCACCCAGGACTGCTCTACTCTTGGAGAGAAGGCACAGGCCAGAATAGGGTCCATGGAGGAGGCTGCAACCATCCACATGATGGCCTCCGAGGGCTGCCTCCATCTCGCCTGTCCATGCACTGGTACCCAGGGAGGCTGAGCACCAGCTGGCCCCAGAGCATGGCCCTCAGCTGGCCAATGGCTCTGACCCCTGCCTTCCCTCTGCCTGGCCGTGGGAGCTCGAGACCCAGCCTGCCTCTCACCTGTCTGCTTCCAGGACTCTTGGCTTCCCCTTCTAGTTGAGTGGTCTGTGAACATGTGATGGTCCTGGGCTTACCTCCCTCCCTGGATTTGGCAAAAGGTCCTGGGGCACCTCCGAGCTCCCTTCTTCTCCAGAGATGCTGTGTCGGCAAGAGAAGTGTCACATTCTGTACAATGGGCTCTTCTGAGCCTTTCTGTTATCATTTATGCTCATATTTTGAGGGTGAAGCAGTGAAATGCCTTGAGGGTTCAGAAGGTGATAGCAATATGTGAACTAGGGCAGCTGTCATACTAGGGCAGGTGTGGTGGGACCTGGGGTGAAATGGGGATAGCATATTCTAGCTAAAGGCCTTTAAGTCCAATATTAAACATCTTGAGCAAAACCTGCTCTTGGTCATGTCAACAGGCTGCCTCTTAGAGTCCCTCAAGAATTAGAATGAGTTTCACATGAAACCAGCCTGACTGGCTGAAAGAGACAATCATCAACTTCTTTTTATTTGTATTTTTGGTTGTGGCGTGTGGCACATGGGATCTTTTTTTTTTTTTTTAAACTTAATTTTATTTATTTATTTATTTATTTTAATATCTTTAATTCTTACATGCGTTCCCAAACATGAACCTCCCTCCCACCTCCCTCCCCACAACATCTCTCTGGGTCATCAAATCCAAGTCCCCTGCATTGGAAGCTCGGAGTCTTAACCATGGGACTATCAGGGTAGTGCCACAATCATCAACTTTTTATTTTAGTAACCTCATGTGAAATTCTTCAGTGGGTCCCTAAACTCCTTTTTCATTCTTCTTGGGATAGGGCTTTTGATTTTCTGCTCCCTGCTGAGAGTGGTTTTCAGGGACAACCCCTCAAGCAAATGCTGCTTATGGCTGTTGGGCTGATTGGCTCCATATTTGGTGGTGGGTTGAGACGCAGGGAGAATTTGATATTCTACAATACCGTTTCCCTTCCAGGGATGGCACAGCTTTCTTCTTGGGGTTCAGAAGTGTATCCTCCATTCCTTGGCCTCGTTTTGAACTTTCTTACAGATATCAATAAGCTCAAGGAAATTAGAGTGGATGAAGCCATTGGAAGTGGGAATGGAGAGCTGGGTGGATCTGAAAGATGTTTAGGAATGAAAATGGACTTCATTGTATTGGATGTGGCGGAGTGTGAACTTTCTGGGCTGATGCCCAGGTTTGTTTTGAGTTAGATGGGTTGTGGTACCATTTTGTGAGAGGGGGGCTTCTTAAAAATAGCAGATGGCCACAACTGCCTTGAGTGGCTATCTGTTCCTAAGTCATTAACTATCTGGATACATTGTTTCCTCAAGAATAATCACATCAAATGGTCCTTGACAGGAACATACAGAGAAGGTTGGAAGCGCTAAGTATTCACAAACAGGAAATAATTTAGAACCTCCAAAGGAAGGCCCCTGGAATGCCAGGGCTGGCTGCTGTCCCCTACCCTGGGCTCTTGAGCTCAAGCCATGGAGACATCATTGATGTGAACAAACAGAGAATAAATTAACTTGCTTTGGAATGAGTGATTGGATCCCCCTCAAACTTGAGTGCTTGTGTTTCCTGAAAATTCAATTTAATTTTGGTCTGAGAGAGTGCCTTGCTCTGCAGCCCTGATCTTCTTTAATGGCTGATGCCCAGAGGATGAGGTGAAACCCTTCTGGCTCCAGGAAGAGGACAGGGGTGACACATGTTTGCCTGGGTCCAAATCTTCGAGCCTGGATTCAGTTCATCCCTCCCCAAGCTGCCTTAGCAGCCAGCAGCACATAGAGTTCCTCCAGGCACCTGTGGGCAGCCTGTGAGGACACCTCTCCTTGGGCAGGATGTGTGAGAAGGCCCACCATCTTCACCTCCTATGGGCAGGGCTACCCACACCTTGGGCTGAACATTTCAGTGCTCCTTGCTGGTCTATGTGGATAGAGAAGTTATCAGTGCAGAAAGAATTGATTTGGGCCCTAGCAGAGAGCTAGGCTTCAACAGTATGTGAACCATGAACTTCCAGGTGTTCAAGCTGGACTTAGAAAAGGCAGAGGAACCAGAGATCAAATTACCAACATCTGTTGGATCATCAAAAAAGCAAGAGAGTTCCAGAAAAGCATCTACTTCTGTTTTATTGACTACGCCAAAACCTTTGACTGTGTGGATCACAACAACTGTGGAAAATTCTTAAAGGGATGAGACTACCAGACCACCTGACCTGTCTCCTGAGAAATCTGTATGCAGGTCAAGAAGCAGCATTTAGAACTGGACATGGAACAGCAGACTGGTTCCAAATCGGGAAAGGAGTATGTCATGGCTGTATATTGTCACCCTGCTTATTTAACTTATATGCAGAGTACATTATGAGAAATGCCGGGCTGGATGAAGCACAGGCTCAAATCAAGATTGTTGGGAGAAATATCAATAACCTCAGATAGGTAGATGATACCACCCTTATGGCAGAAAGTGAAGAAGAACTAAAGAGCCTCTTGATGAAAGTGAAAGTGGAGAGTGAAAATGCTGGCTTAAAGCTCAACATTCAGAAAACTAAGATCATGGCATCCGGTTCATCATTTCATGGCAAATAGATGGGGAAACAATGGAAACGGTGAGAGACTTTATTTCCTGGGGCTCCAAAATCACTGCAGATGGTGACTGCAGCCATGAAATTAAAAGGTACTTGCTCCTTAGAAGAAAAGCTATGATCAACCTAGACAGCATATTAAAAAGCAGAGACATTGCCAACAAAAGTCTGTCTAGTCAAGGCTATGGTTTTTCCAGTAGTCATGTATGGATGTGAGAGTTGGACTATTATAAAGGCTGAGGACTAAAGAATTGATGCTTTTGAACTGTGGTGTTAGAGAAGACTCTTGAGAGTCCCTTGGACCTCCAGGAGATTCAACCAGTCCATCCTAAAGGAAATCAGTCCTGAATATTCATTGGAAGGACTGATGCTAAAGCTGAAACTCCAAAACTTTGGCCACCTGATGCGAAGAGCTGACTCATTGGAAAAGACCCTGATGCTGGGAAAGGTTGAAGGCAGGAGGAGAAGGGATGAGGATGAGATGGTTGGATGGCATCACTGACTCAATGGACGTGAGTTTGAGTAAGCTGCAGGAGTTGGTGATGGACAGGGAAGCCTGGTATGTTGCAGTTCATGGGGTCTCAAAGAGTCAGACATGACTGAGCGACTGAACTGAACTGAGAAGCAAGAGAGTTTGACATATATAAGCTTCCCTCCCCTTAAATGAAGAAGTTACTATCAGGAAATGAGGTATTTTCAGATAAATGTGTATTTTCTAGAGTATCTCTTTTAAAAAGTACCTCCTTACGTTGTTGGATTATTTTTTGAAAAGAATGGTTTAAATTTGTATGATGTGATTTCAACCTTTTTAAAGCAGAGTACCTTAAGAGCTATTCAGTCCTAAAATATCCTTTTTTTGCTATGTGGGATCTCAGCTCCTGGACCAGGGATTGAACCAGGGCCATGGCAGTGAAAGCCTAGAGTCCTAACCACCGGACTGCCAGGGAACTCCTCATCAAATATCTTTTTTTTTTTTTTTTCGTTATGGGAAAATTCAAGCATGTATTAATACAGAAGTGAAAGAATCGTACTATAAACCGTATGTACCCAGCGGCCAGCCTCAGCAATGGTCAATCCATGATCCTTATTCTGTCTATGTTTTCCGCTTCTCTCTACCCCAGGTTATTTGAATTCACCCTGTTTGTGGTGACCTCAGGTAATCACTAGGACAAAATCCTGTGGTCCATGCAGTGCACATCCCCTTCCCTGTATTTCTTATGTCTGTGTCCTTGCCTAAGCGAGGACTCTCTCTCGTTTGGCTCCTATAATCTGGCCTGGAAAGGAATAGAGCCAAGGGAGTTAAAGTTCTATGTTAAAAAAGAGCACATAGGGTTTGAGAAAGTCCGTCCTCCCTGGATTTCAGTACTGGGTTTATCGTGGGTGTTCACAGGCTGTTACTGGAAAATTGAGGTTTTGGACTTTTCGTCTCTTATAAAGAGAAGATGTTCATTGTGCTGTCCTACTGCTGTTTTTTTTTTCCCCTTTGAAAATGAAGTAATTATTAGTAGGATGCAAAGAAATGGGGAAATATTTATTTTTGAGAAAGGTTTTGAGACCTAAGTGAGGAATTCAGTGTATGTGCAATAGACCATTTGTTGCATGGATACGATGAAGCTGGTCTTACTGTGAGTTCCAGCACCATCTCTTGTGGCTTCAGTTGGGAGCCATTTTGAGGAATTGCTCTCAGTTTTGCCCCAAATGCCCCCAAACCATTGTGTTTTCTATCACTCCTTGCTTTCTACTTGCTGTCTCTTAAAAAATTATTTGTTTGTTTAGAAAGTGCTGTGCAGCATGTAGGATCTTAGTTCTCTGCTGCTGCTGCTAAGTCACTTCAGTTGTGTCTGACTCTGTGCGACCCCATAGTTCTCTGACCAGGAATCAAACCTGTGACCCTTGCAATCGGAGCACAGAGTGTTAATCACTGGACCCCCAGGGAAGTCTTCTATTTATTTTTAAAAATTTTTATTGGAGTATAGTTGATTTACAATGTTTTATTAGTTTCTGCTGTACAGCACAGTGCATCAGTTATATATATCCACGTATCCACTCCTTTTTAGATTTGTTTCCCATGTAAGTCATTACCAAGTATTGAGTAGAGTTCCCGGTGCTATATAGTAGGTCTTTATTAGTTATATTTTCTTATATAAAGTAGTGTGTGTATGTCAGTCCCGATCTCCCAATTTATCCTTCTCCCCTTTCCCCCTGGTAGCCATAAAATTGTTTTCTACAATCTGTTACTGTTTTGTAGATAAGTTCATTTGTACCATTTCTTTAGATTCCACGTATAAGTGGTATCAAGTGACATTTGTCCCTCTCTCTCTGACTCGCTTCACTTCGTGTGATCACCTCTAGGTCCCTCCATGATGCTGCATATGGTGCTGTCTTCTTAGATGACGGGGTTGCTCACTGTCACAACTTTTTGCAGTGCTTCTGCTTGTATAACAGAGGGGAACTGAAGGTTGGTAGGTTGACCAGATAGCCGCAGCTGTCACAGCTTCAGTCTATCAGTGTATGTGAAACTGAATCCCTAAACCACTCTTTGCAAAAGAAAAAAAGTGCATGAGAACTTTCCTGAGCTCAGAGGTGTGTCCCCAGTGACAGGCTCTGAGGACAACGGTGTAGACAAAGTTTAAGCAGCTGGGGTGTGATGGGGGTAGTTCAGTAAAGTGGGGTCATGAAGATGGGAAGCAGAAAGCTTGAGGGTCCTCCAGGAGCTCTTGATGCCTTGCAGGCAACAGGGGCTAATCCCACCTACAGCACCTTCTGCACAGGTGTCACCCTCCTGGAGTGTGTGGAGAGCAAGTCTGGGCATCCAAAGGTGTGAGCATTCCAGCCATTTGGGGGGATGTTTCCAGCATCTTTAATGGAAAAAAAAACCAGAATGCAGAAGCTGCTTTCTTCATCCATCTTCTCTTCTTTGTTTCCTCTTAATCTCTGCCTTCAGCATTTTCCCTTTTTTTGTTATCTGCCTTTCACAAATGTTTGGCAAAAACTTTTCTTTCAGGAGGAAAACCTGAAGGCGTGCCATGAACCGTTGGACTCGACGGTACTCTGATGGGTTTTTCTGGGAAACAAAACCTTTCTTAGGTTATGTAATCATCTGCCATTCATAGGGGACAGAGCCGGTGGAGGGGAAGTTCTGGCAAAAGGTGGAGCAAGTATCATAGCAGACACCTCTGTGGGTGCAGATTTATGAAATGCTTTCTGTCACATTGGGACGGAGTGGCAGGTGGGTGCCCCATTTTTTCAGATGAAGAATGTGAGGGAGAAATTCAGGAGTTTGGTCTGGGCATTTCCCATCTTTAGGTTTATCTGTTGTCTTCCTTCCCTAACCTGTCCTGGGCCCCCAGAATTCTTACTCTCCCTGAACACCCCCTCTCCAATTCCTTTCCCCTCTTTATTTTTTACTGCACCATGCAGCATTCAGGGTCTTAGTTCCCCAACCAGGGATTGAACCTGTGCCGTCTGCACTACAGCCCACTAGGGAAGTCTCCCAATTCCTTTCCTGTGATTCTTCACTCTCCAGACTTCCCCTTCCCATGCTGGACTCAGCTTCCTACCACAAACCCACTGTGTGCAGCTCTCAGTCTTCTTCAACTTGTAAGTTCATCCAACCAACTTATCTCATCCAACTTGTAAGCTTTCAGGTTCCAACCCTCTGTTTTTCAGGTTGAGAACAAGAGGATTTTTTCTAGGTAGCAGCCTTGTGCAGGGAAAAGAGGAAGAGGGGAAATTTCTTGGCTCTTTCAGCGCCATCTTGACTAAAAATAGAACTGAGTTCATCAGAAGGTGCCGACACAGAGTCTGGAAAGCACCAGGTGTCCTGACTACAGAGGTGTCCACTTGCCCGGGCTCCATGGATGGGCTTGTGGTGGTGGAGGTGGGGTGAGCAGAGAGCATGGCTAAGGGAGCTGCCCAGGTCTGAGAGCAGGCCTGGCCTCGGGCCCTCCCTGGGCAGGACAGTCAGGCTGGGGCTCTGAACGGCAGCCGGTAGGAGCCACCGAGTGAGGATGGGGTAAGAGCAAGAAAGAGGCAGTGCCTTTCTCCCTCCTTCCTGCTTCTACTCCTCTCACATGGAGGAAACTGGATCTTCAGAAAGCCAGGGGCAGGGACTTCATGACGATCCAGTGGGTAAGACTCCTTGCTCCCAATGCAAAGGGAACTAAGATTCCACTTGCGGGGCGGCAGGGCCAAAAGATGAAAAAAAGAAGGAAAGATCCAGGGACACCTGACCCAGCCCTGAGACTGAGGAAGGTCCCCGCGCTGCCCTCAGAAGGTGAGAACAGAAGAGCCAAGCGTGGGGCTGTTGCGTTGTCGCTGGGAGACGGCGGTGATTCTGAGCCGAGAGCAGCCCTCCGGATCCTTTGAACTCCTTATTTATCTGCATGTTTATCTCTCGAGGGCTTCTTTTTTATTTGTTTATTTTTGGCTGCACTGGGTCTTCGTTGCTTTGTGTAGGCTTCCTCTAGCTTCGGGGTCTTCGTTGCTTTGTGTAGGCTTTCTCCAGCTTCGGGGTCTTCGTTGCTTTGTGTAGGCTTTCTCCGGTTTCGGGGTCTTCGTTGCTTTGTGTAGGCTTTCTCTGGTTTCGGGGTCTTCATTGCTTTGTGTAGGCTTCCTCTAGCTTCGGCAAGTGGGGCTGCCCTCTAGCTGTGGTGTGCAGGCTTTCATGTTATCCCAGTGCTGAGTGCCAGAGCTGAGATTCCAGCTTCCCAGCCCAGGGTCTGGAGCAGCTCTCGCCGCAGTCCCATTTCTGAAGCCAGGGCTGGGCCTAGGACAGGCAGGAAGCTGGGTTCAAGGCTCAGAGTCAAGATCAATGATGCCATGGGGGCCTGTGTGTTTCCTTTTTTCTTTCCTGTTGCCATTGCCCTGTGGTCCCCTGATCCCTCAGTTCATTTCGGAGCTGAGTCCCTCTTCTCAGACCAGATCGGCTGTCCCCACATTTCCGTTTGGCTCAGTTTCTTCATAGCACAAGCTTGTGTGGCCCAATTGCAGTTGTGTCAGCCATGGTTGTGGGTCATGTCCTTGAATCCGTGTGGGAACATGACACATGGGAGAGGGTGCTGTGCTGGGCTTAGTTGCTCAGTTGTGTCCAACCTATGGACTGTAGCCTGCCAGGCTCCTCTGTCCATGGGGATTTTCTAGGCAAGAATACTGGAGTGGGCTGCCACGCCCTCCTCCAGGGGATCTTCCCAACCCAGGGTTTGAACCATGTTCTTCCTGCATTGCCGGTGGATTCTTTGCCATCTGAGCTACCAGGGGAGCCCCCGTAGCTGTGCTTATCAGAAACTTGTGAAACTTGGGAAAAGAACTGGGGGAGGCCCTCTTTTGGCCACTCTCCCGCTGACAGCCCCAGGGTGTGGTCCGGACAACCAGGTATGTGGCTTCTTCAGGACCAGGGGAGGAAGGCTCTGTGGGAAACTGAGTTTGTGGGTTGGAGCTATTGGAGGCCTTCACTTAGGCTCCCTGTGGGAGCTCTGGACCAAAAAGACCTGCTAGAGGGGGTGTTCTCTGGATGGGAGGCTGGCAGGGCTGGATGGGTTATGAGTGTGAGTAAGTGTATGTGTGTGTGTCTGTGCACGTGTGCTTGTCTAAGGGGACTGCTAACTTTAGTCGCCTGACTGACTTCAGTACCTGCAGGTTGAGAACCTCTGGCTATCAGAGGATAGTGCTCTGCATCATTATAAATACAGGCAGGGACTCCCCAGGGCCAGGTTTCTGGCAGGTGTCTAGTCCACAGCCACGTGCTCTGTTGGCTTAAAGAACAAAATCATCTTCAGTTTTGAAAGCCTAGCCAGTTGCACCCGCATATCCCAGACCCAGGGCTGCTGCTGCTGCTCAGGCGCTTCAGTTGTGTCCGACTCTTTGCAGCCCTATGGACTGCAGCCTTCCAGGCTCCTTCTGCCCATGGGGTACTCTAGGCAAGAATACTGGAGTGGATTGCCATGCTTTCCTCCAGGGGATCTTCCCAACCCAGGGACTGAACCCTGGTTTCCTGTATTGCCGACAGATTATTTATTGCTCAACCATCAGGGAAGCCCCCCAGACCCAGTGCTCAGAGAGAAACGGTGGCAAATTTATTTCTAAAATGCCCTATGACTTAAGCACTTTAAGCAATTAACACCAATCTGGTAACATTTTCACATATGAAATCTTCGCTTCTGTTCAGGTGTTTGAATCAACTTCACCCCAAAGGGTTAAAAGAGCCCCTCTTTCAAACAGGATAGCCTTCCTCTTCTCTTCTTCATCCCTTCCCTTGGAATCTGGCCTCTTTCTCTGTGTAAAGCAATTGAGAATGCATTTGATAGCCAAGATTTTTTCTTGTCCCTCTAAGGAAAGAATCCTGTGTACACGCTCACAGTTAAAAGGATAAAGACTCCAAAATTTAGTTCAAAGCAGAAACATGGATCCTGCTGAACAAGATACTCCCAATAATGGAGACCCAAAGATGGACTGCATCTGCACAGGAACTGGGTTTCAGATATTAACTGCTTATGTAAGATTCCCCCAGCCTGCCATCTCCTTAGTTTGGCTTACTTCCTGCCTATTGTAACCTTTTAGCAAGTCAGACAATTTTGAACTAAACAGTTAGGTACCAATAACAATTTTTTGAGACACAAGGCAAGTCATTTTTGGACCAAGTTTGGATTATCCAAGTTAGTGCTTCTCCTCCATTACAGTTTGTAAACTTGGTTTCTAGTAGCTCAGAGGAATGGGATAAGTTATTGTTTCACTAACGTGTGGACCCATTAACTTAAGTCCTCATCTGATCACATAGCCTCATGCTGACTGGTCATCTCTCACCACCTACCCATTCATCCATCCATCGATCGATCCATCCATTCCTCCACCCACTTATACATCCATCCATCCAGCAACCATCTGAGGGCCCCATAAGGAGCTGGGAGTTCATGGTCTGCTGGAGGAGCCAACAGTCCCCGAGCGTTGAGAAGTTAATTTTCAGCAAACTACTGGAAGGTTGGGACAGTTTAGTAGGTTGGGAGATAGTAATTCAAGTTAAATGACACCATGAATGAATTTCAGAAGTTTTTAAAATTTGAGGTTTAATTTCCATGCATTAAAATGAACAAATCGTTAAGTGTCCAGCTTGATGACTTTTTACAAGGTGTGTGACCACTAGAACATTACTGTCATCTCAGAGAACACCCTTCCAGTCAATACCCCTCTCCAGAGATCACCACTCTCGTGACGTGTGACCAAAATCAATTTTGACTGATCTTGTACTTCATAGAAATGGTATCAGACAGTCTGTACTTCTTTGGATCTGGCTTCTTTCTCTCCACATGATGTCTGTGAGGATCATCCACATTGTTGCATATGTCAGCTGCTTGCTGTGTTTCACTGAAGAGCAGTATTTCATTGTACGAATACACCACCGCCTGTTTATCCCATCTCTTGTTGACGGACGCTTGGGTTGTTTCTAGTTTAGGGCTGTTTTGAATAAAAGAAGCAATGAGCATCCCTGTGCAAGTCTTTCTGGGGACATGAGCGCTCATTTTCAAGTGAATAAAACACAGGACGATAAAGAGAGTCAACAGATTTTCAGTTATTTAATGTGCTGAAACCCTTTATAACAGAGAGAGACATCCAAGGCTGATTGAATTTCAAGACAGGCTAAATATGTCATCTCAGAGATACACGTACTTACTTGATTGTGTTCCTTCAGCTTGTGTGAGGAAATGGCCTAACCAGGGTACCTTCATCTTAGTGACAAGAGTTCCCTGTAACAGTGGGGGCCTCCCGTGGACCCCACCTTCAACTTATTGGGGAATCAGAGACCCTTGGGAGTAAGGCTAAGAAATCTCATATTGTGTTCTGAAGAGGGGACCATCTCCCCTCTCACTGGGTCCTGAATCTTCCTGTTGGTTCGGATTCCTGTTTCCCAGTAATTGCTAGCTTTGAGGAGGAGATGGTGGGTCCTTCTCACGGCTATTGTGGCTCCAAGTCAGCAGATCCACCAGGGGTCAGGGGCTGGCATCTCCCCGGCTGTTTGTCTGCAGCAACACAGGAAGGCCGGCACCCCGTGACACACAGTTTAATCTCACCTGCCTGCTGTGAGATATACTCACCATCCCAGAGAACTGCAAAGTATAAATTGTCTCTTAACACTGATAAACAGTCAGGAGGAGGACAAGCCTTGACAAAATATTACAACTTAATTGTATTTCTCAGCTGGGCTCAGGAAATCTGCTTCTTCCTTAGGCTAATGCTATTTACCAAGCCTCCTGGCCCCGCAATAATGATTTTTTTTTTAACCATTGGTGGGAAGCACCGTAGTGTGGGAAGGGTCCACACTGCTGAGGCTTTCTGCCCGGGTGCTCAGGTGTGTGTGGGGTGCTGCCTTCATTAAGTGCGTGAATCATTGAGCCTTCCGGCTTCTGGCTGGCCTCCAAGGTGGGTGCAGGAGGACAGGCCGCCCCTGAGAATAGAGGCTGCTGGGGCCGGGGGTGGCACCGAAGAGGCTAGGCTTTCTGCTGGCCTGGTTTTCTAGTGCACAGGTGTCTGCAATTCTAAATAAATGTGCAATGTCAGGGCTCAGCAGTTTCTCAGCTGAGACTTGTAATGACGGCTGAGCAGGGAAATAAGAGGGGCCCTCTCTGGGCACCTGTCATTGTGTTGGATGAACCCCAATTCAGGCCTAATTAAGAAAAATGATAATCTGGGAGAACTGAGTTTGGGGGTGTGTGACAGACCAGGAGGGTGGGCCACCTGTCAGAAACGTTGTGGCTCCTGAGATCCCCCTCCACGGAGCCTGGAGGCTCCCTACTGAGAGCACCGTTGCCTTTTCATTTTGAGAGGCATGTTCGTGCTTTCTGGAAAGTTTTGATAAACACTGTATTTTGAACGTTCATCCCCAGAGAGAGGCCAGGGGCTCAAGGTATTGACAGCAAAGCCTTTCCCCTTCACAGAGCGGTGCCCACAGGGACTTGTAAAGGCCGCTCTGGTGGCTTTGGCACACGGTGGTGGCTGGTTTCACCTGGCTGACCATCCACTCTCACATTTGCCTGCTCGTTTGCTCATTTCTTCGTTAGCTGCCGCCTCGTGCTTAGCGCTCATTGTACTGTCGGGTTGAACAGTGTCTTCCCCAAAGTGATGTCCTTTCCTGAAGGGGACCTGGTAATGGACTGTTAGGATGTGAGGAGGCGGAGGTGATGTTAAGGCAGGATCTGATGTGCACAAACGAATGGATCGTGGTACCATTGACAGAACCAAGGAACCCTGGGGGCGTGTATGTGCGTGTGGTGGTTTAGTCGCTAAGTCATGCCTAACTCTGTGACCCCATGGACTGTAGCCCGTCAGGCTTCTCTGTCCATGGGATTTCTCAGGCAAGAATACTGGAGTGGGTTACCATTCCCTTCTCCAGGGGAATCTTCCTGACCCAGGGATTGAACCAGCGTCTCCTGTCCTGCACCACAGGTGGGTGCTTTACCGCTGAGCCACAGGAGGAGTCATGCATGTGTGAGCAAACCTCAAACCCAGGGCAGTTCCTGCAACCCTGCTGCGCTACCTGCATTCCAGCAGCCTCAGTGGAACGGAGGTGAAGTCTCAGAAAGGGCTTGGATTCTGAGGTGGTTTGTGCCCTTGTGGGAGACTGGTATTCTCCAGTGAACCGTGGGTCTTGGAACGCAGACTCTTGGGTGGCCCCTCCCACAATAACGCGGGACTTGGTCATGTGAGTTACTCTGGCCAATGGGGCAGCAGAAAGCAGACAGAGGCTAGATGAGCTCTAGTTTTCCCAGGGCTGGTTCTTTTGGGAGCCCCTCTTGGCTGTCGGCCACCAGGCTCCAGTTGATTACCCAACGATGCGATGCCACATGTACCGACAGCCTTTGTGCTCGGAGACCATCTTGCAGGGACTTCCCTGGTGGTCCAGTGGCTAAGACTCTGTGCTCCCAGTGCAGGGGGCCTGAGTTCAATCCCTGGTTAGAGAACTAGATCCCACAGGCTGAAACGAAACATCTTCCATGCTGCAGCTCAAGACCCCGCAAGCCTCAATGAAGATCAACGATCCTGAGTGCTGTGATTAAGGCCCAGCACAGCCAAATAAAAAAATAAAGATTTTAAAAAGAGAGAGACCATCTTGGAAGTCCCAGCCCAGCCGAGCACCTGCACAAATGCAGTCAGAGGCGTGACCACAGCTTCATCCCCTGGAGCTAAACTCAAAACACCCAGAGAACCATGAAGAATAGATGGTTGGGGTGGTTTGTGATACAGCCGTGGGTAATGGAAGAGACCTCTTCAGCCAGATGATGTGTGGAGCTGGGCTGGGCTCTTCCAGGTGGAGAGCCTTGGAAACAGCCGTCTCTGGGCAGCGCTGCCTGCTGGATTTCTCCCCTTACCTCTTCCTTGACTTTGACTTTGGTCGTAACCATGGAGGGCAGTCTGTCTCGAGGATGCTGGTGGCCTCGGGGGGCAATGATGGGCGGGATGACCTCTCTCTCCCTGTCTCTCTACTCTTCGGTTTTCTCCTTTCCCTTCCCTTCCCTGGTCCCTGTCTGTGCCTAGTTTTCCTCACTTCCTTCCAGCCTCCTCCTTTCCTACAGCTGTGGAGAGCCCCCAAGCTCCAGAACATTCTGAACCTGGTCAGGGTATGCCTCAGTGCCCACCTCTCTGTTCTTTTTGTCCCCTGTCCCAGCACTGGAGCAAAATTAGATCTCGTTTGTCTTTTTTTTTTAATAGACAGGTTTAACCACTGTAAGCTGGCTATTATATTGGACTGAAGATACTGTTTGTAAGCCATAGTCAACCGAGACCCGGGACCAACTCTGACACCTCCTTAATTTCATGCCATTAACGAGGTACACGCCGCAGTGAGGGGATCACTGCGGAGTCGCTCCTGCTTCAATTCTGTGCCGTGTTATGTGAAACGCTAATGAGCCCAGAATTCTCAAAGGTCATAATCTGAATACATTTCCTTTTCTTCTTTTGAGGGGAATGGGAATAGGATTCTAAACAATTAAAATGAGATTTACTTCATCATTTGGCTAACAACGTCCTCGACTGTACTAATTACGCTGAGATCGGTATTCATTTGCTGGTCACTTGGATGGATCTGAGTATGTCTGATTTCTTGGAAGCCCCCATGTCTGAATTCTACACAGCATGGTTTTTTTTTGGTTTTGTTTTGTTTTTTAAGCTGCCCACCCTATTGATTATGAGACATAACTGGGAAAAAAAAATCCACCAAAACCCTTACAATATGGAAAGTGCAAATTTAGCAGAACCAGCACTGAATTTTCCAGGGAGTCATTTATCATCCTTACAAAGTTTTGGTTCTTTGCAAATAAAAAAGAGAAAGGAATGGTAATTGCTCTGCTCAGCTAATTGACAGAATTGTGTCAGAAAAGGGAGGTATTTCAACAGCACCTCGGATGATGACATTTGAAGGTTGTTCCCATTCTCTCTTTGCTGCTAAATTAAGGAATCATTATTTCCCTGTGAATCTTATTAATCTAATGCTGGCTTCTCACCACCCACCCCTCCTCCCTGCCCCCCAGAGTTGCGATTCAGACAGAAATGTGAACACGGAATGCCTAAGGTCACGTGATAGTGTGGCCAGGTCAGGTTGTATTCCCCAGTTTTGGAGTTCAGGGCCTGAGTGGGAGAGGGCAGGGCGGGGGATCCATCTGTTAGAAAAGACCCTCTTGTTATGTGTGTGGGACCCAGGTTGAAGTCCCCACTGGTAGATTAGGAGAGCAGGTTAGTCCGCTGAGCAACGTGCTAGGATAGAGGCAGTTGGGACAGCGCTTCTCCAGCTTTTTAATCTGATTAGGGGGTGGCATCAGTGGGGGCAGAGGCTCCTCCATGTTCTTAGGGACAGTGGCAATCTCCAATTTTTCACTGAAAAAAGGGTGCTCATCAGATACAGGGCGTACAATATGGCTTTTGAGGAGACAGAGATAATATTAATAACTGGTTTGGAACATCAGTGCTTGGCTTTCACTAACTGTTATAACCAAAATGCCAGTGTCTGATGGAAACAGACAGAGGAGACATTCTGGTAGCAAAACCAGCAATTCCTCAGGAGGACAGATCGACAGCTGCCCTGGATGATGCTTGAAAATCCTCTGTGATGATAAAGGCAAAACGTGAAGGTTATCTCAGTGATGGTGACATGTTGGTCGAAAATCCTACCCTCTGTAGAAGAGGGAAGAACAGAGTTCCTTTCTTTTTCTTTTCAAATTGGAGTATGATTGCTGTACAATGTTGTATTAGTTTCTGCTGCACAATGAAGTGAATCAGCTCTATACACATATTTCCCCTCCCTCTTGGACCTCCCTGCTCCATCCCACTCTTCTAGGCCATCACAGGGCACCAAGCTGAGCTCTCTGTGCTGTACAGCGCTTCCCACTAGCTGTCTCCTTTATACATAACCGTGTATATATGTCAGTGCCGCTTTCCTGGTTTGTCCTACCCTTCCCTGCCCCCTGTGTCATCCGTACCGTTTTTCTAGGTTTCATATATATATGTTAATATATGATGCTTGTTTTTCTCCTTTCAATTTACTTCACTCTGTAATGATGGGCTCCTTCTGTAGTTTCTGACTAGTTTGGGCTTATACCTCCTCATCCTGCTTGGCTGATCTTCCTGTTCCTGGGAATATTCTTTTGCCATCCCCACCTCATGACCTCTTGTCCTTCCCTCCCTCTATAGTTGGGGCTCCTCAGGGCAGCCACTAGAAAGAGCAACACCCCACCTCCCTGGATGATAGAGCTGAATATATGTGACTCTTGGGACACGTTCTCACCTCCTCCTTCTAGCTTCCCAAAGAAGAACAGAGTTGATGGCCACTGGATCCCTGTAGAATCAAAACAAATCTGGAAGACTAATAAATTGACCTTTCCAACGTTTGAACCAACAGTTTTGAAAACTCTAAATCTTTATTTTAATAATCTTCTTAATTTGGTTGTTAATATTTACTATTTTATTTGTTTTCTATTTTTAAAATTAAAAATAAAATCATTTTATTTTCTTTGGCTGTGATGGGTCTTATCTGCGGTAAGAAAGATCTTTAGCTGTAGCATGTGAGATCTAGTTCCCTGAGCAGGGATTGAACCTGGGCCTCCCGCCTTGGGAGGGTGGGGTCTTAGCCACTGGATCACTAGTGAAGTCTCAATACTTAATGTTTTATACAAAAGTCTTTATGAAAAGAGACCTAGTATTTTTCTTGTAGACCCAAGAGAGATAAAAATGTCATGTTTTCCTCTGGTAAGTCAGACAGCATCCGATCTTGCAACAGTGAGCAGATTTCAAAGCCTCTGATTCCCACTTCTAGAGGAAGTGGTTTCTGACCATGTTCTTAGTCAGAAACAAGGTAAAAAAGCCTGTTTTTATGAAATGATGTAGTAAGTGTTAGGGATGCTTCTTTTGTTCGAGTTTATGATGGGAATAAGTCATCTTCTCCTCTTTGTAAGACATTTTCCTTTGTGACTTCAGTCTTCATAGTGAAGTTCAACAAGCAACATCAAAAATGATAGGAAAAAAAAATCTTCATTTGAAAATGTTCACTAGTCAATCTGTTGTTCCAAGAAGGCACATGGAACTGTATTTTTTTTTTCCTCTTCGTTTTCCCTA